>NW_006159974.1:2604977-2608987 GCF_000334495.1 Tupaia belangeri chinensis | reverse complement strand
GGGAAAGAGAGAGACCAAGCTGCCAGGTCTGGGACTCGAACTGCGGTTGGCCATGTGGGAGTCCAGCGCGCCCTTAACCACCATGCCACTTGTCAGCCCTAATAAAATGATTTTTTTTTTTTTAAAGAAAGAAACTAGCAGATTAGGGGTTGGATAGTGGCACAGTAGTTAAACATGACACTATGCAAGGCTGACATGGGAAGTTTCCAGGTATGAGTCCAGAGACTTCTGTGAGTCATGGGCACATGCATGCCCATGATCCACGGCCGGTTAAAGCTAGGGTGGATCATGAAGACTCTGTTGGGGGTGGAACTGTTTCTCTCTCTCTCCTGTCTCCTTCACTTATGGAGGAAATAGTTCTTTAAAAATTAAAAAGAAAATAGTAGATCAACAGAAAATACGAAATAAATGCCTCCTCATGGATTTCTAAGCCCTCAGACTAGGAAGTCAATTTAAGTGTCAACTTTTAACTAAATGAACAGCTTCTACCCTCCTCCCCAGTCCTCCTGGGACACTGTGTACACAGAGCCAGAGTATTATCACATCGTAGTACAGAACCTGATTGTCTTGTTTATCTCTTATGCCAGATGGTGTACTCCGAGTGGAGACTAAGATGAGAAAAAAAGTTACATGAAGGTGGTAAAATTATAATCAGGCTTTGAAGAATGGAGATCACTTCAACCATTGTTGTGGATGTGGAGGCCGAAGGACATACTAACCTAAGAGAACAGGGTAATCAAAGAGGGACGACATGGCAAGCTCAAAGAAGACATGTGGTTCCCTATGGCTATGGTGAAGGACATGTGTTTATGTGTGTGTGTTTGCATATATGTTGTGAGAGAGCGGTGCAAAATAAATCTGGTTCAGATCCTTTGGAAAATTTAGAGAAAGAGGGGCCAGCAGGTGGTATGATGGTTAAGGCACTGGACACTCCCACATGGCTGACCACAGTTCGAGTCCTGGACCTAGTGGCTTGCTTTTTCACTTTCCTTCTCTCTGTGTGTCTGTCTTTTTCTGGTCAAATGAAAATAAGTGAATGAATAAATAAAATGAAATAAGTAGTAATTATTATTTTGGAGAGGTTTTTTTGATATAGGGCGCATGTGCTCGCCAGAGAGACAGAGAGACAGAAAGCGAGAAATCACCCCCCCAGGGGGGCTGGCCACGCCGCAATCCCTTCTCCTCCGTTCTCCTCTCGGGATCTTGGGCATGTACGCACATACTCCCGGCGTGAGTTTTAAGCCATTGGGTCCAGGACACGAACCACAGTCGACTACATGGGAGTCCAGTGACATCGCCATTACACCAACTGCTGGTCCCCAATAAATAATTATTTTTTAAAAATTTAGAGGGACCAGTAGTTGGCATAATGGCGATGTCGCTGGACTCCCATGTAGTTGACTGTGAGTCACGGCGGGGGCATGTGCGTGTGGGTCTAAGATCCCGAGAGGAGAATGGAGAGAAGGGATTGCAGCGTGGTCATCCCCCCTGGGTGGGGGGGAGTGATTTCTCACTTTCTGTTTCTGTCTCTCTCTGTCTTTCTTGTGAGTGCACGCACCCTATAGCAAAAACCTCTCCAAAAAAAAAATTAGAGAGAGTGATACAGTGAGATCTAGGTTATAGGAAGGAAAACATGGTAGTGGTATAGAGGATGGATTGAATGTGGGCCCACCAGGCAGCAAGGAGATAGGCAGAGGAGTCAGCAGGGCTTGGTAACTAATTTAACATGGAGAATGAGAGAGATTCTTACTGAGTTTTTCTCTTTCTCTCTTCCACACCCCCATGTGCATCTAATCATTATATACTATTGGTGCTAACACCTCCGTTCCCATTGCCACTGCTGTAGATTGGCATTTCTTATTTGACCTTCTGTGTAGGGCAGGCCATAAATCTGCACAGCACTGTCCAAATACACCACCAGCAGGGTGAACTGCTAAAGAAGGACAAGCTGGTGGCATGATAGTTCAGGTTGCTGGATCCCACATGGCCAACCACATGGTGTGAGTACTAGAATGGCAAGGCTGCTTGAAAAATATGCCAGGTGCATGTGCATGCATGGCCAAAATCCCAAAAGGATAAATGAAGGAGAAGGGACTGTGGCATAACCATTTCTCACTTTCTCTCTTTCTCTCTCTCTCTCTTTTTGTCTCTCTCCAACAAGCACATGTGCCCTCTGGCAAAAACAAAATGAAACTGCTGAAGAAAATCAGGCTTTGAGTGGCGGTGATTTCTCGCTTTCTGCCTCTGTCTCTCTGGTGAGGCGGGGGCAGCAGATGGTGTAATGGTTATATTGCTGGAGCCCAAGATGGCTGACCATGATTCAAGTCCTGAACCCAAAGTCTTGAAACACGCCAAGTGCATGTACGCGAATGCCTAAAATCCCAAGAGGAGATTGGAAGAGAAGAAATTGTAGCATGGCCATCCCCCTTGTGGGGGAGCGAGTTCTCTTTCTCTGTCTCTCTGGTGAGCACTCATGCCCTGTAGAAAAAAATCTCTCAAAAAAAAATTTTTTTTGAGGGGATCCAGATGGTGCCACAGTGGTAAATTGTGACACTCTACAAGACTGATCCACATGGGAAGGTTCCCGGTTTGTATCCAGAGACCTCTCTGAGTACTCTAGGCATGTCTGTGGCCATGATGTGGAGCTGGCTGAAGTGAGGGATGGATTGCCACATCAAGACTCTGTTGGGGGTGCTGTCTCTCAGTCTCTGTCTCTCTTATGGAAGAAAGAAATTTAAAAAAATTTTTAACAGATTTATTGAAATATAATTCACATACCATATAATTTACACACTTAAAGTACAATTATATATCCCAATGCTTTTTTTTTTTGGAGAGGTTTTCGCTATAGGGCGTGTACGCTCGCCAGACAGACAGAGAGACACAGAGAGATAGAAAGTGAGAAATCACCCCCCAGGGGGCATGGTCATGCCGCAATCCCTTCTCCTCCATTCTCCTCTCGGGATCTTGGGTACACACGCACACGTGCCCGGCGTGAGTTTTAAGCCACCGGGTCCGGGACGCGAACCATGGTCGACTATGTGGGAGTCCAGCGACATAGCCATTATGCTAACTGCTGGTTCCCATATCCCAATGCTTTTTATTTTATTTTTAAAGTAATTATTTTATTTAACTTTATTTATTTATTTATTCATCTATTTATTTATTTATTTTAATTTGACCAGAGAGGGACAGAATGAGAGAGAAAGAGGGAAAGTGAGAAAGCAAGCCGCCAGGTTTGGTACTTGAACCATAGTCGGCCATATGGGAGTTCAGCACCTTAACCACCATGCCATATGCTGGCCCCAGTGCTTTTTATTGTACCCACAATTGTACAATCATCACCACAATCAGTTTTAGAACATTTTTATAATCTCCCAAAGAATCTCATACAATTCAGCTGTCACTACTCAACAAGCCCATTCCTCCCAGTCTTAAACAACCATTAATTTACTTTGTATCTCTACAAATTGGCCTATCCTGGACATTTCAGATATAAGTAATTATTCAGTATGTGACCTGTGGTATCTGGCTTCTTTCACTTAGCGTAATATTTTCAAGATGCATTCATCTTGTAGCATATAACAATACATTTCATTGTCAAATAACATTCCATTATATAAATATACCTGTGAATACACCACATTTTGTTTAGCCATTCATCAGTTGATGATGCTGCAATCCCTTCACCTCCATTCTCCTTTTTCTCCTCTTGGGATTCTGGGCATGCACACACATGCCAGAGTATTTTTCAAGCTGTTGGGTCTGGAACTCGAAGTATACAACTGGACATGTGGAATCCATCTGTCCTAACCATCATACCACTGGCTGACTCCTCTCCATCTTTTTTTTTTTTAATAATTATTTTATTTTTAACTTTACTTTATTTAGTTAGTTATTTTTAATTTGACCAGAGAGAGACCAGAGTGATAGAAAGAGAGAGAGAAAGAGAGAGAAAGTGAGAAAGCAAACCACCAGGTCCAGGACTCAAACCGTGGTCAGCCATGTGG
>NW_006159974.1:2593433-2604842 GCF_000334495.1 Tupaia belangeri chinensis | reverse complement strand
TCATGCCGCAATCCCTTCTCCTCCATTCTCCTCTCGGGATCTTGGGTACACACGCACACGTGCCCGGCGTGAGTTTTAAGCCACCGGGTCCGGGACGCGAACCATGGTCGACTATGTGGGAGTCCAGCGACATAGCCATTATGCTAACTGCTGGTTCCCATATCCCAATGCTTTTTATTTTATTTTTAAAGTAATTATTTTATTTAACTTTATTTATTTATTTATTCATCTATTTATTTATTTATTTTAATTTGACCAGAGAGGGACAGAATGAGAGAGAAAGAGGGAAAGTGAGAAAGCAAGCCGCCAGGTTTGGTACTTGAACCATAGTCGGCCATATGGGAGTTCAGCACCTTTACCACCATGCCATATGCTGGCCCCAGTGCTTTTTATTGTACCCACAATTGTACAATCATCACCACAATCAGTTTTAGAACATTTTTATAATCTCCCAAAGAATCTCATACAATTCAGCTGTCACTACTCAACAAGCCCATTCCTCCCAGTCTTAAACAACCATTAATTTACTTTGTATCTCTACAAATTGGCCTATCCTGGACATTTCAGATATAAGTAATTATTCAGTATGTGACCTGTGGTATCTGGCTTCTTTCACTTAGCGTAATATTTTCAAGATGCATTCATCTTGTAGCATATAACAATACATTTCATTGTCAAATAACATTCCATTATATAAATATACCTGTGAATACACCACATTTTGTTTAGCCATTCATCAGTTGATGATGCTGCAATCCCTTCACCTCCATTCTCCTTTTTCTCCTCTTGGGATTCTGGGCATGCACACACATGCCAGAGTATTTTTCAAGCTGTTGGGTCTGGAACTCGAAGTATACAACTGGACATGTGGAATCCATCTGTCCTAACCATCATACCACTGGCTGACTCCTCTCCATCTTTTTTTTTTTTAATAATTATTTTATTTTTAACTTTACTTTATTTAGTTAGTTATTTTTAATTTGACCAGAGAGAGACCAGAGTGATAGAAAGAGAGAGAGAAAGAGAGAGAAAGTGAGAAAGCAAACCACCAGGTCCAGGACTCAAACCATGGTCAGCCATGTGGGAGTTCAGCACCCTTAACCACCACACCGTCTGTTGACCCCTCTCCATTTTTTTATTACTATTTTTCATGGTAACTTTTGTCATTCTTTTACTTTCTGCCTTGGGCTGCGTATGTATATCATCACTGGACCCTGGATAAATGACTAAATTAGGGGCTACATAATAGAGACATTCCAAGCCTGAAAATGACTAACCAATCAATGAGATCCCCATTGTTTAAGGGGTGACAATGAGAAAGAGGGAAAGGATGCCATGAGAGGGCCTATATGGGTCCTCAGAGATGGAAAAGACAGTGACCAGTTCCCAGCCCAACCTTAGATTCTGAGTAGATTTCCAATTCCATCTCACCTATATCCTTATGACACAGAGGACCTCACAGATTTTGTGGAGAAATGGAATCAAACTATGAGTTTATTTTGATGAAAAAGTTTTTTTTTTAATCTATGCATGGATTTTTCACTATATGCGATATTTTGATAACCTTGGGTTTTTTTGCAAACAAATATCAAACTACAGTTTATTCCACGAGTGGGGTTACAAGCAACAAGATCTCAGAAAAGGCATGGAAATTTCATAATAATACAATGGAGAAGGGGGCAGACATCTCCACATCCCTAAATGGGAAGTTAAAGTCCATGGGTTGATAAGACAGTTAATAAAGTACTAGTATTCAGATACTATGACCACTGAAGGTAAAAACTTTGGTGGATTTTATCACCACTCATTTAAAACATAATAGCAGAACTTTATAAAGGATGGATGTCTGGGTTGCAACCTCAGATTTCTGATTTAGTTGTCCTCAGGTAGGGCTAAGGCATTTGGATTTTTCAAACCTTCTCAGTTGCTTCTAAAATACAGCAAAGTTGAAATTAGACCCATCCATGGTGATAACAGATAGTGGGGCACTGCTGCATGGTGCTGGATCCATATGGGAGGCCTGGGTTCACATCCCAGGCCACCTGAACATGCCAGGTGGCCCCGTGGTCCTGGCTGACTGGGAGACTGGGGGAGGGATGACAGTATAGCAGGGCCTTGTCAAGTCTCTCTCTCTCTCTCTCTCTCTCTCTCTGTCAATAAATAAATAAATAAATAAATACGTAGTTTTTTAAAAGTTGAGAATTACTTCTTGAGAGATATTCCAAGGGAATAAGTAGTAGGAAAACTGGGTTAGATGAACATGTATAGGTGATTTACATCAAAAAGGAACAAATTTTAGTCCTAAGTAGGATGCTTGAGTAGAATCAGATAATAATTTTTTTGAGAGTTTTTTTGCTATAGGGCACGTACGCTCGCCAGAAAGACAGAGAGAGACAGAGAGATAGAAGGTATGAAATTACCCCCCCGAGGGGGATAGCCACACCGCAATCCCTTCTCCTCCATTCTCCTCTTGGGATCTTGGGCATGAATGCACATGTGCCTGACGTGAGCTTAAGCCGCTGGGTCTGGGACTCAAAACGCGGTAGATTACATGGGAGTCCAGCAACATAGCCATTATGCCAACTCCTGGTCCCAAGATAATTATATTTAAGGACACTCTGTGGACCTGCAACAGAAGATACCTTTTTCTTACTAGCCAGTGGTTTCCAACTGAAATTAGATCTGACCATTGAAAGTTAGATCTCCAAAGTAAATATTGATTATGTTCTACCTGTTGAGGGGTGGGTTTATCAATTTCATTTATTTTATTAACATGCATAATAGTAATATATATTCTTTGTATATTTTTAAATATGTTACAAAAGTTTTCTGCCAATTTTATAATTTTTTAAATTATTTTTATTTTATTTATTTATTTATTTATTTTAGAGGTTTTTCACTATAGGGCGCGTGCGCTCGCCAGACAGACAGAGACAGAGAGACAAGAAGTGAGAAAGCACCCCCCAGAGGGGATGGCCACGCCACAATCCCTTCTCCTCCATTCTCCTCTTGGGATCTTGGGCACGCACGCACATGCGCCCAGCATGGGTTTTAAGCCACCGGGTCCAGGATGCGAACCGTGGTCGACTACATGGGAGTCCAGCGACATAGCCATTACGCTAACTGCTGGTTCCCTAATTTTTATAATTTTATAATAAATAAAAATATACTATTAATTGCCAAGTTACAGTATTTACTAAGTTCACAACTGTGGTGGGTTTCTATGGTTAAAATTAAGGTCTTTATTATAAAAAGTCCTAGCAATTGGAATCACAATATCTTGAGGGGATGGGACTCTTCAGTCCCCTGGGCCCCTCCAAGTCATTTCTACTGGATTCATAATTGCCAAGCAAATGTGATGAGTCATCTCATAAAGAAAAACATCTGGTCACAAGAGTGTGGAAATACTATGAAACTGAAGATGGTGTGCAAAATCCAAGCAGGGAAAAGAGGAATTATAGGCAAAAATTTCTAGGGAGTTGTTACTGGAGTAACTATGGACTTGAGTCCTGTGGGTTTGTAACCAGGGAGATCACACCAAATCTAGGAGGACAGAATATTTCTTTCTTTCTCCTTTTCTCTCTTCATTTCTCTGTCTCTGCCACTCTCCACTCCCACTTCCTAGTTTTTCTTCTCTTCCTGCACGCAGTTTGGTTGATTGTATTTCTTGTCGAGTTAATACACTGAAGAGCCTAGTGGTTCTTGGCACATATAGGTAAATAAATTCCAGGATTGAAGAAGGGAATGACTTATTGCACCAATAACCAGCTAACTGCTACCTCCCCCCATGTACACACATCTCTAACACTATGTTCTTTTTCAGGATCTATAAAAATGTTCCCTAGTAAAACACTAATTAGTAAGGTCCTTTGTTGGAAAGAGAGGGAGCAGTTGTCCCAGCTAGGAGTAGAAAGAAGGGCAGTTAACTAACATTTAAAAAAAAAGGAAAGATTTATTTATTTATCTATTTATTTTTTTAATTTGCTATAGGGCATGCATTCTCATGAGAGAGAGAGAAAGTGAAAAAGCAAGTCACCAAGTCCAGGGCTCAAATGTGGGAGTCTAGCACCTTAGCTACTTGATGGTCCCTTGCTCAATTTTTCTTAATTGCCAGGAGGCACGTGTACTCACTAGAAAGAGACAGAGGGAATGGGAAAAAGCACCCCTCAATGGGGTATGGTCACACCACAATCTTTCTCCTCCATTTCTTGATTCTGTCCAGATTTCGGGCATGCACACACATATGCCTGCCATGTCTTTCAAGGCACTGGGACCAGTTCTCAAACTGCAGTTGGCCATGTGGGATCCAGCTTCCTGAACCACTAGGCTACTGGACCAGCACAACATGAAATTTACCACTAGACTACCGGGCCAGCACAACATGAAATTTCTATCATTAAGAAAGGAAGAAAGTAGATGGTTAAATCAAAAGAAAGCAGGTATTAAAAGCAAAATGGGTTGACCATCTGCCACTCTGCTGCTTGGAGCAAAGTGCTACCAAGAGTCTCAAGAATGCCTCACTCCCATCTACCTGCCTCCAGACTGGTAGACTTCATTCTCATTCTGCAACTAAAGAGTTAACACCCAGCGCAGCTGTTAACCTCCAGGAACACACTTAGTGCTAAAGTCAATATCTGTTCTAATTGGCTGGTGGCCATGTGGTAACCAGTTGTTAAATATTTTGAATATCACTCCTAGCTGTGGCCACAAAAAAGCAAAAGCCAAGTAGGTGTGGTAAATGCCTTGTAAGAAATGGCCTAACATACCGAATTGAGGTTTTGGCTTCTGCTAGAAGTGTTGGAAGAACAGGCCAAGTGGGCGGGCCTTGGTTCTGCCTGATTTGTATGGCAAAATAATTCCTTAGTTTAATGAATAAAGACGTAACTCAAGCCAGAAGACTACACAGTCATAGTCCCTGTGGCCATAACCATCCCCGTCAGTTTCTAGGCTCAGAGTTCTTAGAGAAGAGGACAGGAACCCTTAGAGAAAGTCTGTTAAAACATCATTCAGTTCTCTGGGCTGGTTAGTACTTGAAAAATAATGGAGGATTATCTCAAACTTAAATAGGTCCGTTCATGATATTCTGTCTTTGATTTGACGAAAACATTTTTCTCTTGACCCATACCATCATATTTGTCTTCAGCTGTTAGTTGTAACAATATACCTTCACAGGACCTAGCCCACTTTACCCAAGGTGACCAACCATTTGAGTTTGCCCAGAAATGTTATTGTGTGACCATCTCATCCTGAATGTTCCAGCCCAGAAAATCCCTGAGTCCCTGGCAAATAGGGATGGTGATTACACCAGTTGACTCCTACACAGGATATCACCCTGATCTTCTCCATTGATTATATCATGTTGATTAGCCTTGTATATTTGGAAGTAGCAAGGATCCCTCTATGTCTTGTCGAGACATGAATGTAACGAGTATGAGACACAGTTTTCAGAAATGCAAGGACCTGCCGCATTAATGAAGCTTTTAGGAATGAATAGATGTATAGAATGAAGGGGAAGTTGCTATATTTTATACCCTTTCAACTAATAAGGAGTTTTGGAACTTTCTTTCTTTGTCTCTGCAAAAAAACAAAAGTTTACTCAATAAGACTCAAGTAAGAGAAACAGATAAGGAAGACCAAATCTCTTAGATCTGGAGCCATAGTGGGGTCCGGTTTAATGAAGATTGAAATCTGCCGTGTTTGAATGTATCCTCCAAAAATTCATGTGATGAAATTTGATTGTGGCAGTATTAAAAAGATGAAAACTTAATCTGATTATGGGATTAAGAGGCAGGGCCTTGGGGCTAACAGGTGGCATAGTGGTTTGAGTCCTGGACCTGGCAGCTTGAAACTCACACTGGACATATGTACATGTATGCGCAAAATCCAGAGAGGAAAATGGAGGAGAAGGGATTGTGGTGTGGCCATCCCCTCTGGGGAGTGATTTCTCTTCTTTTCTTCTCTTTTTTAAAATAATTTTGTTAAGAATTATTTATTTGGGGCCAGCAGTTGGAATGGCTATGTCGCTGGACTCCCATGTAGTCGATCATGGTTCGAGTCCCAGACCCAGTGGCTTAAACTCATGCCGGGAGCATGTGCATGCATGCCCAAGATCCCGAGAGGAGAATGGAGGAGAAGGGATTGCAGAGTGGCCGTCTCCCTGGGGGGGTGATTTCTCATTTTCTGTCTCTCTGTCTCTCTCTGTCTTTCTGGCAAGCACACATGCCCTACAGCAAAAACCTCTCAAGAAAAAAAAGAAAAAAAAAGAAGAGGGACTAGCAGGTGGTGTGGTGGTTAAGGGTGCTGGACTCCCAAATGGCCGACCACGGTTCAAGTCTCGGACCTGGTGGCTTGCTTTCTCACTTCCTCTCTGTCTCTCTCTCTCTCTCTGTCTCTCTCTGATCAAACTGGAAAATAATAATGATAATAATAATAAATAAAGTTAAAATAAAATAATTCTTTAAAAATAAATAAATAAATAAACAAAGTCAAATAAAATAATTCTTAAAAAAGAAAGATTTATTTATTTATTTAATTCCATTTGTTATTGTTATTTTTTTATTTGACCAGAGAGAGAGAGAAACAGAAAATGAGAAAGCAAGCCACCAGGTCCAGGACTTGAACCATGGTTAGTCATGTGAGAATTCAGTGCCCTTATTCACCACACCAACTGCTGGCCCCAAAGGGAGTGAGTTCTTGTTTTCTGTCTCTCTGTCTTTCCAGTAAGCACACATGCCCATAGCAAAAAAATCTCTCTCAAATAAATAAGTAAATAAATAAAAAGAAAGAAAGAAAAGAAAAAGAAAAAAAAAAGGAGGTGGGGCATTAGGATTAAGGTTATCAGAGTGTGGCCCTCATGATTAAATCCTGATAGGTTTATAAGGCGGGAATGAAATGGACACATGGACACACACACGCTCACTTTGTCTAACCATATAATTCCCTGTGTCACCTCAGGAGTTGCTGCTAGCAAGAAGGCCCTTATTCACATGTAGCCTCTGGACCTTGAACCTCTCTCTGTAACTGTAAGCTGAATAAACCACTACTCTCTGTAAATTACTCAGTATGATATTCAGTTATTAAGCAGCAGAGAATGAACTAATAGAAAACACAAGGAAAGCAGATCTGGGTCCAGAAAAACACTAAGTGCATCACAATAGGAATTTCTGAATTTTCCCACTACTCCAAATTGCTAAGGTGACTTACCCACTGTCTAACTTGATTGCTTTTGTCCCCTTCCATCTGATTCCATATTTCTCACCTAAAAAGTCCAAGAAAGAAAATCTGATTAATTCATCTTTTCTTTTCTTTTATTTTTTTAAAATCACCCCCCAGGTGGGGATGGCATGCCACAATCCCCTCTCCTCCATTCTCCTCTCATAATCTTGTGCACACATGCACACGCACCTAGCATTTTTTAAGCCACCGGGTCTGGGACTCTAACTGTAGTTGACCATGTAGGAGTCCAGTGACACAACCCTTATGCCATCTGCTGGTCCCCATCTTTCCTTTTTTAATGAATGTTTTATTTATTTATTTATTTTTAGAGAGAGATTTTTTTTCCTATAGAGCATGTGTGCTCACACCAGAGAGAAAGAAAACAAGAAATCACCCTCCACAGGGGAATCGTCATGCCACAATTCCTTTTCCTCCATTCTCCTCTCTGGATTTTGGGCATGCACGCACATACGTCTGGCATGAGTTTTGTTTTAAGAATTATTTATTTATTCATCTATTATTATTATTTTACCAACTTAACCCAAGAGAGACAGAAAGAGAGAAAGGGAAAGCAGGAAAGCAAGCCACCAGATCTGGGACACGAACTGCTGTCAGCCAGGTGGAAATCCAGCACCCTCAACCACCACACCACCTGCCGGCCCCTGGGCATGAGTTTTAAGCCACTGAGTTTAGGACTCAAACCATGATTGACTCTATGGGAGTCCAGTGACGTAACTATTATGTCATCTGCTGGTCCCAACTTGTACCCATCATTTATTTATTTATTTTATTTTACAGTTAATCACATTTATCTTTACAGTATACAACATTGCTTTTTCTAGCACAAATACCATGCATATTAGTCAAGATAAAGACATTACTCTATACATTATCATCAGCAAATAGCTTTCCATTTTCTTGTCAATTAAACATACTTTTTTCCTTCCCCTGTTCTCTTCCCTCCCTCTATTACCCACCCCTGTATTCTCCCGTCCTTACTTTTTTTCTCTAGTATCTACAGTTGTCCTCCCTGCTTCTATACCTTCCAAACTTACAGTTTCTGCTGTAGAGTGCAGACAATTACTATATATTGAGTGGGAACATACAAAGTCTGTTTTTGGACATTTGGGTTGATTCCATGTCCTAGCAGTTGTAAATAACGCTGCAATGGATGTGCTGGATGTGTAAGTGTTTTTCTTTTTCTTTCTTTCCTTTTTTTTTTTTTTTGGAGAGGCTTTTTTTTGGCTATAGAGTGCATGCGCTCTCCAGAAAGAGAGAGAAGAGAGACAGAAATCAAGAAATCACCCCCCAGGGGAAATGGCCACACTACAATCTCTTCTCCATTCTCCTCTCAGGATCTTGGGCAGGCATGCACAAGTGCCTGGCACGAGTTTAAGCTATTGTGTCCGGGACTTAAATCACGATCAACTACATGGGAGCCCAGCAATATAGCCATTACACTGACTGGTGGTCCCTGAGCAAGTGTTTTTCTGACTGAGGGTTTTTCTATCCTTTGGATAAATTCCTAAGAGTGGAATTACTGGGTTGTACGGTAGTTATATTTGTAAATTTCTGAGGAATCGCCATATCATGCTCCAAAGTAGTTGTACTAATTTGCATTCCCACTAATAGCATAGGAGAGTTTCCTTTTCACCACAGCCTTGCCAGCACTTACCATTATTTATTTATTTTTAATTTTAGTCATTCTTACTGTTAAGTGGTATCTCATTGTGGTTTTGATTTGTATTTCCCTTATGATAAGAGATGTTGAGTACATTTTCATATGCTTTTGGGCCATTCATATGTCCTCTTCAGAGAATTGTTTGTTCAGTTCATTTTCCCATCTTTCAATTGAATTGATTTTTTTTTTTTTTTTTTTTTTTTTTTGGTTTTTTGGGGGGGGTAAGCTGCTTGAGTTCCCTATATATTCTGGTTATCAGTGCCTTATCTGAGGTATAGTTTGAAAATATATTTTCCCACTCTCAGGGTTGTTTTCTCACTCTAGGTATTGTTTCTTTTGCTGTGAAGAAGCTTCTCAGCCTAATATAGTCCCATTTGTCTATTTTGGGGACTATTGCCTGTGCTTTGGAGGTCTTCTTTAAGCAGTCTGCCTACTCCAAGGTCTCCAGGAGTTTTCCTGTTTTCCACCAATATTTTTATAGTTTGAGGTTTTATGTTTAGCTCCTCAATCCATTTTGAGTTGATTTTTGTTAATGGCGAGAGATGAGGTTCCAGCTTCATGCTTCTGTAGATGGATATTCAGTTCTCCCAGCACCATTTGCTGAAGAGATTTACTTAGCTTTTTCCCATTGGATTGTCTTGTGCCCTTTGTCAAGGATCAGTTGGCTGTATGTTTTGGGGTTCATTTGGGGGCTCTCAATTCTGTTCCATTGGTCTACCTGTCTGTTCTTTTTGCCAATACCATGCTGTTTTAATTATCACAGTTTTATAATTTGTTTTGAGGTCAGGAAGTGAGATGCCTCCTACTTTATTCCCCTTACATAGTACTGCTTCGGTGATACAGGGCTTTTTATGCTTCCAGACAAATTTCATGATTTTTTTTTCTGTTTCTGTAACAAATATTTCTGGAAGTTTGATTGGGACTGCATTAAGTTTGTAGATAAATTTGCATAGGATTGACTTCTTGATTATATTAAGTCTTCCAGTCTAGGAACATGGGATGTTTTTTCACTTTTTTGTATCATTTTAAATTTCTTTTTCTAGGGGACCAGCAGTTAGCGTAATGGCTATGTCGCTGGACTCCCACGTAGTTGACCGCAGTTCATGTTCTGGACCCGGTGGCTTAAAACTCACGCCAGGCGCGTGTGTGTGCGTGCCCAAGATCCCGAGAGGAGAATGGAGGAGAAGGGATTGCGGCGTGGCCATCCCCCCTGGGGGGTGATTTCTTGCTTTCTATCTCTCTGTCTCTCTCTGGCAAGCGCAGACGCCCTATGGCAAAAACCTCTCCAAAAAAATTTTTTTTTCTTCTTCTAGCATTTTGTAGTTTTCCTTGTAGAGATCTTTGACATCTTTGGTAAGGTTTACTCCTAGATATCTTTTATAAAAAGAATTACTTAATTTAATTTTATTCACTGTCATTATTTTATTTTATTTTTTAAAGTTGACCAGAGAGAGACAGAGAGAGAAGGAAAGTGAGAAAGCAAGCTTCCAGGTCCGGGACTTGAACTAGGGTCAGCCATGTGGTAGTCCAGCCACCTTTTAACCACCATGCCACCTGTCGGCCCCCCCTAGATATCTTAGTGGTTTTGTGGCAATTGTAAATGGGATTTCTTTCTTAAATTCTCAGTTTGTCCATTGTTGGTGTATAAAAATGTTATATATTTTTGTATGATGATTTTGTATCCTGCCACTTTACTACATTTATTTATCACTCCCAGGAGTTTTTTGTGTGTGTGTGTGGATTCTTTTGAATTTTCTATGAATAGTATCATATCATCTGCAAACAGAGATAGTTTCACTTCTTCTTTTCCCATTTGGATGCCTTTTATTTGACTCTCTTATCTACTTGCATTGGCTAAAACTTTCAGTACTATGTTAAAAAGGAGTGGGTAAAGTGGGCAGCCTTATCTTATTCCAGTTTTTAGTGGAAAAGCTTTTAGCTTTTCCCCATTCAGGATGATGTTAGCTATGGGTTTTCATAGATAGTTTTTATTATGTTGAGGAATGTCCTTTTTATGCTGATTTTGCTAAGTCTTAATCATGAAGGGATGTTGTATTTTGTCCAATGCTTTTTCTGTATTGATCAATATGATCATATGGTTTTTATCTTTCCTTTCGTTAATATTATGTATTACATTTATTGTTTTGCATATGTTGAACCATCCTTGCATCCCTAGAATAAAACCTACTTTGTCATGATGTATCATCTTTTTAAAACGTTGTTGAATATGATTTGCTAGTATCTTGTTGAGAATTTTTGCATCTGTATTCATCAGAGAAATGGGCTTGAAGTTTTCTTTTTTTTGGTCATGTCTTTGTCTCCTTTAACCACCATGCCACCTGCTGGCCCCACACCCTACCCATTATTTATTTACTTACCACTGTGGGCAATAAGGGTTAGTTCTCTCTCTCTCGCTTCTTTTTTTTTTTTTGGGAGAGATTTTCACTGTAGGGCGCGTGCGCTCGCCAGACAGACAGAGAGAGACATAGAGACAGAAAGCGAGAAATCACCCC
>NW_006159974.1:2548756-2593186 GCF_000334495.1 Tupaia belangeri chinensis | reverse complement strand
AAGAGCGAGAGAGAGAAAAGATAAAAAGGAAGCACTTCCTAATAGGGTATGGTCATGGTGCAATCCTTTCTCCTCCATTTCTTCATCCCATCAGGATTTTGAGCATGCATATAAATGCACATGTATATTTTTCAAGCCACCAGGGCCAGGATTCAAACCATGGAAAGCCTTGTGGGATTCAGCTCCCTTAGCCACTAGGCTATGGGGCCAACCCGAGGCTTTCATTTTTCTTTTTGCATTTTTAATTTCCTAGATTTCTTTATTGTTCTCTGAATATTCTTTTAAAAAGTACACTATGGGACCAGCAGATGGTGTAATGGTTACTTCACTGGACTTCCACATGGCCAACTGTGCTTCGAGTCCTGGACCCAATGGCTTCAAACTCATGCCAGGTACATGTGTATGCGTGCCCAATATCCTGAGAGGAGAATGGAGGAGAAGGAATTGCAGCGTGGCCATTCCCCTTGGTGGGAGGGGTAATTTCTTGCTTTCTGTGTTTCTCTCTGTCTCTCCAGTGAGCACATGCGCCCTATAGCAAAAAATCTCTCTCTCTCAAAAAAAAAAGTGTATCATGTTTTTGTTTTATGAGTATATAGTATCTTATCTATCTCTCCAAGGATATTCATTAAAGTGGGGGAGTTTTGGTAAATTTTCCTTCTCTTTATATAATATCTGTTTATTTCAAGTTGCTTCTGTTTAATTTTTTTTAGTTTATTTATTTTTTTCCATGAGTGAGAAAGACAAAGAAACAGAGAATGTGGCGATTCACCCTCAGCCTCAGCCAGTCCCAGATCACATGTGCCCTAGATACTCAGGGAGGTCTCCAGGTCACAAACCCAGAGCTTTCCATGTGGGTCAACCTGTCAGAGCATGGCGTTAGCACTGTACCACCATCTGGTGCTCTATTCATTTGTTTTGATCTATGCCTTTCATAGAAGAGATTTTCCTCAGAAATATAGTGATCCTGAGGTGGGCACTAGAGTGAGCTCAAGAAGTTGGTTGGCAGCTCTGTGTGCTAGGTGGAGTTTTTCCACTAATAGAGTTCATAGTAAGGTGATCCAGCTGGCCCTTTCCATGGGGAAACTGAATTCTGTTTCTTTAAGTCTGTTCTGGAGTAGTCATATTTCCCAGGGAAACACTTCTAAAATCCTGCCCAGAAGATGAAGGCACACATGGCTATTGGCATCATCTGGGAGCAGGGGGTGAGAGTAGGCTGGGAGTCTTAACATTTGGTACAGTAGCTTGCTTGCTTGCTTGCTTGCTTTGATTTTTGCTATAGGGCACATGAGCTCACCAGAGACAGAAACCAAAAAAGAGAGAGATAAAGTGAGAAAGCACTTCCTAGGGGAGATGGCCATGACACAATCCCTTTTCCTCTGTTCTCCTCTTAGGATTTTGGGCATGTATGCACATGTGCCCAGTGTGTTTTTCAAGCTGCTAGTCCAGCACTCGAATCATGAAGTCAGCTGTGTGGGATCCAGTACCTTAATTATGACATCACCTGCTGGCCCCTGCTCATGCTTTCCTTTACTTTCTTCAACATACTTTTTTGTTTTAATTTTTTTTAATTATTTATTATTATTATTATTGTTACTTTTTAAAAGTTTTACCATAGGGCATGTGCACTTATCAGAGAGAGAGGGAAAGTTTGGAAGCAAGCCACCAGGTCCAGGACTCAAACCATGATGGACTATGTGGGAGTCCAGTGCCTTAATCACCACACCATCAACTGACCCCTCAACACACTTTTTAAAAGTTTGTTTGTTTGTTTCATGAGTGAGAAAAAAAGAGAGAAAAGATAAGCACCCTAAACCAAGTCTCAGACTATTATCCCTCTACCCTCTAACCTTTCAGCAAGTCAGGATCATGAGCACATGTACTCATGCCATGTGTACATGTAAATCTGGAAACTGAACCCTGATCATCCATATGGCTTCCAGCACTACAGAATGTTGTACTACCACTGTGCCTCCATGGCTGGGTCTAAAGTTTTATTTTATTTATTTATTTTAAGAATTTTCTTTCTCTCTCGCTCTCTTTCTCTCTCTCTTTCTTTTCTTTCTTTCTTTCTTTCTTTCTTTCTTTCTTTCTTTCTTTCTTTCTTTCTTTCTTTCTTTCCTTCCTTCCTTCCTTCCTTCCTTCCTTCCTTCCTTCCTTCCTTCCTTCCTTCCTTTAAAAAATTTGACCAGAGAGGGACAGAGTGAGAGAGAGAGGGAAAGTGAGAAAGCAAGCTGCCAGGTCTGGGACTCGACCATGTGGGAGTCCACTGCCCTTAACCACCATGCCACCTGCTGGCCCCCTGTTTTTTGTTTTTGTTATAGGATGTGTGCACTCACCAGAGACAGATGAGGGCAGAGAAAGGTGAGGAAAAATGAGAAAGCAACCTCTAGAGGGAATAGCCATGCAGCAATCTCTTCTCTTTCATTCTCCTTTTGAGATTATGGGCAAGCACGCACATGCACTTGGTATATTTTTTAAACTGCTGACCATGCAGTTGGCCACATAGGATTCAGCCATCTTAATCTCCACACCATCTCCTGGCCCCTAAAATATGATATTTTAAAGAATTGTTTTATTTATCATTATTATTATTTTAAAATTTGCTACAGGGCATGTGCCCTCACGAGAGAGAGAGAGAGACAGGGCAAGTGAGAAAGCAAATGCCAAGTCTGGAACTCAAACCACAGTTGGCAATATGGGAACCCAGTACCTTAACCACCATGCCATCTGCTGGCCCCAAAGTATGTTTTTAATAGTCACTTTTATGGCCTTGTCTACTAATTTCATCATCTGTGTAATTTTTAGGTCTTTTTCTATCTTTTTTTTCTGCTTCATGATGGGTTTTCGCCCCCTGCTCCTTTGCACCTCTGAATGTTTATTAATTGCCAGAGGGTGCATACACTTGCTAAAGAGAGGGAAAACACTCCTAAACAGGGTATGGTCATTGTGCCATCTCTTTTCCTCGATTTCTCTGTCAGGATTTGGGGCACACATACACATACGCCTGGAGTGTTTTTCAAGCTGTGATTCAAGGCAGGATTTGAATTGTAGTCAGTGCCGTGGGACCCGGCTATCAATGCACAGTACTTAACCATTGCAGTACATGGTTGGTCCTAACATTTTTTTATTGATGCTAGACATTGCAAATTTTACATTTGAGTTCTAGATTTTTTTGTATTTGTTCAAATATTTTTGTCCTCTATTTTGAGATGCAGTTAAGCTGTTTGTAAACAGGTTGTGATATTTTTTGAAGGCTTGTTTTTAAGCTTTGTCAGTAGGGGCCAAGGCAGCTTTCAGTAGGGCTGATTTGTTCTACTGTTGAGAGCAACATCATTCAGCTTGCCTTGTGTATTATGAGGTTTCACCATTCTGCCTGTTAGGAATGTGAACTATTCCCAGCCGTGTGTGATCTCCAGAAGTTGTTTCACATATTCCTTTCTGGTGAATCATTATCTAGACTTGAGTAGTTTCTTCATATACATGTACTAGTAAGTGGTACTCAGAATAACACTCAAGAGGGGCCCTCTGAAAAATCTTAGTAGTAGCTCTCTCCCTCCTCCTTTCCTTTCTCTCCCCCCAATACTTTGCCCTCTAAAACAAGCTGTCTTGGCCTCCCTAAATTTTCAGTTCTGTCTTCTCAACTCAAGGAAGCTAGTGAGCGCTACATGGTTTCCCCCTTCTTGCACTGCAGGTTGGGAACTCCCTGCAGGCAGTAAACTGGGATAATGGTAGGACTGATCTCATTCTGTTCCCTTTGCTCAGAGATCACTGTCCGGTCCTGCCTATTGTCCAATGTCTGAAAATTTTTGTTTTATTTATTTTGTCCATTTTTCAGTCATTTAAATGAAAGAGTGGACTGGTCCTCAAGTACGGCGTTTAAGTCCTGTACATTGGGAGCTGGAGCCCGTGTGGTCAACCATGACTCAAACCCTCACTCTAGCAGCTTGAAAAACATGCTGGGCATGTGTGTGTACATGCCCCAAATCCCGATGGGATGGAGAAATGAAGGGAAAAGGACTGAAGCATAACTACACACCATTGGGGGATGCTTTCTCCCTCTTTCTGTCTCTGTTTCTCTGACGCTTCTTGCTGTGCACATATGCCCTCTGGCAATTAAAAAAAAAATCAGGACCAGCAGTTGGTGTAATGGCTATGTCGCTAGACTCCTGTGTAGTGGACTGCAGTTCCAGTCTCGATGGCTTAAACTCACATCGGGTGCATGTTCTTGTGTGCTCAAGGTCCCTAGAGGAGAATGGAAGAGAAGGGATTACAGCGTGGCCTTCACTCCTGGGGGGTGATTTCTTGCTTTCTGTCTCTCTGTCTCTTTCTGTCTTTCTGGTGAGTGCACGTTCCCTATAGTAAAAACCTCTCCAAACACACACACACACACACACAATCTAGTGCTAGCAAGGCACTGGACCCAATGTGACCAACTCTGGGTCAAGTCCCAGACCTGGCAGCTTGAATAACATGGTGGGTACGTGTGTGCATGTCCAACATCCCAATAGGAGAATGGAGGAGAAAGTTTGAGGCATGGCCATCCCCACTGGTGGGTGATTTCTCACTCCTACCAACCCCACCATCAAATGAGCACCTACACCCTGTAGCAAACTAAAAAAAATTAAAAAGTTAACAGGAAACTTGAACAGATCATTGTTTAATCCATCTTGCATCAAAATTGGGCAATCCACGGGGCCAGGAGATGGTGCAGCAAGGACTCAGCTGAAACCACATGGGAAAGGATCTAGATTTGTGTCCTGGGATCTCCTTGAAAACTCCAGGTAAATGTGCACGCCCATGATCTAGGCTAGTTAAGAGTGGGGTAGATTGGGGCCAGCAGATGGCATAACAGTTATGTTGTTGGACTCCCACATGACCAACCACAGTTTGAGTCCTAGACCCTGTGGCTTGAAACTCATGCCAGACGTATGTACATGCATGCTTAAGATCCTGGGAGAAGAATAGAGTAGAAGGGATTGCAGTGTAGCCATCCCCCCCACGGGGTGATTTCTCACTTTCCCTCTCACCATCTCTGTCTCTGTCTCTCTTTCTCTTGAGAGCACATGCCTTAAGGCAAAAAATGAATGGGGTAGATTGCAGCATGGGGACCCTGTTAGGGGGTGCATGCCTCTCTGCCTCTGTCTCTGTCATGGCTAAAATGAATGGATAACTTAAAATTTAAAACTTAAAACGCAGAAGCTTTCCATTAAGAGGCAAAATCCAGACCTTGAATGTATAAATAAGCTACTTGGACAAGGTCATTAGAACTATACCCTTCTACTCTCTTGTCAGGTATGTTTTCAGGAACCAAACTTAATTCTGAGAAACAGAAGTATGGGGCTAAATGATAGACATGTAAACCATTGCATGAGGCCATCTCTGAGATAGCAAGGTAAAAGAGGAACTTCCCATTATCAAACGCTCAGTAAATGAGTTGGATGATGTCAATAGCATAATTAATAAGGTAAATCTCATATTATCAAATAGTTTCAGGTACTCAGGTAATATTCACAAAAATTCTGTGTTACACTCTAAAGAAAGCCTATTAAACTCCAACAAAATAGAACCAGCATGTACATCGTTCTCTGATCACTATTTAATAAAAGCAGACACTAATATTATATACGTATCCATATTGCCTGAACATTTTTTATTGTTATCTTAAAAAAAAATTAAAAAGAAGGGCCAACAGATGACATAATGGTTATGTCGCTGGACTCCCATGTAGTCAGCCACGGTTTGAGTCCTGGATCCAGCAGCTTAAAACTTATGTCAGGCACGTGTGAGTGTGTGCCCCAAATCCCAAGAGAATGGAGGAGAAGGGATTGCAGTATGGCCATCACCCCGTGGGGTGATTTCTCACTTTCTGTCTGTGTGTCCCTCTGGCAAGCACATGCACCCTATAGCAAAAATCTCTCTAAAAATGAAAGAAAGAAAAACAACTCTGAATTAATAAAGAAATGCAAACTAAGAGTCAGCTCCATAGCCCAGTAAAGGGAACTGGATCCCAGGATCACACTTCAAATCCTGGCAGCTTTGAAAAAAAAAAGAAACCGGGAACCAGCAGTTAGCGTAATGGCTATGTCGCTGGACTCCCACGTAGTCGACCGCGGTTCGTGTCCCGGACCCGGTGGCTTAAAACTCACGCCGGGCGCGTGTGCGTGCGTGCCCAAGATCCTGAGAGGAGAATGGAGGAGAAGGGATTGTGGCGTGACCATCCCCCCTGGGGGGTGATTTCTCGCTTTCTGTCTCTATGTCTCTCTCTGTCTGTCTGGCGAGTGCACGTGCCCTACAGTGAAAATCTCTCAAAAAAAAAAAAAGCATCCTGGGCACATGTGCGTGTGTGCTCCACAGGATGAAGAAATGGAGAAGGAACATAGTGTGACCATGCCCTATTTCTCTCCCTTCCTCTCTCAGTCTCTCTCTAGAAAGCACACAAGCCCTCTGGCAATTAAAAAAAGAAGAAATGCAAACCAAATGCAGAATATTTAGAAAACAATAATAAAGAACCAATATATCTGAATCTATGAGATACAGCTAAAAAATGTTCATGTTTTTGGCATATTAAATATTCATATTCATTTTGTTAAATGGATAGACAAAAACTACAATAAAATAAGCATATGAGTTAAGATATTATAAAGACCAATAAAGTTAAGAGAAATAGAAAAAAAAGATTAATAGATAGAACCAGAAATTAGGTTAGAAAACAAAACAAAACAGTGGAACTGATAAATAATGTGGAAATAAATGGATGCTTTTTTCTTTTTTTAATTAGCCAGATAGCATGTGCATTGGTGGGGACACTGAAGAGGAGAAACAAAGCACCGCCCGTGGGGTATTGCCATGCTACAATCTCTTCTCCATTCTTCTTTATTTTTGGATTCTGCAAGCATGCACACACATCTGGGGTATTTCTCAAGCCACAGGTCCAGAATTTGAGTCACACAGTTGGCCATCTGATCCAGCCACCTTAACTGCCAGGCCATGGGCTGGCCCTAATGAATGCTCTTTAGTCTGGTAAGATATATTTATCTCAACCCAAAGTCAACGCAAGCTTTCTAGGGAAATAAAGATACACTTCCATTAAGGAAGAGAGTGAGAAAAGATATCCACTATAGTTATGATGTGGTTCTGGACATTTAAACAACTTAATTAGGGACCAGTAGTTGGTGTAATGGCTATGTCGTTGGACTCCCATGTAGTCAACCGTGGTTGGAGTCCCAGATCCAGTGGCTTAAATTCATGCTGGGCCCGTGTGCGTGCATGCCCAAGATCCCAAGAGGAGAATGGAGGAGAAGGGATTGTGACGTGGCCATCCCCTCTGGGGGGTGATTTCTCGCTTTCTGTCTCTCTGTCTCTCTCTGTCTTTCTGGCAAGTGCGGGCACCCTATAGCCAAAACCTCTCAAAAAAAAAAAATATCTGGGAACCAGCAGTTAGCGTAATGGCTATGTCGCTGGACTCCCATGTAGTTGACCGCGGTTTGCGTCCAGGACCCAGTGGCTTAAAACTCATGCCGGGTGCGTGTGCATGCGTGCCCAAGATCCCGAGAGGAGAATGGAGGAGAAGGGATTGAGGCGTGACCATCCCCTCTGGGGGGTGATTTCTCACTTTCTGTCTCTCTGTCTCTCTCTGTCTAGCGAGCGCACGCGCCCTATAGCAAAAAAAAAAAAAATCAAACAAACAAAAAAACAACTTAGTTAGACAAGAGAAATGAATGCGAGATAGAAAAATATCCCAAGAAGTTAAAACTATCATTCTTTGGGGACCAGCAAATGGCATAATGATTATGTCACTGGGCTCCCATGTAGTTGACTGCGGTTCAAGGCCTGGACCCAGTGGCTTAAAAGTCATGTGGGCTGGGACCAGCAGGTGGCATGGTGGTTAAAGGCACTGGATTCTCACATGGTAGACCATGGTTCAAGTCCTGGACTTGGAGGCTTGCTCTCTCACTTTCCCCTTTCCCTCTCTTTCTCTCTCTCTCTGTCTGATCAGACTGAAAAATAATAATAGTAGTAATAAAAATAAAGTTAAAAAAAAAAGTCATGTGGGCCACATGCATATATGTACCCAAAATCCTGAGAGGAGGATGGAGGAGTAGGGATTGCAGTGTGGCCATTCCCCCCTGTGAGGTGATTTCTCGCTTTTTGTCTCTCTGTCTCTCTGGCAAGCTCAGGCATCCTACAGAAAAAAAAACCTCTTTACAAAATAAATTAATTTTTAAAAACTGTCATTCTTTGAAAAGAATATGATCTTTATCTGGAAAATAAAGAAAAAAGTATTATAAACAATAAATGAATACAGTAGGAGGCTGGATACCATCCTGAGGGCTTAATGGGTCACCAGGTTTCTTGGGAATCTTTAGAAATCTATGTCAGGTCAACTCTAGCAGGATCCTTCTATCATAGAGGATGAAGTGATTCATACACTTTGGAAAAAACATTTATTCTAAATAGTATTTGTATTTTATTTCCCTATTCACACTTCCAATTTCAGTAATTCATCCCTGGAATTACTGACTGCATAACACACGGTGGTCCAGACAAAATTGTCTACAACCAAGACATTCACTTCTTAGTAATAGAAAGGAGACAGTTGGCCAGCCATGGGTCATTATCATATTTCCCATCTGCCAGAAGCAGCTGGCCTTATAGAACAATGAAATGGTCAACTGAAAACAGATCTAGGTGTATCCAAGAGACCACACCTGTGAGGCTGGGGTGCTCTCTTGCAGAGGGATATCTGATCCAAAGGCAGACTAAAATGCAATGCCAATTCTCCCTCAGCCAGTAGAGAGGTTCAGAAACCATGAGTTGTGGTGAGGTAGCAGCTTTTCTCTCTAAAAATATTTGCTTTCCATTCTCCAGGTCACTTATGTTTTATGGATTTAACCACACAAGGGCAAGTTGTTGTTCCTAGGGAACCCAATAAAGGAACCCAAATTTGGCCATTTGGGACTCCCAATGCCACCAGGGATGTGGCAGAAAAGGGTACCCCTGTGCTGACTGTGTTCTCCCTGATTATGAAGAGGAAATAGGGTTGTTACTACCTGATATGGCGTGGGTGGAGTAGAAAAGAGAAGATGAACCTGTGATTGCCCTTTAACAACCACACCCAGTGGCAAAAATTAACAGAAAACTATCACAGTCTACATTATTGTTACTTTTTTTTTTTTTTACTCCCTATTGGTGGTAGCTAAATTTATCAATTTTTTCAGGGTTTCAAGAGAGTAAGAAATAGCCCTCGGTTAAGGAGGAATAGGCAGCACTCAAAAACTATAAACTCTGAAAATCAGAAAAATTTTAGAGTTTAGAATAGGCTGAGCGATCTCATCTGCATATCTGGATGTGACTTGGTGTCCCTTTAGGGATGTTGAAGTGTGTTTATAGCTGTGATAACTGAAACAGTGGGACAAATTATATGTCAGATTGGCCAAGGCTTAGTTACAGGCCTTCTCCAATTCTATGTCTACATGCTATACATGAGCAACCTCCTCCATTCCCTTATCTCTAAATAACTTCTATATACTGATGACTCCAAAACTTACCTTTCCAGCTCTGGCCTTACCAGGATATCCAGACTATTCAACTACCTGCCTACTTGATTAACTCCATGGAGGCCTCCCAAGGATCTCAAATCAACATATTCTAAGCAAAACTACTGATTTCTAACTATCACATCCCCTAACTTGCTCCTCCTTCATTTCCCTTCTTTTTCAATAAATGGCACCAATAAACCACCTGAAACAAAAATCTAGAGCTGCCATGTCCAATATGGCGGCCACTAACCACATGTGGCTACTTAAATTTAAATTTAAGTTTCAGTTTTTAAAATTTACTAGCCACGTTTCAGGTGCTCAACAGCCACATATAGTTAGAAGTTAACGGCAGTAGACAGTCAGATACAAAACATTTCCATCGTCACAGAAAGTTCTACTGGATAGTCCTTCTTTAGTGCAGTTGCTATTGGATCCTCTTTCTTTAACCTCCCACATCTAATTCATTAACAAGGCCTGTGAATTTTCTTTTTCTTTTTCTTTTTTTTTTGGAGAGGTTTTTGCTATAGGGTGCGTGTGCTCGCTAGAAAGACAAAGAGAGACAGAGAGACAGAAAGCGAGAAATCACCCCCTAGAGGGGATGGCCACGCCACAATCCCTTCTCCTCCATTCTCCTCTTGGGATCTTGGGCACGCATGCACACGCACCCGGTGTGAGTTTAAGCCACCAGGTCCAGGATGCGAACCACAGTCAACTACATGGGAGTCTAGTGACATAGCCATTACGCTAACTGCTGGTCCCAAGGCCTGTGAATTTTTTATAACCATTTTTTAAGAATGTTTTTGTTGGGGCCGGCAGGTGGTATGGTGGTTAAGGGTGTTGGAATCCCACATGTCCGACCGCAGTTCGAGTCCTTGACCTGGCGGCTTGCTTTCTCACTTTCTCTCTCTCTCTGACACTCTCTGGTCAAATTAAAATAAATAAATAAATAAAGTGAAACAAAATAATTCCTTAAAAAAAGGAATGTTTTTCTGTGTTGGCGATAAAATGTACATATGTGCATATGAGAGAGCGAGAAAGAGATAACCACCCTTCTAGTCCTCTAGCCCATCAGATCTTGGGCACTTCATATGTTTCATATTCAGATCACAGTCACCAGGACCAGTAAGTGGCGTGATGGTTAAAGGCGTTGGATTCCCACATTGCTGACTATGGTTTGGGTTCCAGACTTGTGGGCTTGCTTTTCACTCTGCGGCCCCTTTCTCTCTCTTTCTGTGTGTGTGTGTGTGTGTGTGTGTCTGTCTGTCTGTCTGTCTGTCTCTGGTGAGCCACGTGCCCTATAGCAAATTTGAGTAATAATAATGATGATGAAAAATAAAATTAAATAAGTAATTATTAAAAACAAACAAACAAACAGAAAACAGAAAAACTACAGTTACCATGTGGGATCCAGCTTCTCTTAAGGCAGTCCCTTACTGCTGTATCACAGAGTTGGCCCCTATCCTGTGATTTTTTTTTTCCTGCCATAGGGTACATGCACTCAACAGAGACAGACAAGGAGAAAGAGAGAAAGAGAATGAGAAATCATCTCCTAGAGGGGATGGCCAAACTACAACCCCTTCTCCATTTCCCTCTTGGGATTTTGGGCACACACACACATACCTGGCGTGTTTTTATCAAGCCACCAAGTCTGGGGCTTGAACCTGGCAGACAGCATGTGGGATCTAGTTGCTTTAACCACCACACCACCAGCTGGCCCCTTCCTAAGAAATTTATTTTTCAAAACATTATCTGAATCAATCTACTTCTCTCCAACCAAGAGAGAAGTCTATGCCACCATCATCTTTCACTTGGCCTGCTGAAACCATTTTTTAATTGTCCTAGTTCCATTTCTCCACAGTAGGAAGTTATGCAATGATTTTCTTCAAAACTGAAAATAATTTCTTGCCCCTGCTACAACCCTTCTAATGGCTTCTGTGGCAGAGACTGTTTTATTTCAACAGCCTTTCTCTCCTTTTACTTCAGTAATAAAATCTCTGAAGTTTAGGTTAGCACCTGAAAGTAAAATAATAATAATAATAATAATATCTTTTTCAGAGTCCCTCTTTGCACTTATGTGTGGTCATATTTAGTCATAACTCTGACTAATGAGATGAAAACCAGCGAGGTTTTCTGTAGTTTCCTGGCAGGTGGCATGGTGGCTAAGGTGCTGGATTCCCAGATGGCTGACTCTGGTTCAAGTTCTGGAGCTGGTGGCTTGAAAATCACACTGAGAACATGTGTGTGCATGTCCAAAATCTTGAGAGGAGAATGGAAGAAAAGGGAGTAATATAGCCATTTTCCCTAGGGAGTGATTTCTCACTTTCTCTGTCTGTCTCTCTCTCTGTCTCTCTCTAGTGAGTACATATGCCCTATGGCAAAAACTTTTTTTTTTTTTTAATGGAGTTCAGGGCCCACCAGTGATGTGGTTGTTAAGCCAGCTAGATCACACATGGCTGAGTGCATGGTTCAAGTCCCAGATCAGTGACTTGAAAAACTTCCCAGGCGTGTCCATGTGTGTGTGTGCCCACAAAATCCTGAAAGGAGAAATGGTGGAGAAGGGATTGCTGTGTGACCATACCCCACGGGGAATGCTTTCTCACTTTTTCTTTCTCTTTCTGGCTAGCACACATGCCTCTAGCAAATTTTAAAAAGAAGGAAAAGGAGGAGAAAGCAGCTCATCCTGCTGCTGTAATAGGCATGAAGGCTAAAGCTGGATAAGATGAACTTGAAAGTAAAGATAATGCACTATGAAGAAACAAGATAGAATGTGCTTAGAGTTTCCAACACAGTGGGGCTTAAGTCTAACTAAGATAGCTTTCCATCAGACTTGGAAGAAAATCTAAACTCTTTACCAAAGCCTAGAAGGTTCTACATGGCTGGACCCACTCTAGAGTAATTTTTCCACTTTCTTCTCACCCACCATGCTCCAACCACTCTGGCTGCTTCAACACATCAAGCTTCTTCTTGCTTTAGGGCTTCTTCACTTGTTTTTTTCCCCTCTGCCTGGAACGCTCCTCCTCAGATCTCCGCATGGCTGACTACTTTTTGTTTTTCAGGTCTTGACTTAAATGTCACTATTGTAGAGATGGTTGCCCTGACCAACCCAATCTAAAGTACCCATCAAGTCATTTTCTTTTCTAAAACTTTAATTCTCTACATAGAATCTATCATTAACAGATTATTCTTTATATAATTTGTTTAGCCTGTGCTCCTCACTAAAATGTAAGCTCCAGAAGAATAGGGATTTTTCTTTGTTTTTGTTTGTTTGTTTGTTTGTTTGCTTTCATTTATATAGGGTATTTATGTTCACTGAAAAGGACGAGAGAGAGAGAGAGAGAGAGAGAGAGAAGGAAAGTTTTGTTTTTCAGGCTACAGGTCTGGACTTGGAACCTGTGCAGTCAGCCATGTGGAATCTAGCCATCTTAACCACCATTCCACCAGCTGGCCCAGGTCAGGGGTTTTGCTTGGTTGGCCATTGCTACAATCCCAGTGTTCAAAACATTCCCAGAACCTGGTAGGCACTCAATGTTTGGCAATGAATAATCAAATACTATTCCACATAATGAGGAAGTTAAAAGCAAGGGTTTTTAAAGTCAGAAGACCCACCTTCAAATTCTGGCTAGGCCACATACCAGTTGAGTGATTCCCCCTCAAGTTGTTTAAAGACTGTAAAATGAGGATTCCACCTATGGCAAAGGGCAGGAGTAAATGAAGTGGCATTTACAAAGTACTCCCTCCTTCTCCAACCCCCTCCCTGAGGGCTCTCTGTTTTTTACCTTCACCATCAGCCCCTCACACACCATTTCTCTCTTGCTTAGTGTGACACTGGAGAATCTAGAGTAGGCTTTTGAAATTTGGCGGGAATTAACGTCATCAGTCGGATGGAAGCGAACCGCACACAAGCGAGACCTCCTCTGTCTCGCGCGCTAACTTTGCAGCTCTGATAGCCAATCAGGGTTTGCGTCGGAGCCCGAGTGCTGGGAACTAGCCAATCGAATCCGGGGGGCGGGCCGCAGTGGAGGCAGTGGCGAGAGGGGGCGGGGACAAGGCGAGGGCACGCACAGTTCTGGTGGCCGGGGTCTCTGCAGGCCAATGGGAGAGGCCTCCGGCCTGAAGGCAATGGGGCGTGGCATTGGCATTTCCAGTAACTGGAGACCGTCCCAGGCCGGGCCAATCAAACTAGGGAGGTGGGAGAAGACCAGCCAATCAGTGTGCAGGACAGGGGCGGCAGCGAGTGGTGGAGGCTCGCGCTAACGGTGAGCGATGGTGATGGCAGCGAAGAAGGGCCCAGGCCCAGGTGGCGGGGTCGGCGGGGGAAAGGCGGAGGCAGAGGCGGCCTCGGAGGTGTGGTGCCGCCGGGTGCGGGAGCTGGGCGGCTGCAGTCAGGCCGGGAACCGGCACTGCTTCGAGTGCGCCCAGCGCGGGGTCACCTACGTGGATATCACCGTAGGCAGCTTCGTCTGCACCACCTGCTCCGGCCTCCTGTGAGTGGACCGGCGCGGGCGGAGGACTGGGCAGGAGGGGCGGAAAGTTGGCATGGGGGAACCGAGGGAGTCGAGGTGGGAGGGCGGTGGGAAGACCAGGAGATTCGCTGGCTGTGAGAGAGGGTCGTCTGCTGCAGAGGTGTCGTGGGGAAGGGAAGTGACAAAACGTAGGCTGGAGACGCGTTGCGGAGGCGGAGGCGGGGGGGTGTGGGGGGGGCGCGGTGGAAGGATAACTGTAGAGAAAGGGAGAAACTCCCTGAGGGAGGCGAGAACTCAAGTGGAGAGGGAGAGAACTCAAATGGGGAGAATTGAAGGAACTCGGAATGGAGTAGGGGGTAGGAATTTAAAAGGCTAAAAATTGATATATACATTTAAAGGGCACTTCGTGCAGGTGGAATCCAAAAAGGAAGGAGAGAAAACTGATCTGAGTATGCACTGAATGGAGGTGGCTATAGCTCAAGGTGAAGGAATGCATCTTCCTTCTGGCTTATGTTCCTCCTGGAGTTTGAGATGCAGAAACTAATTGAAATAGGTAAATTAATACAGGTTGATAGCCTAGAGATAGTGGCAGGAAAGAAGCCATGGTCCAGGCTTAAAGTGCAGATCTTAATCTTACAGGACTTTGGAATGCTACCTTAAGGGTAGACCCTTATGAAATCTGTGATGAGAGCCAATGGGTTACCCTGGAAGAGAGTTTAACTCTTAACTTTTCCAGAGGTTGGAGATCTGCATGAGCCATCCCTAAGTGTAATCACTTACACCTTTAAGCTCCTTGTTGCCATGACTGGATCCTGGTAGTAACATCTAGTAAACCCCTCTAGGGTTTTTGTTTTTGTGGGTTTTTTTTTTTTGGGGGGGGGGGCTTTGTCCTGTAATCTGCAGTGCTACACTTGATACTGGTGCAGTGTTTGGTTGTACCTTAGAGCCATGGTTCTAGCCCAGATTTCTGATTATATAGGAAAGTTCCCCACCTCCTGCTCCTACCTCAGGGAATTATTTGTTTAAATGCACAATTAACATCTGATACCAAGCTTGGATTGTTTTCCATTATGTTTGTCAAGGAATTCATTTAGCCTTTTTTTTTTTTTTTTTTACTATTTAGTTTGATACACTGTTGTTTTTTAACAAGAAATGCTTCTCTTGTTCTTACACCCTTAGTAAAGTAAGGAGTGAGCAGTATTGTTCTTGCCTGACAGATGGGAGAACAGAAGCAAAGAGAGATTTAGTAACTTACCCAATGCCATATGGGAGTTGCTTTTCTCAGCATTTGCTCGATATTAGTTATGATCGTGGCAGACCAGAAATGAGTGTCCAGTTCTCCTAAAATACAGTTTGGAATTTTCTTGTTTTTTACCTCCTTTGCCAAACTTCTATGTTCTGATCAACCTCACTTGTATGTTGTAAGATCAACTCAAGTTTGGTCTAAGTAAAAAGCCATTGTAGCTCTTGGAGCAGTGATTTAGAACCCAAACAAGGATATATCTTAAGTTGAGCTAGAGACTCAAATAAAGCAAGAGACTAGGATGAATATCCTGAGGAGAAAAGGAACAAAGTTTAGGAGTGTTTAGAATGTAAAATAGAGAAAGAGCAGATTTCTGATGATCCTGTTACAAAAAGGAACATTTGATTATAGAGTCTGAAAAGCAGAGAGAAGTAGGAGGATAAATTGATGGGCTGTCAGAGCTAAGACCTATAAGAAAATATTAGGAAACAGTATTTATTCATTCTCATGGTTAGCAGTGATGGTCTGAAAGGTTAAAATCTGAATAAATGGGAAATGCTGACATCATTATTGTTATTTTCCAAATCTTGGCTTAAAGTATTCCACAGATAATATTTCCCTTCTATAATGAATTTCCCTCAATCAGGACAGAGGAAGGTCAAGGGATCTGGGACACGTTAAAAACCCGGTTTCTTTTGCTGGAAAAGTTAACTCTTTAAATATCAATGCACAGGCCTAGCTACAGTGGTGTGTGCTAAGATGTGTTCTGCAGGCTGGGATCACAGGAGAGGCCTGGGGTCAATTCCTCCTCCATCCTAAAGTATGAATGGATATGCTTATAATCTCAGCAAAATAGGGAACCTGAGGCAGTAGGATCCTGACATAGGGAGTCTCTGTATTAAAACAAGTTTTTTAATGGGCTGACTCCATGGCACAGCTGTAATGTATTGCTCAAGAGAAGCCAGATTCCACATGGCAACCTCAGTTCAAATCCCCAGCCCGGTCAGCCTGAAATACACTGGGCACATGTGCAAGAGCTCAGGATCTCTTGGACTGGAGGACTAAAGGAAAGGGACACATCCTATGCGAGGGGTACTCATCCATTTGTCTCTCACATGTTTGCATGAGCACTCTATCATGAATAAAAAAGGAAAAAAGTATAATTTTTAAAAAGTTTTTAATTAAAAAATAGAGATATGCACAATTTTTAGAACTTTACCACTTCTCCCTGTGGTCACTATTGTTGATCTGATCAATGAAAAGTCAGACACCTGTGATCTAAGTGTACTCTGAATGGAGGGAGGTAGCTATGACCCAAAGATTGATTAGTTCAATAGAGAAGTATCCCAAGAGGTCTGACTTTGTTAACAATAAGAGAAAGTATAGTGAAGGACCAAGAGGTTGGGCTGATAAATGAAGCTGAACTGAAGGCACGTCAAGATTGTAAGGAGAGGGCTGGCCCAGAAGCACAGCAGTTAACCCCTGTGCAAAGGGAGCCATATGCCACATGGCTAATCACAGTTTGAATCCTAGCCCTGGCAGCTTGAAAAACACCCCAGGTACATGTGTATGCAGGAGTGCAGCATGACCATGCTTCATTGCAGGGTGCTTGCTCTCTAGTGAGCACATTTGCCTTCTGGCAATTAAAAAAAAAAAAAGATTGTAAGGAGAGAAATGTCAGGAGAAACTGAAAGAAAACTGGAGGACTGGAGTTTACCTGACTATGACTGCCTGAGTTCTGGTGGTATATTACATTTGCTAATTGGAATTTTAATTAGCACAGACAAGTATATAAGCCTTTTGAAGGGGTCTTAAGGTATTACTCAGGTACTGCTCAGAAGTGGCAGATGGACCACAGGAGAATACATAAAGTAAGGGATGCTTATTGGTAGCTGCGAAGTGAGGAGAGCACACAGTGCAGCAGTTGATAGAGAGGCATGACTCCACAGTGGCACATAAGCCGGTTAGCTTCCTAAATCCACATGATTGATTCCCTATAGGGTAGGATTTTTTGTGATGGTGGGAAGTAAAGGTTGCATTAAGAGTAGGCCAACAGGGACCAGCAGTTAGCATAATGGCTATGTCGCTGGACTCCCACATAGTCGACCACGGTTCGCGTCCTGGACCCGGTGGCTTAAAACTCATGCTGGGCGCGTGTGCATGCATGCCTAAGATCCTGAGAGGAGAATGGAGGAGAAGGGATTGCGGCGTGACCATCCCCCCTGGGGGTTGATTTCTCGCTTTCTATCTCTCTGTCTCTCTCTGTTTGTCTGGTGAGCACATGCGCCCTATAGCAAAAACCTCTCCAAAAAATAATGAAGAGTAGGCCAACAGACTTCACATTTATTCATTCAGCAAATATTATTGAGTACCTATAAAGCCCCAGACAGTTTTAGGCACTGAAGAAAGAGTATTGACACAGTCCCCACTTTCGTGGAGCTTACATTGTAGTGAAGGCCATGAACTATAAATAAATCTTTTTTTTTTTTGAGAGGTTTTTGCTATAAGGTGCATGTACTTGCCAGAAAGACAGAGACAGAGAGATAGAAAGCGCGAAATCACCCCCTGAGGGGGGATGACCACGTCGCAATCCCTTCTCCTCCATTCTTCTCTTGGGATCTTGGGATCTTGGGCACGCATGCACGGGCTTCTTTAAAACCGACGGGGCCCGGGACTCGAACCACGGTCGACTACATCGGAGTCCAGCAACATAGCTATTACACCAACTGCTGCTCCCTAAATAAATAATTCTATATATAAAGTGAAATAAAGCAATATTAGTTGAAGAGTGATGGTAGCTGATATGGAGGTATGCTGCAAAGAGTATTCTTTGTCAAAATGAAAAGGATTGGGAGGTACTGAACACCATAACTAGAGAAAGGAGAGAACAGGATTGGCTTTATTTTAAAGGCCAGTTTTCTGTTGACTGTGTTACAAATATGTCTAGCTCTGAGGTGGGTGGAGTTCTGGAGGCAGCCAGCGGAATTACCAGAGTTCCCAGCTGGCTGGGTTGACTGATGGAGCAAAGTCCACTGTTTCAACCAAAATCAAATTTCCTAAGATCTGGGAAAAAAAAAAAAACCTCACATTTTAATATTGGTAGGTGGGTATAACAATGTCTTTATCTGCATGTATGAGCTCATACTCACTCTCTTTAAATAGGAAATATTTTCTCAGCCTTAGCAAAACCTCCAGCATTAATGTGAGGGCCTATGAGAGAGGATGGTAGTGTCTGCTATTTCTAGATTTACATACATACTGCCACAATTGTAGGTCTCAAACTTGACCTATATTTGACCTTCCAATATCTAATTTTCTTAACCATAATATAGATCCTTGTTCTTTTCCCCACATATATATATGCTTGTTTAGTTATATTTCTTCTTCTCCTTCTTCTTCTTCTCCTCTTCTCTTCTTCTCCTTCTTCTTCTTTTCCTCTTCTTCTTCTCCTCTTCTTCTTCTCCTCTTCTTCTTCTCTTCTTCTTCTCCTTCTTCTCCTTCTCTTCTTCTTCTCCTCTTCTTCTTCTTCTCCTTCTCCTTCTTCTCCTTCTTCTTCTTTCTTCTTCTTTCTTCTCTTTTTTAGGTTTTTGCCATAGGGGATGTGCACTCTCCAAAGAGAGAAAGTGAGAAATCACTCCCAGGAGGATGACCATACTATAGTCCCTTTTTCAATATCCTCAGGATTTTGGGCATGTACATGTGCCCGGTGTGATTTCAAGCTGCAGTCTGGGACTTGAATCATACAATCAGCCATGTGAGATCCAGTGCCTTAATCTAAACACACCTGCTGACCCTGTGTAGTTACATTTCTAACTCTTTTACAGAAGAATGAATCTGCCACTTAAAGCTTAAGATAGGGTGAAAATTGCTGCTGCTTAACAAGCATCAATTTCCAAAGCAATACCTTAACTAATTCTCTCTTGTTCTGGTTTGCCTGAATGCCTCTATGAGGAGACTTTGAAAAGTTCATGGAAAAAGTAAAATTAAAATAAAAGTTTACTTTGGTTCAAAAATTTGAAATCCATGCATAGTTTTTTTTTTTAGTAATATAGTTTTCCATGAACTTTTTAAAAGAGGTTTTTAAAAGTTTATTCATTGTATGAATAAACCACTTTTTATGAAAAGGGACATTGGGGCCAGCAGGTGGTGTGGAGGTTTAGCTGGCTGGATCCCACGTGGCCTACTCCACAGTTCAAGTCCCAGACCCAGTGACTTGAAAATCACACTGGGTGCATGTGCATGCTTGCCCAAAATCTCAAAAGGAGAATGGAAGAGAAGGGATTGTGGCAGGGCCTTCCCTGGGGTTGCTTTCTCGCTTTCCTTCTTCTCTCTCTCTGTCTCTCTCCAGTGAACGCACATGCAAACTTAAATAAAAAAGGGGGGGACATTGATGGGACCAGCAGATGGCGTAATGGTTACATCACTGGACTCCCACATAGTTGACTGCAATTCAAGTCCCAGACCCGGCAGCTTAAAACTCACACCAGTGTGTGTGCATGTTGTGCCCAAAATCCAGAAAGAAGAATGGAGAAAAAAGGATTGCAGGTTGGCCATTTCCCCTGAGGGAGTGATTTCTTGCTGTCTGTCTCTCTGTTTCTCCGGCAAGGACACACACCATATAGCAAGAATCTCTCTTTAAAAGCAAACAAAAAAAGGGACATTGAGGCCTGAGATCTCATTGACATCAGAGATGGCCACTAATTTTGACACACAATTTTTTAAGCAATGTCTGGCCTGGCTGTTTGGGTCCATTCTTTAATCCATTGTCCTTCAAGTCTCTGTAATGGATATTTGTCTTCTCCACTTCTGCCCACCTTATTTCTGACTCCCATTATCACATCACTTAACATCTGGGCTCTGGGCCGGATGTTAAGTGATGTGCTTGACAGCTCTTTATTTGTGACAAGTTCCTTTCATGATCAGGCTTGCTATTAGTAATTCCTAGTTGAAGCATTTTTATCTCCATGGAAGGAAAGGAATTGTAGTTTGTTGTTTAATAATTCAGTACTTTTCCATCCGTGTGGGTTGGAGAGGTACACATGTACCTTGCCCCTATTTTAGTCCCAACTGTTCACCCCCACCTCCCTCACCTTTCACATTCATGAGTCTTCCGGGCAAGGGTGGACAGTCCCACTAAGTTATAGATTTAGGCAATATATCATAAGGGGGAGGGAGCATGAATAATTTGAAAAGCCCATAAGGAAGTAGTATATTACTATAGGGATGAGAAGAAGAGGGGGAAAGAAAAGGATTAAGATTGAGTTTGAAAAGAAGAGCAGCTCCTATTATTAGCAGCACTCTATCTGACCCTATATGTGAAGGTGGTTTTGGAGAACAAAGGAAATGGGTTGAAACAGAATTTAGGAAGAGATTTGCTAAAATTAGTGAAATTGACCCTGGAGTCTTTTTAGTAGGAACTACTGAAGACCTAGTAGGGACTCTTCTTAGTGATGTCTGAGTCTAAGAGAAGAGTTAAATTTATGTAGCTGTTCCCTGCTCAGTGACAGAACAGTGGAATCCCAGGAGCAAAGAAACATAATCTGGTTGTATAAATTTTAACACAAATATTCAGAGGCAGAGAATTCCCAAGCCCAAATCTGGCACAAATAAAAGAAGTTGGGTGCTGGGTGGAACTGGTTTTTTTCCATTGTTGACCTGGCAGAACCTTCTTATCTGAGCCGCTGAGCAGGTTTGATGCTTTTATGAAGCAAGATAGAAGGAAAATATGGGCCAGCTTGAGGGTGATGACCATGAGGATCAAAAGGTGTGGTATTTGTGGAAATAGTTGTATGCTTAATAGAAACAAGTGGGGGGGGGGAGGAGAAGAAGGAAAGAGAACTAGGCAGACTTTAGCATCTACACATACAAGTGGCTTTACTTGCCAGGGAATTCAGAGTGTTTGAAATGCTGTTTAGGTGCCCTGTGGTAAAAGAGACTGAAGTAGATCAACAGTCCTAGTAATATACTTGCTCTCAAGTAGAAATATTTGCACTAAAATAAATTTATCTCTGGATTTCCCCAGCAGTTCCTGATTAGAAATAACAGAATAGGTTTGCTGTGATGATTGAAGGGCCATGCCTCCTTCTAACTGTTGCTACTTCTTTTTGGAAGAACCCTAAAGTTACACTGGGGAGGCTGGTGCAAGCTGGAGAGGTGATTCTGTTTAATTGCAGGCTAGTGACTCACAACTGGCCTGTAGCATGACCCTGGTATGTACCCAACCAAATGTAACACACTTTGTTTAGTTTCAGCTACTGGAAGAAGGGGGGCTCTTGCTTCTAAATTACTTCTGTCAGCCAGCAGTGGCCTCTCTATGATTCAGAAAGAAATATCTGACTCATAGGCCATGTAACTAGGCCTTCTTCCTGAGCTGCAGAGTGTTGCCTTGTAGAGAATTCTCCCTGCCCCCAAACTGTGACTCTGGTTATACATAATCCAGTCTACAGACATCAAGGTCAGAGCAATGCTTTTTGTACTGTGCTATGGAAACATCCTGTTCCATCAGATTCTTTTGGCCCAGAGCACCTAAATCATTTATTTTCTCTGCCTTTCCTTCATCCTATCATCTTCCTCCCCTACACATCCCCCCCCCCAAAAAAAAGAAATCCTCCAATCCAGGCTTAGTTATAAGAAGTTCTGTTGTTTGAAGCCTTTTCTCTTCATTGATGTCTAGAATGATTCCCTCCTCCTCCTCCTAAACAAGGAATCATGCCTCCTGTTTACAGTTTGCTAATAGTTCCTGGTTGTCCTTTCAGGAAATGTCAATGACCCTTTTGTGATAGGCTTAGAATCTGTTTTTCTAGTATAAACATAATTCGTTTTACCTTTCCCATGACTTTCTCTTCCTTCCCCTACTGCTGCATCCAGGAGTCACATTCTCATGTATGAGGTTCAAGGCGCCTGACTGACTGGCACCCTATTGCATTGAGAAGTACCCTTGTCCAGGCCTCCTGGGTCCTTGTAAGCTCCTGGTAGTCAAAGACTCCTACTAATTTTTCATATCCTCCAAAGTGCCTACCAGTGATTTGGATTTTAGCAAAGTAAGTATTTGTTAGAAAAGGAGAGAGAGGACCGAGATCATGGGGACCATGAGGTTTGCTGTGGCTAGATTTCAGAAAGATCTGACATTCTGTGGGGGAAAGGCCCAGTGGTTAAGGTGAGAAAGATCAGTGGAAAGAGTTTAAAAGCAGGATGGCCAGAACCAAAAACAAAAGCACACTTAGCCATTAGCAAGAGAGGCTTTAGGAGAGAAAGCTGGACTGTCTCTGAAATGTGATCGAAGAGTCTTCAGGGCAGATCAAATTTCAGAGGTATTGTTTGATATGTGGTAACAAAGCCTTGCTTTTGGTTTTCCCTGCTCTTATCTTTCCTCAGGGCATCAGTCCTCTTTGATATTGCTTGTCTTTTGTAAGGGTATTTTGAGACCCTTTTCTCAAATATCTAGCAGCAGAATCTCTGAAAACGACCTCAGCTGTAGCCTTCAGAGTCCTGCCTGTCCTTTGTTAGAATCCCATAATGAGTAATTTATCATCCAAAAGGGCGGCCGCCTTTTACTGTTCACTCTGTACTGTGTCATCTGTCCCCCCACTCCCCACTCTATCTCACGTACACTAACACCTACGCTGTCATTCTCTCAGACTTGGCAGGAGCCCTTTATTCTGTGTGTGCACCCGTAGTGTGAACATGTGTTTTTCCTACCTTCTCTGTGAATTTTTAGGATTTCCATTTGGTAAATTCTGTTTTCACATCTTCTCTCCCTTTTCTTTCCTGAGGGCATCAGCCAGGACCCTATTCTATATTTATTTTAACATCTTGATTTTCTTATTTTTTTTTCCATGAGAGTAAAAGTTTGGAGAGGCCTCATCAAATACCAAACACTGTGGTAGTCATTTTAGAAGATATAAAAATTAACCTACTCCTTGATCACCAGGAGCTTACAAGAAGAACCAGGAAATATGGACAAAGATACATCTCAATGCAGTGGGGTATCATTAGTCAGACACTGATGGATCAGGGAGAATGTGACTCCAAGATGCAGACCCTGGGCCTACAGTGACAGACTATAGATATGCAGGAAAGGTAGTCTCAGCTGATAAGATCTATCTTGTTTGTTCTGGTTCAGCCCTTTTTGTTTTAGCCTGATAAGGACAATACTCTAGACCAGGGTAATACTAATGTATAAAGAAAGCGGACCTATGAAGTCCTATGTGGTTTAGCCCCACAGTTCCCCTCCAACTCTGGTGATCAACTGAGTGGGAGGAAGGAAGTCTTTTCTTCTGTAATCTCCACAGGGTTTCTGTAGGCAGAGCTGGACTCCCATTGAGCTAACAATACACAGAGCAGGCACAAAAGTATCACTACAGGATGTATGTCTCTGGCCCATGCTAGTCTCATATCTCATGACTTCTTCCTTTCTTAATTGCAAGGTCTAGAAATAAGAAAATCTGGAATATTTCTTTTCCCAGAGACAGTTTCCTGAAAGAGATATCTTCTCCATCCCCATCACTACTCCACCCTTCTTTATAGACAAGTGTATGGGCAACCAGCCTAGGGACTCTTTTTTTTTTTTTTTTTTAAAGAGAAATTTTTGCTATAGGGCACATGTGCTCACCAGAGAGAGATGGAGAGAAAGTGAGAAATCACCCCCTGAGGGGATGGCCATGCCACAGTCCCTTCTCCTCCATTCTCTTCTTAGGATTTTGGACACATACAAACACACGTGCAGTGTGAGTTTTAAGCCACTGGGTCTGGGATTCAAACCCTTGTCTACTGTGTGGGAGTCAAGCGATGTAACATTACACCATCTGTTGGTCCTGGGAACCTTGATTTTTTTTTGCCACTAAATTCTTCGTTAGTGTTATCAGGCAGACTCATGGGTCTTTGCTTTTGCCTTTCATGCTTGGCGGGATTTGTATTTTCATGGACTCTGGGAGGTTGGGAATGTGCTGCAGGTCTAAAACAATGATAAAACAGGAAAAGGAAGTAGCTGCACGTCAGAGCTCCCAGAAGCACCCCTTCGGCCTGCAGGCCAGAGCCTGAAACTGTTGGGATCTAAGCCAGGCTAGAAGAGGCTTCTAGATGAGCAAACCCTGCCGTCCCTCTTCAGAATGACTAGGATGACAACATATTCCTGACCCTCTTCCCTCTCATTAGAAGCTTCCAAAATATTTTTGTTTCTCTTCTTTTCTGGAATCAGATAGTAGTGTCAGGTTGGGGTTCTATCTGAACATCACATATATGCTATTGGTTTATCCTTCTTTTCTCCCTCCCCTTCTTCCCATAAACAGTCCTGCATTATACTTTTCTATTTCTCTCCCACAGGAGAGGTCTGAACCCACCTCATCGTGTCAAGTCCATCTCTATGACAACTTTCACAGAGCCTGAAGTAATATTTCTGCAGTCTCGTGGAAATGAGGTAAGCTGCCACTGATCGGAACAGTTAGAAGACCGTGGTCACCCTATCTGCTAGTGGAACTTTGCCATGGGATTGTGAAAAAAATCCAACAGTTTTCTTTGCTGGTTGAGTTTCTCTTAATTTTTGGTATGTAAGGTTTCTTGTTTTATGTATATTTGTATAATGACAGCTTCTTAGCTATATGAAATGTGGTTTATCTAGGCCCCTCTTTGAAGAATCCAGGGAAGAAGCAATATCTCTATAGAGGTTAGCCTCTGGTTAGAGCTCCATATTACAGTTGACTGGGCTAACCCCCCCTCTGAGTTCTGTCTGCCGGAGCCAGCTCTGCTGACTTGAGTGTTGACAATCTGGGTTTAAGTCCCTGTCATTTACTTGAAAGAGAGTTAAACCCCTCCCCCCAGTTAAATGTGCTGAGTGGACATTGCCATCCCTGGTGTTGGCAGTACCTCTAGTATATAGGTCATTGGCTTACTTAGAGGGTGTGGGCAAGGGCCTCTGGAGTATGTCCTGGAAGCCAGAGCTGTGAAAATTGTCCCTGTCCCCATCCCCATCCAAATTTAGTTCTCTATAATTCTCATTGCCCTCTATTTTCCTTTTTCAATGTTATCTAAGACATGATCTCCCCATTAGATCATAAACTCTGTAAAGAGAGAGACCATGTCTAGTTTGTAGGCATACCCAGATCCTAGCTCTGTGTCTATGTTCAATACATGTTTATTGATGAATCAATTGGATGTGGTGTCTTTCATATTTCACGCTTTCTGCTCCAAACTCTTCTATCATCTGGCTATTCCTTTAGGTTTGCAGGAAGATTTGGCTGGGTCTTTTTGATGCTCGGACTTTAGTTATATTTCTTCTTCTCCTTCTTCTTCTTCTCCTCTTCTCTTCTTCTCCTTCTTCTTCTTTTCCTCTTCTTCTTCTCCTCTTCTTCTTCTCCTCTTCTTCTTCTCTTCTTCTTCTCCTTCTTCTCCTTCTCTTCTTCTTCTCCTCTTCTTCTTCTTCTCCTTCTCCTTCTTCTCCTTCTTCTTCTTTCTTCTTCTTTCTTCTCTTTTTTAGGTTTTTGCCATAGGGGATGTGCACTCTCCAAAGAGAGAAAGTGAGAAATCACTCCCAGGAGGATGACCATACTATAGTCCCTTTTTCAGTATCCTCAGGATTTTGGGCATGTACATGTGCCCGGTGTGATTTCAAGCTGCAGTCTGGGACTTGAATCATACAATCAGCCATGTGAGATCCAGTGCCTTAATCTAAACACACCTGCTGACCCTGTGTAGTTACATTTCTAACTCTTTTACAGAAGAATGAATCTGCCACTTAAAGCTTAAGATAGGGTGAAAATTGCTGCTGCTTAACAAGCATCAATTTCCAAAGCAATACCTTAACTAATTCTCTCTTGTTCTGGTTTGCCTGAATGCCTCTATGAGGAGACTTTGAAAAGTTCATGGAAAAAGTAAAATTAAAATAAAAGTTTACTTTGGTTCAAAAATTTGAAATCCATGCATAGTTTTTTTTTTTAGTAATATAGTTTTCCATGAACTTTTTAAAAGAGGTTTTTAAAAGTTTATTCATTGTATGAATAAACCACTTTTTATGAAAAGGGACATTGGGGCCAGCAGGTGGTGTGGAGGTTTAGCTGGCTGGATCCCACGTGGCCTACTCCACAGTTCAAGTCCCAGACCCAGTGACTTGAAAATCACACTGGGTGCATGTGCATGCTTGCCCAAAATCTCAAAAGGAGAATGGAAGAGAAGGGATTGTGGCAGGGCCTTCCCTGGGGTTGCTTTCTCGCTTTCCTTCTTCTCTCTCTCTGTCTCTCTCCAGTGAACGCACATGCAAACTTAAATAAAAAAGGGGGGGACATTGATGGGACCAGCAGATGGCGTAATGGTTACATCACTGGACTCCCACATAGTTGACTGCAATTCAAGTCCCAGACCCGGCAGCTTAAAACTCACACCAGTGTGTGTGCATGTTGTGCCCAAAATCCAGAAAGAAGAATGGAGAAAAAAGGATTGCAGGTTGGCCATTTCCCCTGAGGGAGTGATTTCTTGCTGTCTGTCTCTCTGTTTCTCCGGCAAGGACACACACCATATAGCAAGAATCTCTCTTTAAAAGCAAACAAAAAAAGGGACATTGAGGCCTGAGATCTCATTGACATCAGAGATGGCCACTAATTTTGACACACAATTTTTTAAGCAATGTCTGGCCTGGCTGTTTGGGTCCATTCTTTAATCCATTGTCCTTCAAGTCTCTGTAATGGATATTTGTCTTCTCCACTTCTGCCCACCTTATTTCTGACTCCCATTATCACATCACTTAACATCTGGGCTCTGGGCCGGATGTTAAGTGATGTGCTTGACAGCTCTTTATTTGTGACAAGTTCCTTTCATGATCAGGCTTGCTATTAGTAATTCCTAGTTGAAGCATTTTTATCTCCATGGAAGGAAAGGAATTGTAGTTTGTTGTTTAATAATTCAGTACTTTTCCATCCGTGTGGGTTGGAGAGGTACACATGTACCTTGCCCCTATTTTAGTCCCAACTGTTCACCCCCACCTCCCTCACCTTTCACATTCATGAGTCTTCCGGGCAAGGGTGGACAGTCCCACTAAGTTATAGATTTAGGCAATATATCATAAGGGGGAGGGAGCATGAATAATTTGAAAAGCCCATAAGGAAGTAGTATATTACTATAGGGATGAGAAGAAGAGGGGGAAAGAAAAGGATTAAGATTGAGTTTGAAAAGAAGAGCAGCTCCTATTATTAGCAGCACTCTATCTGACCCTATATGTGAAGGTGGTTTTGGAGAACAAAGGAAATGGGTTGAAACAGAATTTAGGAAGAGATTTGCTAAAATTAGTGAAATTGACCCTGGAGTCTTTTTAGTAGGAACTACTGAAGACCTAGTAGGGACTCTTCTTAGTGATGTCTGAGTCTAAGAGAAGAGTTAAATTTATGTAGCTGTTCCCTGCTCAGTGACAGAACAGTGGAATCCCAGGAGCAAAGAAACATAATCTGGTTGTATAAATTTTAACACAAATATTCAGAGGCAGAGAATTCCCAAGCCCAAATCTGGCACAAATAAAAGAAGTTGGGTGCTGGGTGGAACTGGTTTTTTTCCATTGTTGACCTGGCAGAACCTTCTTATCTGAGCCGCTGAGCAGGTTTGATGCTTTTATGAAGCAAGATAGAAGGAAAATATGGGCCAGCTTGAGGGTGATGACCATGAGGATCAAAAGGTGTGGTATTTGTGGAAATAGTTGTATGCTTAATAGAAACAAGTGGGGGGGGGGAGGAGAAGAAGGAAAGAGAACTAGGCAGACTTTAGCATCTACACATACAAGTGGCTTTACTTGCCAGGGAATTCAGAGTGTTTGAAATGCTGTTTAGGTGCCCTGTGGTAAAAGAGACTGAAGTAGATCAACAGTCCTAGTAATATACTTGCTCTCAAGTAGAAATATTTGCACTAAAATAAATTTATCTCTGGATTTCCCCAGCAGTTCCTGATTAGAAATAACAGAATAGGTTTGCTGTGATGATTGAAGGGCCATGCCTCCTTCTAACTGTTGCTACTTCTTTTTGGAAGAACCCTAAAGTTACACTGGGGAGGCTGGTGCAAGCTGGAGAGGTGATTCTGTTTAATTGCAGGCTAGTGACTCACAACTGGCCTGTAGCATGACCCTGGTATGTACCCAACCAAATGTAACACACTTTGTTTAGTTTCAGCTACTGGAAGAAGGGGGGCTCTTGCTTCTAAATTACTTCTGTCAGCCAGCAGTGGCCTCTCTATGATTCAGAAAGAAATATCTGACTCATAGGCCATGTAACTAGGCCTTCTTCCTGAGCTGCAGAGTGTTGCCTTGTAGAGAATTCTCCCTGCCCCCAAACTGTGACTCTGGTTATACATAATCCAGTCTACAGACATCAAGGTCAGAGCAATGCTTTTTGTACTGTGCTATGGAAACATCCTGTTCCATCAGATTCTTTTGGCCCAGAGCACCTAAATCATTTATTTTCTCTGCCTTTCCTTCATCCTATCATCTTCCTCCCCTACACATCCCCCCCCCCAAAAAAAAAGAAATCCTCCAATCCAGGCTTAGTTATAAGAAGTTCTGTTGTTTGAAGCCTTTTCTCTTCATTGATGTCTAGAATGATTCCCTCCTCCTCCTCCTAAACAAGGAATCATGCCTCCTGTTTACAGTTTGCTAATAGTTCCTGGTTGTCCTTTCAGGAAATGTCAATGACCCTTTTGTGATAGGCTTAGAATCTGTTTTTCTAGTATAAACATAATTCGTTTTACCTTTCCCATGACTTTCTCTTCCTTCCCCTACTGCTGCATCCAGGAGTCACATTCTCATGTATGAGGTTCAAGGCGCCTGACTGACTGGCACCCTATTGCATTGAGAAGTACCCTTGTCCAGGCCTCCTGGGTCCTTGTAAGCTCCTGGTAGTCAAAGACTCCTACTAATTTTTCATATCCTCCAAAGTGCCTACCAGTGATTTGGATTTTAGCAAAGTAAGTATTTGTTAGAAAAGGAGAGAGAGGACCGAGATCATGGGGACCATGAGGTTTGCTGTGGCTAGATTTCAGAAAGATCTGACATTCTGTGGGGGAAAGGCCCAGTGGTTAAGGTGAGAAAGATCAGTGGAAAGAGTTTAAAAGCAGGATGGCCAGAACCAAAAACAAAAGCACACTTAGCCATTAGCAAGAGAGGCTTTAGGAGAGAAAGCTGGACTGTCTCTGAAATGTGATCGAAGAGTCTTCAGGGCAGATCAAATTTCAGAGGTATTGTTTGATATGTGGTAACAAAGCCTTGCTTTTGGTTTTCCCTGCTCTTATCTTTCCTCAGGGCATCAGTCCTCTTTGATATTGCTTGTCTTTTGTAAGGGTATTTTGAGACCCTTTTCTCAAATATCTAGCAGCAGAATCTCTGAAAACGACCTCAGCTGTAGCCTTCAGAGTCCTGCCTGTCCTTTGTTAGAATCCCATAATGAGTAATTTATCATCCAAAAGGGCGGCCGCCTTTTACTGTTCACTCTGTACTGTGTCATCTGTCCCCCCACTCCCCACTCTATCTCACGTACACTAACACCTACGCTGTCATTCTCTCAGACTTGGCAGGAGCCCTTTATTCTGTGTGTGCACCCGTAGTGTGAACATGTGTTTTTCCTACCTTCTCTGTGAATTTTTAGGATTTCCATTTGGTAAATTCTGTTTTCACATCTTCTCTCCCTTTTCTTTCCTGAGGGCATCAGCCAGGACCCTATTCTATATTTATTTTAACATCTTGATTTTCTTATTTTTTTTTTCCATGAGAGTAAAAGTCTGGAGAGGCCTCATCAAATACCAAACACTGTGGTAGTCATTTTAGAAGATATAAAAATTAACCTACTCCTTGATCACCAGGAGCTTACAAGAAGAACCAGGAAATATGGACAAAGATACATCTCAATGCAGTGGGGTATCATTAGTCAGACACTGATGGATCAGGGAGAATGTGACTCCAAGATGCAGACCCTGGGCCTACAGTGACAGACTATAGATATGCAGGAAAGGTAGTCTCAGCTGATAAGATCTATCTTGTTTGTTCTGGTTCAGCCCTTTTTGTTTTAGCCTGATAAGGACAATACTCTAGACCAGGGTAATACTAATGTATAAAGAAAGCGGACCTATGAAGTCCTATGTGGTTTAGCCCCACAGTTCCCCTCCAACTCTGGTGATCAACTGAGTGGGAGGAAGGAAGTCTTTTCTTCTGTAATCTCCACAGGGTTTCTGTAGGCAGAGCTGGACTCCCATTGAGCTAACAATACACAGAGCAGGCACAAAAGTATCACTACAGGATGTATGTCTCTGGCCCATGCTAGTCTCATATCTCATGACTTCTTCCTTTCTTAATTGCAAGGTCTAGAAATAAGAAAATCTGGAATATTTCTTTTCCCAGAGACAGTTTCCTGAAAGAGATATCTTCTCCATCCCCATCACTACTCCACCCTTCTTTATAGACAAGTGTATGGGCAACCAGCCTAGGGACTCTTTTTTTTTTTTTTTTTAAAGAGAAATTTTTGCTATAGGGCACATGTGCTCACCAGAGAGAGATGGAGAGAAAGTGAGAAATCACCCCCTGAGGGGATGGCCATGCCACAGTCCCTTCTCCTCCATTCTCTTCTTAGGATTTTGGACACATACAAACACACGTGCAGTGTGAGTTTTAAGCCACTGGGTCTGGGATTCAAACCCTTGTCTACTGTGTGGGAGTCAAGCGATGTAACATTACACCATCTGTTGGTCCTGGGAACCTTGATTTTTTTTTGCCACTAAATTCTTCGTTAGTGTTATCAGGCAGACTCATGGGTCTTTGCTTTTGCCTTTCATGCTTGGCGGGATTTGTATTTTCATGGACTCTGGGAGGTTGGGAATGTGCTGCAGGTCTAAAACAATGATAAAACAGGAAAAGGAAGTAGCTGCACGTCAGAGCTCCCAGAAGCACCCCTTCGGCCTGCAGGCCAGAGCCTGAAACTGTTGGGATCTAAGCCAGGCTAGAAGAGGCTTCTAGATGAGCAAACCCTGCCGTCCCTCTTCAGAATGACTAGGATGACAACATATTCCTGACCCTCTTCCCTCTCATTAGAAGCTTCCAAAATATTTTTGTTTCTCTTCTTTTCTGGAATCAGATAGTAGTGTCAGGTTGGGGTTCTATCTGAACATCACATATATGCTATTGGTTTATCCTTCTTTTCTCCCTCCCCTTCTTCCCATAAACAGTCCTGCATTATACTTTTCTATTTCTCTCCCACAGGAGAGGTCTGAACCCACCTCATCGTGTCAAGTCCATCTCTATGACAACTTTCACAGAGCCTGAAGTAATATTTCTGCAGTCTCGTGGAAATGAGGTAAGCTGCCACTGATCGGAACAGTTAGAAGACCGTGGTCACCCTATCTGCTAGTGGAACTTTGCCATGGGATTGTGAAAAAAATCCAACAGTTTTCTTTGCTGGTTGAGTTTCTCTTAATTTTTGGTATGTAAGGTTTCTTGTTTTATGTATATTTGTATAATGACAGCTTCTTAGCTATATGAAATGTGGTTTATCTAGGCCCCTCTTTGAAGAATCCAGGGAAGAAGCAATATCTCTATAGAGGTTAGCCTCTGGTTAGAGCTCCATATTACAGTTGACTGGGCTAACCCCCCCTCTGAGTTCTGTCTGCCGGAGCCAGCTCTGCTGACTTGAGTGTTGACAATCTGGGTTTAAGTCCCTGTCATTTACTTGAAAGAGAGTTAAACCCCTCCCCCCAGTTAAATGTGCTGAGTGGACATTGCCATCCCTGGTGTTGGCAGTACCTCTAGTATATAGGTCATTGGCTTACTTAGAGGGTGTGGGCAAGGGCCTCTGGAGTATGTCCTGGAAGCCAGAGCTGTGAAAATTGTCCCTGTCCCCATCCCCATCCAAATTTAGTTCTCTATAATTCTCATTGCCCTCTATTTTCCTTTTTCAATGTTATCTAAGACATGATCTCCCCATTAGATCATAAACTCTGTAAAGAGAGAGACCATGTCTAGTTTGTAGGCATACCCAGATCCTAGCTCTGTGTCTATGTTCAATACATGTTTATTGATGAATCAATTGGATGTGGTGTCTTTCATATTTCACGCTTTCTGCTCCAAACTCTTCTATCATCTGGCTATTCCTTTAGGTTTGCAGGAAGATTTGGCTGGGTCTTTTTGATGCTCGGACATCTTTAGTACCAGATTCCAGGGATCCTCAGAAGGTGAAGGAATTTCTCCAAGAAAAGTATGAGAAGAAGAGATGGTAAGGAAAAGGAAAGAGGTTTCTATGAGATGTGTCCAAAGCATGCTTCCACGGATAGTTTAGTTCCAGAGTTGAATTCGGGTTTCTCTCAAAGGCTAAACTTGGGTTTAGTTTTGTTCTACTGAGACCAAATTAAGACTAAATTCTGACTTCAAAATAGTAAATATACATGAAAGGACTTTTTCTTTTTCTTTATTTGGAAAGGTTTTTGCTATAGAGCACATGCGCTCACCAGAAAGACAAAGAGACAGAAAGTGAGAAATCACCCCCCAGGGAGGATGGCCATGCTGCAGTCCCTTCTCCTCCATTCTCCTCTCGGGATCTTGGGCATGCACGCACACGTGCCCGGTGTGAGTTTAAGCCACTGGGTCCGGCACTCAAACTGTGGTCAACTACATGAGAGTCCAGCAACATAACCCTTACACCAACTGCTGGTCCTATTAATGGTTCTTAACCCTGCAGATTTGGTCCACACTTTGTGGAGATAGTAGATTTGATTGGAGTGGGGAGATAGGCTTGTGGGAGTAGGAGTTCATTCCTTTTTTATTCTTTTAAGGTTTTTTGCCATAGGCATGTGCACTCAACAGAGAGACAGTGAGACTGAAAGTGAAAATCATCCCAATGGGGGATGGTCATGCTGTAATCCCTTCTCCATTCTCCTCCTGGGATTTTGGGCATGCAGGCATGCACACTGGTGTGAGTTTCAAGCCACTGGGTCCAGGACTTAAAATGCAGTTGACCATGTAGTAGTCCAGCGCATTAACCACCACATCATCTGCTGGCCCCAAGAGTTCATTTTTATAACTCCATTGACCTCTTATGTGCGCTCCAGCCAGACAGAGAGAGACAGAGAGACAGAAAGCGAGAAATCACCTCCCAGGGGGGATGGCAATGCTGCAATCCCTTCTCCTCCATTCTCCTCTCGGGATCTTGGGCACACACGCATATGTGCCTGGTGTGAGTTTTAAGCCACCGGGTCCAGGATGCGAACCGCGGTCAACTACATGGGAGTCCAGTGACATAGCCATTATGCTAACTGCTGGTCCCAGGAGAGATGTTGAAAAGCACATGTCATATAACCTTATGCTTTTAGCACATTGTTTATTCACGATTTTTTTTTTTTTAATTTCCTAGAGAGTGCATGCACTCACCAGTGAGAAACAGAGAGGAAGAGAGAAAAAGAGGGAAAGTGAGAAAGCATCTCCCATGGGGATGGCCATGCAATCCCTTCTCCATTTTTCTATTCAGGATTTTAGACATGCATGTACATGTACCTGGCATGTTCTTCAAGCTGCTGGGTCTGGGACTTGAACCATACTGTCAGTCATGTGGGATCCAGCTATCTTAACTACTGTATCGCTGGATGGCCCATGATTTGTTTATTTTAATTGCTAGAGGGTAGATGTGCTCATCAGAAAGAGAGAGTAAGCATCCTACCCCGCCCTCCCCTCATCCTCCCCCCGTCCCTGCCAATGGGGCATGGTTATGCTGCAATTGCTTCTCCATTTCTCTATCCTGTTTGTGATTTGGGGCATTCACACATGCTTCTGGTGTGTTTTTCAAGCTGCCAGGGCCAGGACTCAAGCTGTGGTTGGCTGTATAGGATCCAGCTCCCTTAACTGCTAGGCTACAAATCAGGCCCGTATTCATGTGTGTGTGTGTAAGCAAACACTTATATATGTTTGTTTATTCCATGAGTGAGAGAAATAGACAGAGATAGAGAGACAACACCCCCCAAAGTGTCCTGATACTATGATCTACTCTCATGGCAACATGTGTACTCAGTGTATTCAGGGAGATTGCTGGACGTGAGCCTGGGATGTTCTCATGAGCAGCCTCACAGAGCATTAAGTTGTACCACTGCACCAACATCCATCCCCTAGTCACGATTTGTATGTATTGTTTTCCTGATGAAGAAAACAGCATCTCCATCCTCTCTTACCTTTTTCTCCCCAGATGTCCCTTCCTTTGTTTGATCACTGGGGTGTGTGTATGTCAGGGGCTAACTACAAAGTGGAGAAAAAATGCAGAAAGCAAGGAGACTGATGTGGATTACTACATTTTGGAGTCCCTCCAAGGAGTCTTTAGTCCTCAGAACTAAAGATACTTCCAGAGTAGGAACCTAACACACATTATAGTGGAAGAGAATTGTATCGGAAGTGCCAGAAGCTGGCATGGTAGAAGCATAGATTATAAGCCTTTACAGGATGAGATAGCAGATACCTTTTCTCTGGTACTGAGAAAGAGAAAACTGAAGAAACAACATCCAGGAAATAAAAGAGGACCTTGTGTGGGAAGATGGAAAATAGAATCACATGTTTGCCAGTATTACTGCATGTGTTATTACTTGAAACATAGATGGTTTGATGTGCCAAAAAGAGGAGAGAAAAATGGGCATAAAGCAGAGCAAACTGCAAAATGAGCATCCATACAAATAAGAGGGGACCAGCCCATGGCCTGGTGGTTAAGGTGACTAGTCAACCATGTAGTTCAAGTCTGAGACCCAGTGTCTTAAAAATCCTGAAAGAAGAGAGAGGGGAGAGATGGAAGAGAAGAGAGCATGGTGTCATAACCATGCTCCATGGGGGATGCTTTCTCATTTTCCTTCTCTCTCTCTGGCAAGCGCATGTGTCCCCTGGCAAAACAAAAACAGACATGCAAGATAGGCAGGACTTTGCTAAGTTACCAAATTCCCTTTACATCAAAAAAGGAAATCAGTAGAGAAAAAAATGAGAAAGGACTTTTACTTCTCTAACCTGTTTTCTCAGACAACTAAGCTGAGCATAGTCCAAGGTTTTACCCCCCCTCTTTACAGCCTGACTATTCTTTCTTAAAGGTACGTCCCCCCAGACCAAGTCAAGGGGCCTGCATATACCAAAGGCAGTGCTTCCACCCCTGTGCAGGGCTCCGTCCCAGAAGGGAAACCCATGAGGACACTTCTGGGTGATCCTATGCCATCTCTCTCAGCTCCTGCCTCCATTTCAAGCCAGGTAACTCTCAGATACACAATTCAGGTTTATGTTGAGATTTGGGAGACAAAAGTGTCAGTTTCCTAAGCTAAATTCTCTAGACTTAGCAGACAACAGTATAGGAGCTGCAAGCTGGTTTTCAGCCTTACTGTTACCTTATCTCTTGTATCTGTCAAGTCTGGGCCTCTTATCTTTTAGAGATAGAACCTAACAGGAAGTGGTATTTAGGGAAGTCAGAGTATCAGTTCTGAACCTGACCATTCCCTCCAAACAAGCACAGAAGGGGCCAGGACACTGCCTCCAGTACCTGGGGAAGGTACCAGGTAGCATTCCTGTGTATCTCATGGTTACCTTGATGAGTACGCCCTCCAGTGTTCTGGGAGCTCTGTAGTAAAAACACCAGGATGACATGAAGTACAAAAGGGGCTAATGCAGCTTCTGCGCATGAAACCTCTAGGTCGAGGGCAGTTTCTCTCTCTCTACACTTGCCTGTCTGGGGCAGCCTGAGGAGTCATGGAGGGGCTGGGGTCGTATCTGGAACTTTTAAATGCCAAATTGTAAGTACATTTTCTTCTCCAAGTCTGGCAGTCAATCTCAGGCTCGGACATCCCAGGCCCGGAGCTCTCAGCCACCTCCCCACTCCTCTGTCAAGAAAGCCAGTACTGACCTGCTGGCTGATATTGGAGGAGACCCCTTTGCTGCTCCCCAGGTAGCCCCAGCTTTTGCTGCATTCTCAGCCTTTGGAGGTAAGCGGGACTTGGGATGAGAACACCCCCACAATATATTTATCTGTAACATAAGAAATTCAGTCCTTAGGGGTGTCCATGTTTCCTGTGACTCTAGATCTTTTCACATGAATAAATGTGATGGTTATTCTGAAACAGGAAGGTGGGAGAATCTAAATCACATGAGCACAGCAGGGGTTATATTTGGAAGCTTGACTGAAATCATTACATCTGGAGACTCCCAGCATTTCCTTGTAAACATTTGAAATACCCTTTTTTATTACTTTTTCAATTAAATGGGAGGAGAGGGAGTAGCATGTATTCCACTTTTTTTGCCCGCTTCCTAGAGATCAGCAGTAGCCACTTGAGGGTTCAACAAAGCAGTACCTAATTTCTCTTTTTCTTTTCAAGTCCCTTCCCCTGAACAAAAAAAAAATTGTTTCACATAATGCTATCCCAAACTAGGCCCTGACCAAAACATTAACGCCTTGTGGAGTAAGGATAAAATATGGCAGGGAGTGAACTTAGAGGCCTCTGGATGCTCTTGTCCTATGTCAGTCCGGCTCTCAGCCCCAGGCCCCTATGACTCCCTTTTAAGAGGACTCTATAGAAAAGCAGATGTCTCATAAGAGTGGCCTTTGGCCTTTAGAATTAATAGATGTATTATAGACATGCATGTACGTTTTCTATTTCTAACCTCTGCATTCCTTCCACCTTTAGGCCAGACATCTTCCCATGGAGGCTTTGCCAACTTTGATGCCTTTGGCAGTAGCCCCAGCCCTTCTGCATTTGGAAATATCCCTCCAGCTGGCCAAGCCCCATTCCAGGCCCAGCCAACACCCACAGGTAGACTCTGTCTCACTGGTGCCCTTCCTCTTCCAACTGCATCCACTTGCCCATGTCCATCCATCACCCCACAAACATAAAGAGCTGTGCAAAGGAGACAAAGCACGAAGAAGCTCCAGGAAAGGATAAGAGTGGCTTGACACATTCCTGTCAGGAAGAAGGGGGCTCTATTCTGTTTTTCACATAAGGAAAATGACTAAAATTGAGGCAGAAGCTGTGCAAATTGTACATTAGGAAATGTCAGACTAGGAATTATAGAAGACCTGAGTTCTAGAAAAATTGAAAATAGACCTTTTTCTTAAAATATTCTGATTGCCTGTGTGGTATACTGTCCTAAATGGTCAAGGAACCTCCAGAAGTCCACACCCATCTCTCTGAGAGCAAAGGCCTTTAAACTCTATGTTGTGTTGCTTAACAATTGCAAGAGACACTAAAGGCCGTACAGCATTCAGTTCTTTACTGAGCTCCCAACATCTTTGGGCCACCCCTCTTCTTTTGGACTTCCTAGATACATGGGAGGGCAGCTGGGGCCTGAAAGACTGACATCTGGGGAAAAGCCAGTGACTTAAACTCTCTCTCCCCCTTCCTCCATCCTCACTGCCAGCCAGTCGGATGCTAACTGGAAGTTACAGCTTTGGTAAGTTATTCTTCCTACCCCACAGCCTGCCCAAAGTCTTCTAATCACTGAGTTTTGAGATCTGGAAGGAACCCTTAAAATTTAGCCATTTTAGGCCAGCAGGTGGCACAGAGGTTAAGGTAGCTGGATCTCACATGGTTGCCTGTATGGTTCGAGTCTTGTATCCAGCAGCTTGAGAAACAACACATGTGTGCATGCCCAAAATTTCAAGAAGAGAATGGAAGAGAAGGCATTATGTGATGTGGTAAACCCCCCAGAGGGTGATTTCTCACTTTTTCTCTCTCTCTGCCTCTTTCTAACAAGCACATACACCCTATAGCAAAATTTAAAAAAAAAAAAAAAGTATGTCATTTTACACGTGAAGCAGTTAAGTAATTCACCTGGTTGTGCAGCCCACAGGGTGGCAAGACTGAGGCCAGAGCCCAGACTTCTGGATTCTCGCTCTTCCCAGAACTTACCACCATGTCACTATGAGCAAGTTGATTGCTTTTTCTTTCTTTTCTTCTCTTTTTTTGAGAGGTTTTTGCTATAGAGTGCATATGCTCACCAGCAAGACAGAGAGACACAGAAAGTGAGAAATCACCCCCCCAGGGGTGATGGTCATGCCGCAATCCCTTCTCCATTCTCCTTTCAGGATCTTGGGCACGCACACACGTGTGTCCGGCGTGAGTTGAAGCCACCAGGTCTGGGACTTGAACCACAGTTAACTATATGGGAGTCCAGCGACATAGCCATTATGCCAGCTGCTAGTCCCTTTATTTTCTTTTTAATTCTTTTTCATTTCTTGAGTGGGGACTAGAAAAGACATTTTATGCTACTAAAGTTAAAATTTACAAATAAGCAGGACCAGCACGTGGCATGGTGGTTAAGATGCTGGACACTCCCACATGGCTGACCACGGTTCAGATCCCAGACTTGGTGGCTTGCTTTATCACTGTCTCTCTCTGTCTCTGTCTCTTTCTGGTCAAATTAAAATATAAATGAATGAATAAATAAAATTAAGGAAAAAATAGTGTCTTTTGATCAACAAAAAAATTTTAATTTACAAATAAGTTCTCATAATCATGTCCTTATAGTAACTGATAGTGTACCCTTGATATTCATAAAGTAAAAACTATTAGACAATGAGGATCTAATGAACCAACAGAGTAGGAAACTATAATACACTTGTTCACAAGCTTAACAGATAAACTAGATAAGAAAGTAGATGATTTGATTTTACAAGTTTGATCTCATAAATTTAAGTAGAACTTTATAACCAACAGGCAGAATATATACGGTTTTCAAACACATAATCCCTTTATGAGAGGACTTCAAAAACTTCATGGAAACATAAAATTAAAGTTTATTGGGGCTGGCAGGTGGCATGGTGGTTAAGGGTGCTAGACTCCCACATGGCTAACCACTGTTCGAGTCCCAGACCTGGCAGCTTGCCTTCTCACTTTTTCTCTCTTTCTCTGTTCCTCTCTAGTCAAATTAAAATAAATAAAGTTAAATAAAAAATATTTTTAAAAAGTACAAGTTTCTTTTGGTGAAAAAATATTGAAATCCATAATGTTTGCATAATAACTGTTTTCCATGAACCTTCTAATGACTTCCCCCATAATTTGACCATATATGAAAGAACAAAATCTCTATAAATTCTAATAAATAGAAATTACACAGGTCAGGTCAGCAAGTGGCATGGAGGTTAAGGCACTGGGTCCCACATAGCCAAGTGCAAAGTTTGAGTCCCTGACCCAGCTGCTTGTAAATCATGCCCAGGAATACATACATGTGTGCCCCAAATCCTGAGAGGAGACTGGAGAAAAAAGAATTGCGGTGGGGCCATTCCCCCTAGGAGGTGACTTCTTACTTTCTCCCCCTCTCTCTTACTCTCTGACAATCACATGCACCCTATAGCAAAAACTTTAAAAGAAAAGAAAAGAAAAAGAAATCACACAGGTCAAGTTCTAGATTATGAAAGTTACCCTAAATAAAGCTTAAAGGCATGAAGCAGATAGACAGTATAACATGAAAAACAGTTAATGTCAAAGAACTATTTTTTTAGAAGAATCATTTTATTTAACTTTATTTATTTATTTAGTTTAATTTGACCAGAGAGGGACAGAGCAAGAGAGAGAGACAGAAAGTGAGAAAGCAAGCTACTGGGGCCTGGACTCAAACCATGGTCAGCCATGTGGGAGTCCAGCACATTTAACTACCATGCCACCTTGCAGCCCCCAATGAACTATTTTTAAACTCCTGTAAATAAGAAAGAAGAAATAGAATAACAGACAAGAAATATAAGCAAGTAATGCCCAGAAAAAAATCCTTACTCTAGTCAGAGAAAATGCACACTTGGATATGATAATTTTGCATATAGTATTGGCAAAAATCTTGAAGATCAATAATGGCCAGCAGTTGGGGGCCAGCAGGTGGCATGGTAGTTATGACACTGGACTCCCAGACCTGGCAGCTTGCTTTCTCACCTTCCTTTTCTCTCTCTCTCTCTCTCTCTGGTCAAATTAAAATATAAATAAACATAACAACGTTAAATAATTCTTTTTTAAAAATGGCCAGTAGTATGTGGAGATATTGATCCATTTGTGTGCTGTTGACAGGACTATCGAATTTAGCAAGAGAGATGCCTTCTTGGGAACAGGAATACTAGCTCAAGCAACCAGTATAAGGTTGTTAAACACCAGTCCCTTAAGAAGTGCCTACCTATCACGATTGGTTAAAGACAGACCTTACAGAGCAGACCCAGAGAGAAGGCAAACCTCAACCCACTGCCATCCCAGGCACTGAACCCTTTGTCCAGTGTCCGGTCATCCTAAAAAGCAATCAAACTATAACCAAACCCAGAGTCAACCTACATTTACTGAGAATCCTGTCATCTCTTGGAATTTTCCATGTTATGTCCATGAGGAAGGAAAGATCTCCACTTTGCAAGTGAGGAAACTGGCTCAACTTGGCCAGTGACTTGGCCAAAATTGATTGTTGATAAGCAGCAGACCTGACTCATTTTCCAAGACACGGTGGTCATGAGGGTGTTTCTGTGATCATGATATGAAGAGCTATTGCATATGAAGTAGAAAAGTGATTTTTGAGAGATGAGTGTCTCTTCTGACAAGCCTAGTTTTATTTTTATATTTCTGAGGGGGGAGTATGAAGAAAGGGGAGGTTTCTAAACCTGCAGTTTTCGCTGAAACCGGTATAAGGCATTTGTACAAATCCTGCTTCATGGAGTGAGGTTCTATAAGAAGCGGGTGAAAAGCAAACAAGAGCACAGGTCTTCTAAGGGGCTCTCCTTTGTGAGAATGTGCTGTTGGGGAGGTGGTTGGAGTAGCGGCTCCAGCTGCCCCCTAGTGTCCATAGGGAGACACAGCACTGCCTGAATGGGGAAGGAGCAGCCAGTCTCCCAGCCTGTTCAGCTGAAAGCCTGATCCGCAACCCCAGGAAGCTTTCCGACATAAAGGCCCAGAGCAGTAATGAAGAGTTGGAACTGCCTGAGGAGAAGAAATTGTGTTCACTCAGAAATTCCACATACGGGGGACAATAGGTGGCATGGTGGTTAAGGGTGCTAGACACCCACATGGCTGACTGTGGTTTGAGTTCCCAGATGGCAGTTTGCTTTCTCACTCCCCCCCACCCCCAGTCTCTCTTTGGCCAAAATTAAGAAATAATAATAATAAGTAAAGTTAAATAAAATAATTATTAAGAAAAAAGAAATTCCATGGGAACCAGCAGTTAGTGTAATGGCCATGTCGCTGGACTCCCACGTAGTTGACCGCGGTTCACGTCCCAGACCCGATGGCTTAAAACTCACGCCGGGTGCATGTGCGTGCATGCCCAAGATCCCAGGAGGAGAATGGAGGAGAAGGGATTGCGGTGTGACCATCCCCCATGGGGGGTGATTTCTCGCTTTCTGTCTCTATGTCTCTCTCTGTCTGTCTGGCAAGTGCATGCACCCTATAGCGAAAACCTCTCCAAAAAAAAAAAAAAAATTCCACATACTCCCAATCAGACTGGAAAACGGCATGGAGCCTAGAGAATCTGTAAAAGATCCAATACCACCCTGTTTGCTTTCCAGCTCTTTGCATCCTGTGCATTAGAGAGGGCTGATGACCAAGTATGCACATGGCATTCATTACAGGACTCAAATGGAGCCAGAACTCATTTGTCTGGCAAAGGGAGATGGCAAAGGAAAACCCTGTCTTTCTAGTGCTATGCTTAGTACCATGAGGCTGGTCTAGAAGATGACAGTAGGCCTCTGTCTTTCCTGCTGGATTCTGAGCTTCCCATTAGAACCCACATTGCCATCATTTATGCCTGTGCCTGGCTCATAGAAGATTCTCTTAAAAATGTATAAACACAGCCTTTAGGAAAGGAAGAACATGGGCCTCTGCCATGGTAGTTATGGAGGCTGGACCCAACATGGCTGACTGCATAGTTCAAGTTCCAAGCCCAGAAGCTTGGAAAACATGCCAGGAATATGTGCGTACATGCTTGAAATCCCAAAAGGAGAATAGAGGAGAAGGGATTGTGGTGTGGCCATCTCACCTGAGGGAATGATTTCATAATTTCTCTCTCTCTGTCTTTGGCAAGTGCACATGTGCCCTATAGTGAAAACAACACAATTTTTTTTTTAATTTTATAATAATTATTTTATTAATTTAACTAGACAGAGAGAGAGCAAAAGTAAGAAAGCAAGCCGCCAGGTCTAGGGCTCGAATTATGGGCAACCATATGGGAATGCAATGCCTTAACCACCTACCAACCCCAATTTTTATTTATTTTTTTTTAAAGGAAGAGCATAGAGATTCAAATTGTAGTTCTGGGGCATTCAGGGAAAACAAAACAAAACAAAAAAACCTATCCTGACAGGATCCAGGCTGTGGTTTTAGGGGGCCAGGGTGCAACAAAAGAGTTGGGAACCAGCCTGGCTTTGCCTTTTCCTTGTCTCGTGTCTTTTATACTTTCTCTTTTGTTTACTCTTATCACTCAGAAAAAAAAAAATGTTATCTTCTCTTATCATTCTTTCCCACTTTCTAAAGGGTTTTATCCCACTAGTTCTTTTATCTGAATTTCACCTCCACCTTCTCTACCAATGCTGGCAAGTTCCCTACAAATACACTTATAACTTCCTAGCCTATAAGAGGTTCCCACACCCTTACCCAGACTAGTCCCTGTTATCTGCCTTCTTCATAGCCTTACCTCTAGGAAGAGGAGCCTGTGGCCTTCATTTATTCCTTTTTTCTTTCTTGAGAAAGGTTTCACTGTGTTGTCCAGGCTGTCCTCAAACTCTCAGTTCTCCTCTCTCAGCCTCTCAAATAGACTTAGTCATTATTTAACTTTTAACAGTAGTATTAGATCTTTTTAAAAGATCCTCATTCTCTTTCTTTTAAAATAATTATTTTATTTAACTTATTTATTTCTTTTAATTTTAACAGTGAGGAACAGAGTAAGACAGAGAGAGTGAGAAAGCAAGCTGCCAGGTCCAGGATTCAAACCATGGTCGGTTACATGGGAATCTAGTGCACCTAGCCACCACGCCACTGGCTGACCCCCACTCATTCTGTTTTGCCATAGTTCATTTATCTATCATCTGTTGATGAGTATTTAGGGTGTTTCCAGTATTTTACTTCTAAATAATATTGCAGTTAATCATTTTATATGGAGCCAGCCAGGAGGCCTGGTACTTAAGGCAGCTGGATCTTATATGGCTGACTGTGTGCTTCCAGTCCTAGACCTGGTGGCTTGAGAAACATGCCAGGAGCATGTGCGTGCATGCCCAAAATCCTGAGAAAAGGGAGAAAGGATTGCAGCATCCCCTCTGGGGATGGCCACATCCCTCCCTCTCTCCAGCAAGTGCATGCATTCCACAGAAAATTCTTTAAAAAATCTGTATGTGTCATGTTTTGGATATTTGCAAGTTATATCTGTAAGAAAACTCATATTTGTGAAATTGGTCTAAAGGGGACACAGATGATACAGAAATAAACAAAAGTGCATCACAATAGATACATTAAGTGAAGAAAGAGAACTAATGCTATAAAAGGAAAAACAGGATCACATCAATGGGTCAGGGAAGGCTCTTCAAAGACATGTTTCTGTTGAGCCTGAAGGTCAGTAGGAATTAATGGATGAAGGCCTTGGGGGTGGGGGGGGGTCCTCTTATTGAAGGCAAAGGCCAGAAGCTGAGAGTTTGGAGGAGAATCTTATTATGTTTCCATCTAAGATAGCCACCATGTATTTCCTTTGAAACCTTATCTTGCCTCCCTTACCCTAAAGTAGTTTTTTATATTTATAGGCATAATAATACCTCACATTTGTGTTATACTTTCCAGATTTCAGAACCTTTTAAGTTGTCTCATTCATGTGAAGGGTCTTTATAACCACCCTACAGAAGACATGAAAAAAAAAAAAAAAAAAGGCTCCAGAGAGTGAGATGGTTTGCCAGAGTCACAGCAAGTGGCAGCAGTGGTAGAGCCACAACTGGAACCCAGTTCTTCTAACTCTACTGATTTAAATATTCTTTTAGCAAACAGCTATTGAGCATTGTCATGGCAGGAACTAGGTAAAGTTGCAGAGTTTGTTTCCCTTCTATAACAGTAAAATAGCACTTGTAAAAATGAAGATTTTTAGGGCCAGCAGGTGACGTTGTGGTTAAGCGTTAGATCCCCACATGGCCAACTGTAGTTTAAGCCCCAAATCCAGACCTGGCAGCTTGAAAATCATGCTGGGGGGAACCAGCAGTTAGCATAATGGCTATGTTGCTGGACTCTCATGTAGTCGACCGCGGTT
>NW_006159974.1:2547995-2548732 GCF_000334495.1 Tupaia belangeri chinensis | reverse complement strand
GGGCACGTGTGCGTGCGTGCCCAAGATCCTGAGAGGAGAATGGAGGAGAAGGGATTGCGGCGTGACCATCCCCCCTGAGGGTGATTTCTCACTTTCTGTCTCTATGTCTCTCTCTGTCTGTCTGGCGAGCGCACACGCCCTATAGCAAAAAAACCTCTCAAAAAAAAAAAATCATGCTGGGCATGTGTGTGGTATGCGTGCCCAAAATCCCAAGAGGAGAATAGAGGAGAAGGGATTGTGGTGTGGCCATCTCCCCTGGGGGATGATTTCTCACTTTCCCTCTCTCTGTCTCTATCTTTCTCCAATGAGTACATGCACCCAATGCAAAACCCTAAAAAAAAAAAAAAATTACAAATAAAGCCTTTTTCCATTTGTGGTTTCATTATATCTTCATGGCAGGCCAGAGTGGTCCCATGATATAGATGAGACTTTGACACACAGAGACTGTTTCTTAAAATGACAGGGACTTGGGGCTCTTCCCATGAGTGCTTGGAATTTCCAGAACTCTTGTTCCTTGGTCAACAGACCAAGGAAGACTGTAAGACTTCCACAGAGGAACCCGCCCTCTGTGCTTGTTCTTTTTCTTTTTTTTTAATTATTTTAGTTCACTTTATTTGTTATTATTATTATTTTCCAGTTTGATCAGACAGAGAGAGAGAGGGAAAGCAAGCAAGCAAGCCCCCAGGTCCAGGACTTGAACCACAGTCAGCCATATGGTAGGCAAGAACATATAAACA
>NW_006159974.1:2547399-2547885 GCF_000334495.1 Tupaia belangeri chinensis | reverse complement strand
TCTCAGAGTGGTTCCCCAAGAGGAAATGGCTTGATGGGACAGGAAACAGTGCTGACGATGAACAGTGTTATAGACTTATGCTTTTTAGTTCCAGGGGCATCTCTGCAGTCCACAAGGATTTCCTGAGTGCTTGGGGCTTGCTATCTTCATAGCTCCCCTGCCTGTCCCTTCCTATGACCTGTCAATCAGTGGAAGTACTGGTTTGAGGAAAGGACAGAGGTTTCCATCTCCTAAGGGGTAAAAATGGGACATGTAAGCCAAAATAGAAAAGGAGGGAGGATGACCTGACCCCCCCCTTTTTTTTTTAAATATAAGTATTTATTTATTTCTTTCATGATCAAGTAAAAGAGAGAAAAAGACAGGATTCCAACACCACAATCCACCCCCAGCCTTCTGCCAGCTCTGAATTGTGGGCAAGCACTTGCCCAGTGTACTCAGGGATGTCTCTGGACATCAACCAAGAACCTTCCCACGCGAGATTGCCAT
>NW_006159974.1:2540504-2547368 GCF_000334495.1 Tupaia belangeri chinensis | reverse complement strand
GAGCGTCGTATTCTGCTGCACCACCATCTGGCCTCAATGGTGGTTTTGGGAACTAGGGAGACTGAGAAGGGCTGAGTTATCACCTTGCCCAGAATTCTCAGAGGGAGACAAGCCCTCCTGAACTGGGTAGTCTGTGGAAAAATGGGCTAGCTCAGAGAACAAAGTGGGGGCTTCTCCTGCCATCATTTCACTCAGTCCCACTTCCATCTCCTCTCCTGCTCCTTCCATCCTATCTCACCCCAGCACTTTCTGCTTTATGACCTTGCTTTGTCCAGGGAGCAGCCAGGTGACTCCATTTGGTGCGGCTCCTCTTGCACCTGCCAGTCAGCCAACCAGCCTCCTAGGACCTGGGGTGTCAGCTGGAGGGATCCCTGGCAGGTAGGTCTGGACACTGAGGGCAAGAGAGCAGGCCAGAAACACTGGCCTTGCTTTCAAGCCTACCCAGTCCTTCTAGCCTACCCTCCTTTCCCTCACACCCCCTCTTCTGCCTTGAGAGCAGGATGGGTTGGTACCTCTTGATCCCTTCCTCAGCTTATCTCCTTGGTCCTGAAGGACATCCACATTAACTTCTCTCCCCATTTTGCAGCATCTTCAGGATGGCTGCCCAGGTCCCCACACTCCAGTCTGCCACAACAGGCGGCAGTGGCAGCACTGGGCTTGCCTTCGGAGGTGAGTCCTATCTGTGGAGACCCAAGAAGGGGATCCAAGGTTGGGGGAGACTAGGTCTCTGGACAGAAAGAGGAGGACATAGGCAAGATTTAGAAGAATGCTCACTCATCTCAGGATGAGGCCATGAGAAATAAAGTAACCTCCTCTTTATCCCACCTCTACCTATTCCAGCCTTCACCAACCCTTTCGCAGCCCCTGCAGCCCAGCCCCCGCTGCCTTCGACCAACCCATTCCAGCCCAATGGCCTGGCTCCAGGTAAGCCTCCAGCACTGTTCCCTGCCCTGACCTTTTCAGATTCTCTTCAGGGCACAAATTCCCTGCCGCTCTCGCCATTAGCCCTTCATCTCACTGTCAAGAAGAGTGGTGGGCAGCCCTGGTTCTTCCTTGTCCACACTTCAGTAGCCCAGGCCAGTCCCATTTTCAGTTCCAGGCCACCTAGTGGCTTAAAAGTAAAAGTGTCCGGGACCAGCAGTTAGCATAATGGCAATGTCGCTGGACTCCCATGTAGTCGACTGCGGTTCACATCCTGGATCCGGTGGCTTAAAACTCACGCCAGACGCGTGTGTGTGCGTGCCCAAGATCCTGAGAGGAGAATGAAGGAGAATGGATTGCGGCGTGGCCATCCCCCCTGGGGGGTGATTTCTCACTTTCTGTCTCTCTCTCTCTCCGTCTGTCTGGCGAGCGCACGCGCCCTATAGCGAAAACCTCTCAAAAAAAAAAAAAGTGTCCAAGTCACAGAATCAGAAGTTTAGAATCAGAACAAAACAGACTGCTACTTACTGAGCCAGTTCTGCAGGTTGTTTCAGTGGCAGTGAATGTCCTGTCTCCAGCCCTGGTCATGCCCCTGTGGATGCCCAGCCCTCCCACCTGCTGTATTCCAAGCATAAGCCTAAACTGGAAACTATGGCCAGTTCCCTGTCCTCAAGCTAGTCTGCTGTCTCCTCTCACCGGGCCTTACCCATCTCTGGCTTTCTCTCTTCAAAGTCATGCTTGTCGAGGCCGATCTACCCCCCACTCAGCGAAAACCTCTCAAAAAAAAAAAAAAGTGTCCAAGTCACAGAATCAGAAGTTTAGAATCAGAACAAAACAGACTGCTACTTACTGAGCCAGTTCTGCAGGTTGTTTCAGTGGCAGTGAATGTCCTGTCTCCAGCCCTGGTCATGCCCCTGTGGGTGCCCAGCCCTCCCACCTGCTGTATTCCAAGCATAAGCCTAAACTGGAAACTATGGCCAGTTCCCTGTCCTCAAGCTAGTCTGCTGTCTCCTCTCACCGGGCCTTACCCATCTCTGGCTTTCTCTCTTCAAAGTCATGCTTGTCGAGGCCGATCTACCCCCCACTCCCCCTCCACCCCCAGGCTGCCCCTTCTGCTTCTCTTAAACCTTGAGGTCCCAAAGAGAAAACAGCTACTGGAGCTGACCCCTGGGACCAGCCTGGGGCTGAGTGCTTTCCATCATTGTTTTCTTTTCCCAGTAAGCCCTATGAGATAAGTTTCATCACCATTTTAGAGATGAAAGAACTGAGGCACAGAGAATTGTTCTTTTTTATGCAGCTTATTAAGTAGCAGAGAGTGGATCCCAGTTCTGGACCAGGACCGTGTTTATCCCTAACCTGCTGACCTTGCCACAAACCCCTAGGGGCAAGAAAAGCGTAGATTGATGTGTTGCATAAGAAGGTAGAGGGTTCCGTGGCTCACTCAGGATCCTTCTGCTGTGTGGCTCCGATAGGGAAAAATTATATCCCACTCCCTTATCTTGGAGGAATTTAAGAAAAACTGCCCCTATTACCTTCCAGAAGTTCACAAGAGCCTCATGTCTCACTCCACAGGGCCCAGCTTTGGGATGAGCAGTGCTGGGCCTGGCTTCCCCCAGGCAGTGCCACCCACTGGGGCCTTTGCGAGCACCTTCCCACCACCGCTGTTCCCCCCACAGACCTCTCTGGCTCAGCAGCAGAATGGTAAGAGATTGGGATGTACTCACTCTTGTGTGTCCACATATTCTCAGACATCGAAGCTAGTGCCCTCTTTGACCAGCAGGGGGCCAGGGAAGTAGCAGATTGACCTGTAGACTTTGACTCTGCTTCACACCTCTGCTCCCCAGTGTAGGAAGGCCCTCTTCCTATCTTACTGGGGAGCTGGCAAGTGCCTGTCCTCCAGGAAGGTGGAGCCCAGCTCATGTCAGCTGAGTTATTGCTCTTGCCTGCAGGCTCTTCCTTTGGGGACTTAGGATCAGCTAAGCTGGGGCAGAGGCCACTGAGCCAGCCAGCTGGGATCTCTACCAACCCCTTCATGGTGAGTGCTCCAGTGTCAGCTAAACTGTGGGGTAGGGAGGTGTGGGGTGACATCTTTCACCCTACAGGTTGGGGACAGAATCCTTCCAAAAGGCGGCAATGTGCAGTGGAACTGAAGTTCTGCTTTGTCCGGGCCAGGGACCATAGATTGGGCGTTGGGTCTCAGTTCTAGGCCATGTCATCTTCCACACTTCCTGCCCCTTCCATATGCCTCTTTTCTCCCTCACTTTCCCATTCCCTTCAGCACAGTAACTTTGAGAGAAAAGGGAATCCTTAACTGTGTTTCTTTGATGGCCTCCAGTTCTCCTCCAATCTAATAATTTTGTGTTCTTTTTTTTCCAGACTGGATCTTCATCAAGCCCATTTGCCTCTAAACCTCCAACCACCAATCCATTCTTATAGCATTGTGTCTTTGGGGGGCCTCTCTCCTGCTTTTTGGGGTCCCTCTACTCCCTAGAGCTCTAGTGACCACTTGCCTGTGTGCATTCTGTGGGTCTAAGACCAAGAATCGGCCTTGTTTTGCAGGGTAGGAGTCTGGGGATGGTGGAGGTGCTAATGCTTTGCTTGGGGCTTACAGATGACAGAGCAGCTTCCAGGTCAGCTGCCCCAAAGCTTTCTCCTTTCCTCCCTCCTTCAACCCCCATGCAGGCAGGAGGCCTAGGAGGACTGAAGGCAGGGCCTGACCTGGAACAGTGATGGTGTTGCATTATTTCTGAATTACTAATTATAATGGGAGTCCTCCTCTCCTGCTCTGGGTGTACACAGCATTCTCCTCACTCCCAGCCCCACGAATGGAGGAAGTTGTGGGCACAGGCTGACCGGCCTTCTCCCTTGGGAATAACTTCTCCCATGCTCAGCTTTCCAACACTGTGCTCCTCATGGCTAGGAACACAGTGGGGAAAGTAAGGGAAAGATGAGGCCTGCTGTTAACTTAGGGTCATGACCACACTGCCCTTGTGTCCAGCCTGCCCGGTGTATGCTTGCCTCCTGCCTCCTGCCTCCTGCCCTACCAAGGATGCCCTCCCTTGTTTTGCTTTCCCAGTCCCTCTCCCTCATCCTGGGCACCTGGGATGAATAGTTTTACCTGTGTCCTTACATTGCCCAACTCCTGTCAAGCACTTTAGTTAGCCATTGGTGTCAAGTTTGGATACCAGTGTTTTATATTTATACATAGAGAGACTTTTCTAATATAGCCTATTATATATATATATATATATATATCTACATCTACGCAGTTATATACATATATATACATATACATACATACAGACACACCCACCCAGCCATTCTCCCTCTCTCAGACAGCTCTTCTGTAGGGGAATGGGATACATCCTCGTCTGTGCCTCAACCATCAGTGCTGGAGCACCAGGGGTAGGGGGAGGGCAGCCATGTTTCCTGACTACCCCAGAACCTGGGTTTTTCCAGGGAGAGGATTTATGCAGCTGACTGGGGTTTGGATTTGTTGACAGACACACACACCCAGCCATTCTCCCTCTCTCAGACAGCTCTTCTGTAGGGGAATGGGATACATCCTCGTCTGTGCCTCAACCATCAGTGCTGGAGCACCAGGGGTAGGGGGAGGGCAGCCATGTTTCCTGACTACCCCAGAACCTGGGTTTTTCCAGGGAGAGGATTTATGCAGCTGACTGGGGTTTGGATTTGTTTTGTTTTTTGTTTGTTTTTTCTTTCTTTTTTCCACATGCCTCCCCTGCCCCCAAATCTCTGCACCAAAGCTATTTGCAGGCAATGTTGGAAAAGAACTGCATTTGAAAGAAAAAGAAAATGGCTCTCATGGTCTTGCTTTGGGTCAGCTGAAGGGGCCACAGGTCCTACAACTGATCCTTGACTTTGTTGTGGTCTGGACTGCCCAGGTCCATAACGATGCTGCCTTTGGCCAGGGACGTGGCGCTGCTAGACAGAAATAGCCTCTGCCTGAACCATAGTCTCATGTTCACAATGGGAAGGAGTACAGCGCTGGGGTGGGGCGGGGGGACTACACCCCTACAGGAGGTTGCAGTTGGGAAGATGTAGTGAGGGAGCATTTCTCACCAGGGCTGGGGGTGGGCAAGGAGGACTAGACCACACCTGGGTCTGGTCTGTTCTCAGCCTCTCCCCAGACTACTTCAATTGGATGTTTTGTCAACAGCCATGGTGTCTTGAGCTGTTTGTATGGTGACAAGACAGGCCGAGTGGGGTAAATACCACATTTGGCTGAGAAGAGGCCTAGGACTCAGCCTTGCTGATTAGCCCAAGGCCTGGAGAAACTCTTCCTGTTCCACCATTGCCCAGGAACTTAAGCCCTTTGGCTATTCATTCCTGAGATTTCTCTGGGTCTTCCACAGAAAACACCAAAGAGATGTGGGTATTGGGTTATCAGTTTTTTGACTTTGCAGATTTTTCTGGAAATATCTCTGCTGTTGCTATTTGCCCAACTGCCTCCTACCCTTTCCCCAGAATAAGCCCCCGTCCTTCCTGCATCTGTGTTCCTGCTCTCCTAGCCTCCACCCTCCTTCCACCCAGTGAGGTCTCCCAGGGTGGCCTACATCCTTTGTTCCCTGGATTGTTCATGTTCTCACTGTTCCTTTTCTCCTGGTAATTTAATTTGCCACCCTCAATTCTCTCTCTGTCCTCCCTATTTCACTTTCCCATTCTTTTCTTTCTGCTTAGAGTGAGGGAGAGGAAGGTTATGGTGTAGTGGGATGAGGAGCCTTTTTCATTTTCCCCCAGCTTCCTTCACCTTTTCTGACTCACAAAGCACAGAGGTTTGGAATCGAGGTTTAAAAGACGGAGCCGAAGACCTTTCTCTGTGTATTTCAGTCACACCCATGCCTGGTGCCTGGGCCTCCCTGTAGTCCTCCCTACTCTCCTTCCAGTCACTCTGTCCGACATGGACTTCAGCCAGCTCAGTGGCCGGGGCTGGATGACCAATCAGAGAAGTCATGCCAGGTCAGCCTCAGACCCTAGGGCAGGAAAATCAAGAGTCCTCTGGGCACAGGGCGAGGCTAGAACTGCAAATGCCTTTCTTGACATGGAATAGTCCCAGTCCTCAGGCCCCTTCCCTCCTCTATTGAGCCTCCTGTAGCTAAGTGGCACTCACACCCCTGTGGCTTCCTGATATACCCTCCCCCCACCTGCCACCCCCCAGCCGCACTCAGGGTTCATTGACAAGGTGGTTTAGAGATGGTCTCTGTGACAACAACTGTGATCTCACTAGGACTGGGGTGTTGCAAGGTGACCTGGTTGATGGAGAGCAGGGAAAAGGTATGAGGATACCCTCCTTGGGTAGGTTCAAATCGAGCCTAGGGGACTAGGGAGACAAGTACACAGCAGGGAAGTGGGCCCTACAGAAGGGAGCAAGACACTGAAGGGGACGGGCAGGCAGATGTGTTTTTTGTCCTGGCACTGTGCACATACAGGGTGCTATATCAAGGCCTTGGCCACACTGGGGGCTATGGTCATGCAAGTAGTCCAATTTAGGTGGCCACTTACAGATCCATTGCATACCTGCCTCCTCCCAGCCAACACACCTGTTGCTGCTCACCAGAGCTGTGAACATCTCTGCTCTTGAGGGGATTTGGCTGACCAGAGGGCACCTAGAGCAGGCCTTTGGCATCACTTCCCTACTAGCCAGATGGTCATCTTTGTCATATGGTTGGTTCTCTTCTCATTCTCAGCATGACCTTTGAAAAGGTGTTTGAGGATCCAAGATCATGCACATGGCACAGTGGCTTCTCCAGTATTCAGTTCACAAATAGGCCCCTTTCCTGGCAAGTGGAGGGTCCTGGCCCTCAACCTAGTGTAAGAAGAACTATTCAATACATTCCCTTGCTTCTGTTCTCTTGTTATAGCTTGCCCTTTACCTGAGAGACCTCCTCAGATACTGTCTTAATGGGGCAACACAATGGCCTC
>NW_006159974.1:2539138-2540426 GCF_000334495.1 Tupaia belangeri chinensis | reverse complement strand
TCTTTCCCTGCCCGACCCTCTGCTTCCCTTTAGGAATCTCACTTATCATTGAGAGTGCTATCACAGGCCTCCAAGGCCTCACTGTGAGTATGCACTCATTGACCAGTGCAATCACCCTCTCCCTAGGAGCTGATGGTCTGAAGATCAGAACAGGCACAAAAATGTCCAATCCTCAACTTCATCGTAAACCCCTTCAGGTTACAAGAGATAGAGAGTATCTTCACCAGGAAGTCTGCACTTCTGTGACCAGAGCCTTTAGCTGGTCCTGGGGTGGCATTTTGGGGCAGTGGTGGTGAGGAGGGGTTTAAGGCAATGGGGTAGCAGGAAGGGTGGCAGCTGGGACCTGGAGAGACAGTGGGGTGGTCACAGGGGCCTCCTGTGGGAGGGCCTCTTTCTCCACATGATTTCCTTCAGTGGCCATTTGACTAGGATACTGGTGGGTATGATTTATACATTAAACCAGTCCAGAAGTGTGCTTGTCCCAAGACACCTCCTATCACCCCAAACCCATAAACAAAACCTACAGCTGAGAAATCTTCCAATTCCCAGCAGCCACCACTTGCAGGTTACTTGGAAGGAAGAGCACACCACCAGGGTGGACACCTGGAGGCTGAGTTGGGGTGGTAGGATCCTGGAGGGGCTAATACTGAAAGGGGTTCCCTGCTGCAGTGCACTGTCACCACGGACACAAGTCCACTTGTTTTACACTGCTTGGCCTGCTCCTGCCATGGTCCCCCACACAACCAGCCGCAGTCAGCTGACTGGTAGGGACGCCTCACCTCCATGCTCCCACCAGTGCAAAGCTCAGCCCCTCAGTCCCAGGAGGTGGGGTGGAGGACGTCCCTTCTAGACTTAAACTCTAGCGCCCAGGGCCTTTAAGGGTTAACTTCTGGGGGTGGAGAATTCCAGGGGCTGTCTGGGAGGGAGGGGAGCTGGCCAGGCCTAGCCTCTGAGGCCCTAGAAGCCTGAAGTGGCACAGGCCGCTGGGCAGCCTCTAGGGCACACGCTGTGCACAGACCACTTCCACTTGCCCCAAACTTGAGTCAGGAGTCGGGGAAAGACGCTGAGCATTACAACGGGTCACAGCCTGTGGGGTCGCTGCTCCCCCTCTCTGGGGCCGCCCCCTCCACCCCACCAGCGCTGGCCTTTCCCTGCGGCTTAGGGAACGAAACCCTGAAACACTGCCGGCGGCAGTCCCTCTGGCACTTCATAGCCTACCTCCCGCCCCGGGATGAAGTTCGGAGACCGCGGCCCTACAGCGACTCCAGAGTCCAAACTGCCCGATGTC
>NW_006159974.1:2521005-2538893 GCF_000334495.1 Tupaia belangeri chinensis | reverse complement strand
GCACCGCGCGCGGCCCCCCGCCAGCGCCACCTGATAGTCCTCTACACGCGCGACAGCAGCCTGGGCGTGGCGACCGCCAGCGAGGCGAGGCGGAGCGCATGGTACAACACCCTGCTCGAGGTGCACCCTGCGGGTGAGTGAGGCCAGAGCCCCTCGCGGATGAGTCCGGGCGGTGGGGTGGGAAGTGGATTGTGAATTTGGTGTATCCGTGGCCTGCCCCTTCCCAGGCCATCGAAAGTTCAAATATTAAGTACTTACAGGCCTTCACTTCTTTTTTCAATTATTTAAAAATAATTATTTTATTTATTTTGATCAGGGAATGGCGGAGAAAGAAAGCCACCAGGTCAGGACCATGGTGAACCATGGTCCACCATGTGGAGAGTCCAGCACCCTTAACCACCAGGCTAGCTGCAGGCACCTATAGGTCTTCACTTCTCAGAGCACAGTAACTCCAGCCTCCTGACCTAGGAGATCCCTGTGACCACCCCACTGTCCCTAGGTTCCAGCTCCCAAGACGACCCCAGGACCTGTATCCTTGGTACATTCCTGGACATCTGGCCTGTAACACTTCGGCCTAAAGGTCTGGGGCGGACACAGGGCCTGGGCAGCGGTGGCTACCTCTTGTGCATGGATTCTGGGGCCCTGACCCTGCTATGTGAGCCAGGGGCCACGGGTTCCAGAGTCGTCTGGATAGTGCCACCACCTGCCCTGTGCTTTCCTCTGCTCAGCTTTGCCATGTGGCCACGCAGACTCTTTCTTCTTCCTGGAGCTTGGACGCTCAGCACCCACAGGTCCCAGGGAGCTATGGCTGCAGACATTTGATGCTGTGGTGGCCCAAAGCATTCACGAGATGGTCCTGGCCGCTGTGAAGCGACTTGGGAGTGATGCTGCAGGTGGCAGGGCTGAGTCACTGCCCAGGGATCCCCCAACAAACACCTCCAGACCCTCTGTTCACCAGCTTTATGAAAGCCCAGCCACTGCGGCCCAATCAAGTGGTTTGAGCCGTCTGCGATGCTTGGGTAGGAGGATCGAGCAAATCACTGAGACCCTGATGAGGCTGGGGACTGCTGCCTCCTACCCCAAGGAGTTAGATTGGAGTGGAGGTTAAGTAACTATGGAAGCTGGGAGAGACTATGAGCCCATGGGGGGGTGGAGAAGTGGGTTGCTACATAGTGATGGCATCCCCAGGCCTGCTTCTGGCTGCCGCCAGCACTACTACCTGCCAGGCGCTCCCAAACTGGGGGGAGCACTGGATACGCGCCCATGGATCACTTTCCCCCAGGGTCCTTTTCCTTGAGCTCCCTGCCCCATTCCTACACACCCAACATTGGAGAGCCTCAACCGTGGTTCTGGGCTGCTTATCATGCCGTTGGGGGAAGCTGGGAAACAGCGGAGGTCCTGCCCTGCTCGCTGCCGTCATCAGAGCTGGTTGGGGAGTATGTGTGCATTGGTTATGGGACCAACGGCTACACCAGAATGGGCATTTGCCAGGCCCAACAGCTGCCTCAACTATGTGGACCTGGACTTGATACTTCCTCTGAAGGTATGTGGCAATGACCCAGGGGCAAGCGCTCTCCCTCCAGATAGCTATGCAGCCATTGAGTTCTAGAACCTCAGGGGGTGCAGGTGAGGAAACCCGGCAGCCCTGCTTCCTCTAGTTAACTGATGAATGGGGAAGGTGGTAGGGAAAATAGGGCAAAGTTACCAGTGTCCCCCTTCCTTATGCCTCCTAACCTCCGCACCCTGGCCAGGAGGGGGACAACAAAGGCCCAGCCACCCTCTTGTAAGTGTGGCTTGCAGTGGCACTGAGCTGTACCTTCTATCCCTCCTTCTGCTGAAGAAATCCACAGGAGGTTCCCCTGAGAAGTTAAGAATCTTTTAAGGGAGAAAATTCTAGACCCCCAGCCTCTGCCCACCCAGGCAAACTATCAACTTTTGGGCTTTCCCAGCTGAAGTCTGATCCTCTGTTTCCTTACAGGATTCATATGGTAAACACTGGAGTCTCAGCTTGGCTTTGGCAGTTCCACTGATAAACTGTCACCTTGTTGCTGATGAAGACATGGTCTGTCCCTAACCACAAACCTGCAATGCATTGTGTGTCTCCTTTGAGCCAAAGAACACCCCCACCCAGCCCCAGCGCTGAACCTCTGGGCCCTCAGTACAAGGATGGGGGCACCAGGGACCTTACTGATATTGCCTCCCAAAAATGACATGCCTTCCCTTGCTCCTTAGCTTGCCTCTCCCAATTCCAGTCACGTGCTCACACAATCCTTCCTTTCCCAGAGCTGATGGAGCTGATGTTTCCTATACCTTGGGCCCCAGCACTGTACTGTGGCCACCCACCCACTCATTAAAGGTGCCCTGCTCTGTCAGCCTAAGATGCCGTAGGTGGCTGGATTCCCTCACTCCACTATAGGGAGTAGCAATGAGCAATAAGGACTTGAGAGGATTGCAGCCATAAAGGAAGAGATCCCAGCCCTGCCTCTATGCCCTACTCTTCCATCAGCCACAGGGAGCCTGTTGTGCAAACCAACACTGTTTTATTGTGAAGAGAACTTGCCTGAGGGGTGAGGGACCCACTACTCCAGAGGGACTATGGACAATGGGTGTCTGGGTCCCATGGGAGAGATGAGTCAGTGCAGTGAAAACAGCTCTGGTCATCACTGGGACCTGGGTGGTCAGAGACAGGGTCTGAGGTGCCAGCAGAGGGTATTGAGGAAGACGCTAAGCTGGATCTGGGCTCCCCCTGGCTCATCTGCAGCAGGCCAGTGAGGGCGATCAGCTCAGGCCCACTGAGCCAGGCAGTGGAGCGGCCCCGGGATGGCGTGGGGTGGACCCAGGGTGACATGACGGGGGGTGGGAGCAGTAGCTTCATGGAGCCCATCACCTGAGGAGAGAGGAAGAGAAGTGTCTCTGTCTGGCCCTGCAGGGAAGCTGGGATGGAGTGAGTGGAAGATGGCAGGTGGAGGAGCTCTCACCTGCTGAGGGGCCTCAGACAGGTACAGAGGAACACGCTGTCCACAGGGTAGCAGAGGGTCTGAGAGAAAGATATCCTCATGGCACATCACTGGGAGCTCTGGGGAGAATGCTGGGGCACAGGCCAGGTATTCCCACACCTCTGCATTGCTCCCCACCCCCGCGCTCCTAGAGTTTCTGCAGCATTACCCCAGAGACTAAGGGGACCAAGAGAAGTACCTGCATCTCTGGGTGCCTGATTGTCTCCATTCTGATGCCCTGTTGTAGGGGCTAGGGGCCTGAGGACCCTGCTGGAGGCTGCTTCATACAGAGGCCAGAATGAGGGATGACACAAGGTCCGGCTAGAGAAGGAGGCACCAGACCCACAGCTGGCCTCCTGTAGAGAGGAGGAGAGTTCTCTGGAGTCACAGTCCCTTCCCAAGGCATTCTTGCCCCCTCTGGCCCAGAGCCATAAATAAGGTCTCCCCAACTCACCCACATCAACCGAGGTCCTGCTTTAGCGTGGTAGTTGGGGTCCCAGGGTGCTAGCAGGGTCATCCTTGAGGGGGCCACCTCCCAGGCCATCTGGGGGGAAAGGGGAGCTGGGGGACACTTGAAGAGATTAAAACAGGCAGAGTCGGTGTGAGGTTGGGGGTAAAGGCAGCAAGGCCCCTTGCATACCTGGGGTTCTTAGGACTTGCTCGGTGGCCAGGCCTGGGGAGTGGCATGGCAGCAGCTGCTCTCTCTGGGTCCAGGAAGAACTGAGGGGTTGGAGCTGCCGCCTGGGAGAGAGAAGAACTGAAATGCTCCAGTCACAGCTCCTACAATCACCGTCTCAGGTACAAGCCTCCTGTCCAGACCGGGCCTGTGGTCCGGCAAAGGGTGCCTGGTGCAGGGAGGCTGAGGGCACCTATTCTCCAATATGGACAGAGGATTTTCTCAATCTTATGTGAAGCGCCACTCACAGGAACAGAGGGCCCCGCAAACCCATGTTCTCCGCTGGCTCCGGCCAAGCCCCTTACCTGTCCTGGGGGGGTGTTCCTGACTCTCGTAGGGCTTCCTCTTCAGAGCTCCAAGCCTCGCCCTGGTCACTGCCCATGGAAGGGCCTGGTTCCGCCGCTGCCTCCTTGACCACGCCCCACGGTGGAGGCGGCCAGGGTAACATGCCGTGTAGGGGGAGCGCAGGGCAGCACCGCTGTGCCCCTGTGCCCGCTGTCCTCCTCGGCCTTCTTCAGCCGCACAGCCCTGTGCTCCCCTCAGAAAACCCAGGTCGGCTGCCCACCTCCCAGGCCTCGCGTCCTATGCGCACGCGCTCCCGGCCACGTGGTGCGCGCTCCTGCAGGGCGCCCCCTGGAGGCGGGGTTTGCGCACTCCAGTCAAACCTTAACCCCGCCACCACGCACAGAAATGGGGTGCTGAGAGCAGCACAGTGGAACCTGGCTTTGGAGGCGATGTCGGCTGAGGCAACCCCCGTCCCTGGGCTGCCATCGTTTGTATGCGCACACACACGTGCGCGCGCGCGCGCGCACACACACACACACACACACACACACACACACACAGGCCAACCTAGAGGGCATCCGGCTTCTCTTTATTACACTTGACATAACATCCGGAGCTGTGTTCCACTCAGGCTCTAGACTGCGCACGAAGGCGTCAGCCCCACAAGTGAAGGGTCCCCCAGGATCAGGGCCAGGCCAAGGCCGCCCTCACCAAGTCCTTGAGAGGGCAGGGGCCCAAGCACGTCTTCTCTGTTCCTGGGGTCCTGGACTGGTCAGGCCGTGCACCCCTACCACCACCCCTAAGACCGTTCCAGCAGTGCATGGACGACAGCAGCGATGTAAGGAAGGCCCCTTCCTGGGGCCCCCTCCTCTTCCAGGATGTGGTGGGGCTGGCACAGGGACTCCTGGTGGGAGGGGCCCAGGTTAAATTCCCCCTTGTCACCCCCCCCTCCACTCGGTTTCCCTGCCCGTGGCAAGGTGTAGGAGACAGATCAGGAGTGCACTGAGTAGACACTGCACTCACAGCTTGAGGACAAATGAGACAAGGAAGCTGCCAGCTGGTAACACAAGGGGGCTAACACCGAGGGCCAAGGCACAGAGGCCAAGGCACAGGGGGCAGGAGAGGCCTGTCATTTCCAGAGGGAAATGCTGCAGCAGGCAAGCTGGCACACAAGTCCAAGGGGGTGGGCCAGGGCTGGGCCTGGCCACAGCAGGAGCAGACAAAAACAGGCGCACGCACACAGCCACAGTCTGTACAGTTTATACACAGGGACAGGAACCCAGCCTGGGCCCTTGCATCCCCTACAAATAAGAATTCTCTACAAAACAGAGATAATTTAGCCCCCATAGCAGCCAGCCATGGGAGGGAGAGGGCAGGAGCAAGAGGAAGGGCAAGATTCAAGCTCCTGCTAGCCCTCCGAGGGAACAGAGGGCAGGGGCAGAGAGGGCACGAAGGCACCATCAGCACTGAGAGTGAGGACATGTGAAGGGCTATTGGAGGGAGGCCAGAGGCTGGGGGCCCAGGGTCTGGGGACACCAGAGTGGGGCCTCTGAGGTCAGTGTCTGTAAAAGAAGGGTTCACTAGTGTCTTTGGTAGGGGCTGAAGGCACTGCCGGTAGGGAAAAGGGACTGAGCAGGAGTCTTATAAATAGAACAGGGGTTGGGGAAGGGTAACTTCGGGTCCTAGGAACCCAGGAGCCGAGTGTAGACGACACAGAGCAGCAGCATGAAGACCACGTAGAAGAAGATGAAGCCGCCCAGACCAGCAGGGGGCCAGAGGGGTGGGGGGGCCTTGCCCCCCACCCACTTCACAGCCTCCAATGTGGTCCGCAGCCCCTGGGTGGTGCCCTGGAGGAGATCCGAGGGCGAGCACAGGTCAGCCTAGGAAGGGAGAGTAGGGCAGATGGACAAGGACAAAGGCCAGACATCAGCAGCAGCCACAGCAACAAGACAGTCCTTCCCACCCCTGCCCTCACATGCTGGGGCCAGAGCCAGAGCCAGAGCCAGAGCCACACCAATACACCGCAGACGTGCAGGGCAGGGGGCGTGCAGCCAGTGCATGCTGATGTGCTTCTTTCTGGGAGCAGACACCCAATGTGAATGGAACCCACTATCCATGGAATGTGCTCAGCTGAGCCAAGCATGCAATCACTCTTTAGAGAACAGCCCCCATACCTCAGGAACCCCCATTTTCCGACAGGCTTCTAAGAAACTCTCCACATTCTTCCGTGACTTGAGGGCACTAAGTTTTGGCTGAAGTAGGTAAGAAGAGACGGTAAGAGAGAGGCCATAGGAGGCCCTCTCCCCCACTACTTCCTGCCCTGGGTCCAAATTACCACAGCAGGTGAGGGCACATGAATGAAGGGCACAGAGCGGGGTCGCAGCTGGTTGGCCAGCTGACAGAGGATGACCCCACTGGCCAGGGCCTCAGCCAGGTCCTCTGACAGGGGCCTCTGCAGCCGTGACTCAAGGATCTGGGAACAAGGGAGAGGAAGAAGCAGGTCAGGGTTGGCAGGGAAGTACCAGGATGGGCAAGGGGTAGTGAAGGAGCCTGGGTCCTGAGGAAGGACCCTCAAGGAAGAAGCTACTAGGCCCTGCCCACATAGCTCCCACTTCTGCCTACCTGGCGCAGTTGAGCCATTAATTCCTTTTTGTCTGGCCGTGACTCAAGGATCTGGGAACAAGGGAGAGGAAGAAGCAGGTCAGGGTTGGCAGGGAAGTACCAGGATGGGCAAGGGGTAGTGAAGGAGCCTGGGTCCTGAGGAAGGACCCTCAAGGAAGAAGCTACTAGGCCCTGCCCACATAGCTCCCACTTCTGCCTACCTGGCGCAGTTGAGCCATTAATTCCTTTTTGTCTGGAACCTGGGGGGATTGCCGAGGTCTCAAGACAGAGTCTGGTGAGGAAGGGCCTATGAGGAAAAGGAGGACACCTGGATTCTCTCCAACCCTCAATGCCATCTTTGTTGCTGGGTCTCAGTGATCTGGAACCCACACCTGCCTCTCTGGTTGTGGGATTTCCAATATACAGGGACAACATGCAGAGGCTCCCAGGCCAGAAACATGACATGAGTCCAGCAGTTGGTGCTGATGAGCACTGGTCAGTGCTTGCTCAGTATGCAGAAGATTGGGGACCCACCTGAGCCGCTCTGAGAAGAAGAGCGGAAGAGGAAGCTGTTTGGTCTCTGAATGGAGCCAAGTGGCCGGGGAGCAGGTGTTGTCGCTAGGGGCCAAGAGACAGGAGGGCAGAGAGATATCCCCTCAGTGTCCTACTCCTCCCTCAGGTCACCAGGTCCCAGCATCCCCTCACCCACTTACACCCTGTCCTACCTGGTTCTGCTATAGGAAGGGGCTCCTGCGAGGTGGGGACAGTGGCATGGGCTCCCTGACCCCCTGAAGCTCCCAGCTGGGTGACATTAGACTTGGGCATGCCGCTGAGGAGAAACAGAAAGGGAATCAGAAGGGTGATTGAGGAAGAGTGTGGGGGACCAGGGTTGAGGGAACAAACATACTTATAGGTGGCCTGGGTAGACGAAGCGGCAACACCACCCCCAGCAGCCCTGGACCCCAGCTTCAGAAAACTAGAAGACAGGAAAAAGTGAGGTGAGCATGCCGGTAGGGCCCACCAACCTCAAGGAGCAGAGCAGCTCAGGAGGGGCGGACAGCCCAGCCAACCCTGTGCTCTGCCCACACCTGTCCTTCCTGGGGACCCCCCACACCCCGCTCTGCTGCTGCTGCTGTTGCTGCTGTTGCTGCCGCTCCCGTTCCTGCCACAGCTGCAAGGTATCTGGGCGCCGCCGTTCTTCCCCAGCTGGCTCCTCCCGCCTGAGGGGCAAGGACAGGATCAGTGAGTGCTGTGCTTGACGCACTGGGGTGGTCAGGGGAAAGAGAGAGGGCTAGGGGCCAGGAGTAGAGGGAAAAAGTGTTGGCTCAGGGGGTTCAGGGTACCTGGTGCCAGGTGCCCTCTCTCCATCCCCTGTCACAGAGCTTAATTCAGGTGTCCGCTGCTCCTGAAGAGAAAACAGCAGAGAGGCTGAGAGAAGGCCTGCTCCCCCAAACCTGCACTGCCACCCTCACTTTAGCTCCCACCTCTCCTGGTGGAAGGACATGGTTGAACCCTTACCTCAGCAGCACTTCGTTCTTCATCCTCCCCAGGGACATGGCTGTCAATGAAGTCAATCTGCTCAGGGTCTCCATCAGCTAGAGAGACCAGAGCATGTCGACAAGTAAATGAAAGCCTCAGGCCCTCATTCATCCTCCCTGGAGCGACCCTACTACTTACCAGAGCCATCCTCCTTCCGTTCTCTTGGACCCCGAGACTCTCGAGCCAGCTCCGATATCCGGAATGACAACTCTGAAAATTCATCTGTGGACTGTAAAAGCAGAGATGCACAGAAGGAAGGTGGCCTCCCTGCTGTGCTGGGGGCTCAGGGGCACAGGGCCCATAGGGTCATGTGTGGGACTGAGGTTGGTGTCTGTTGCTGAACAAGTTCCTCCCTGGAATACTGGACAGAGAAGAGAGGATGGTTCCAGCCACTGTCCATCACTCTGAGACTTAGAGGTATGGGGTCCCCAGCTCAGAGGTTCTCTCCCAGGGCTGACCCTCAACCTCCCTTGGAAAGGAAACTCTTACCTCATTTCCAGACCACCTCTTGCTGCCACTGTCAACACTGTGGAAGCCCGAGTCCAGTCCGCCATCATACCGACGTCCCGGAAATAAATCCTCAGCAGGGCTGGGACCAGCCAGGAAGACCTGGTCAGCCCTGTGCTGGGCAGCAACCCCCTCACCCTCTCACTGCAAACCAGGGAGTCCCTGGAACCAAGAAGGGATATTAACTCTACAAGGGCTTCTTCCTTCCCACCTGGGACTTACCAAGGACTGAAACTTGGGGGGCGAGAAGGGGCCAAATCCCCCAGGGCAGACCCACGCTGCCCAGCCTCAGTGGACAAGTACTTGAAGATATGAAGTTTCCCTTTCAGGCAGATCTGTGTTCAAGGAGGCAGATATTAGAAAGTCAGGCAAGAAAGGATGACTCCTGAGAGCCAACTTGGCTACCAATGGGACCCACCTCACTCCTGCCTAGTCTCACCCTGCCCCATGGTCCACCCAGAGCCACCCCTCACCTGAGCAGGAGGGCTTTGCAGGGGGTTGCTGTCCAGCAGAATAACTTGCAGGTGCCTGAGGCGGCAGAAGGAGACCGGGATGCGGGAGATACGGTTACAGGAGAAATCCAGACGGACAAGAGGAAGGTCCCCCAGCTCTGGGAGTGGGTGAAGGAAGAGTCAGGAACATGCCAAGGAGAGGGCCTTGTGCTCACTTCCTTGCCCTCTGTTCTAGCCAACTGCTCAAGCCTAGGTCTGCCACAGCCTTTGCCCCAGATGTCTCAGGTCATTCCCCAGGAACAGCCACCCTGCCCCTCTTCCTACTCAAATCTGGTCAACCTTCCAGGCCAAGACCACCATGAGACCTATCTGGACTTCAGTTCCTGCCTAGTCCGTGTGTGTCACTTCTTGTCTCCATAACTGCCCACTCCACACTTCAATCAATCTTTCGTTCACAAGTGATCTGCACAAGACACGAATTGTGACATCCACTGCTCAAAAACCTCCCATGACATGCATCCAGGGATGCTGAGGTGAGTGGGCCATGCCCTGCCCAAAAGCATGCAGTCAACAGGTACTATACCGGCTAAGTCCTATACCCCAACAAGGTGCTGCCTATCTACAGACAGGGGTGCCTTTTGCTAACTGTCAAAGGGACATGGTCTGGATCCATTGTGACCCTAGACATAGAATAAAAATCACAGCCCCCTAATCCAGCATGGTCATGGCTTTTATGATCTAGCTCCACTCATGTTTCCCACCTCATTGCCCACCCCTCTAGTTCATCAGCCCCTGGGCCTTTCCAGGTCCTATTTGCTAAGCTGGAAAAACATTTTTCTGTCCATGCTTCTTTCTAGGTTCAGCTTAAGTGTCATCTCCTTTATGAATCCTTCCAGGCAACCAGGTTCATAGAATTCATTGCTCCTACCTATGTCCCCAGGGCATTTCACTTGGATCTCTTTATGGCCCAGGGAGAACCCTGGTCAAATGCTTATCTGTAGCCCTACTGAGACTTGGAGGAGGAGGGTAGGTACAGAAAAGGGTGAGTGGGAGATAGAGAAAAAGGATGACTCTCACTTCCCCCTTGTTCTTCAAAACAGTCTTTAGCAGGCACAGGCCTTTCCTGTCTACCCCTGGCTTACCTTTCTAACTGCATCCCACTGGACCATGCTCCCTCCCACCTCATGCTTGGCACATGGTAGTTCCTCACCCCAGATGTAGAAGGATGGGGAAATCTCCTGCAAAGGCTGGCTCCTGCTGCACCTGCACCCCAGATACCATAAGCAGAGACAAGGGCTACCTCCCCCCTCCACCTCCCTCAGCTCTTTAAGCATCCTGCTCTAGCACTTCCCTGTGAATGTCTGCTCTCCTAAATAAGTCAATACACCTTTCAAAGTTAGCCCTAGCGATCTTAGTGACATCACCTGTGTGTACCTGGTCCCCACCTAAAACACAGGAAGTACACACAAAAAAAACAATGCTGGCTGAATAAAAGGTGTGCCTGCTCTGAACAAGAGGCTATCAAATGTTAGTGCATCACAATTAGTTCCTTAAAATGGGGCTGCTTGGGTTCCAACACAAGGCCCCATCTATTCAGAATCTCTCTAGGGAGAAAGCGCAGGCCCTCACCTGACTCAGATGTTTGAGAGCTCTCGCTGAGCGAGTACTTATGCAGGGTGACCTTGAAGGCCCCTTCCAATCTTGAGTTTCTACACAGAGCCAATGCACTCACCTGCTACTCTTTCTGTGCCCATTTCAACACTTATAAAATAGAGCTAAAAATCTGTGCCTTGCTGGCCTCAGAGAATTGCTTAGGTCAAGAACAAATGAAATCATTCACTGTTTTAGATACTGCAAAATCCTAGGCAACTGGGGCATGATTCTTCCATGAAGATTCCTTGCCTATATGACTTCTCCAAGGTAGATGTTCCATTATGGATTGAATATTCATATCCCCCCAACACTTTTTTTTTAAAGAATTATTTATTTTAATTTTGTTTATTTGTTCATTTTAATTTGACCAGAGAGAGCTAGAGAGAGAGAGAAAGCGAGAAAGCAAGCCACCAGGTCCGGGACTCGAACCACAGCTGGTCATATGGGAGAGTGTCCAGAGCCTTATACACCACACCACTTGCTGGTACCCCCCCACACACACACTTTTATGTTGAACTCCTAAGCCCCAAAGTGTGATGGTATTAAGAGGTGGGGCCTTTGGGTAGTAATTTAGGTCATGAGAATGAAGCCCTCATTAATGATATTAGTGCATTTATAAAACAGACCACAGAAAACTCTCACTTTGCATCATGCCATGGGAGAATACAATGAGAGAGCCAACCAGAACTTGACCATGATACCACCCCGATCTTAGACTTCCAGCCCCCAGAACCATGAGGAATAAATTCCTAATTTTACAAGCCACACAGCCTGTAGTTTTGTCATAGCATCCCAAATTAAGACACACACATATCCACCCCTACCTTCCAGTTCTCAATTCCTTACCATCAGGCAGGGTGCTGAGTTGGTTCCTCCGCACATTAAGATCCCGCAAGGAAGGGAGGCTACACAGCTCTGCAGGGAGGGACTGCAACTCATTGCTGCTCACATCCTGGGAGTAGGAAAGCAGAGAAGGAGAAGCCTTAAGGCCAGGACCATTAGAAAATAGCCTCCCATCTCTGGCTACCTGCTTTTAATCTATGCCTTCCTGCTTTTCCCCCACATCCCTCCAAGAGGTCCCTGGTGTCCCACTCAATAGTCCCTCTTCTCAGGATCAGCAGTTGGCATAATGGCTATGTCTCTGGACTCCTATGTAGCCAACTGCAGTTCAAGTCCTGGACCTGGTAGCTTTAACTCATGCTGGGCACGTGTACATGTGTGTCCAAGATCCTGAGCGGAGAAGGGAGGAGAAGGGATTGCAGCGTGGCCATTTCCCTGGGGGGTGATTTCTCACTTTCTATCTCTGTCTTTCCGGCAAGCACACGTGCCCTATAGCAAAAACCTCTCAAAAAAAAAAAAAAAAAAAAAGTCCCTTTTCTCCCCCCATTCTCCATCCTCACAAGCTGTCGCAGGCTTCCCAAGGCGCCGATGTCAGGAGGCAGGGCTCCCAGCTTGTTGTTGCTGACAATGAGCACCCGCAGGGGCAGCTGGCAGATATAGGGTGGCAGCAATGACAACTGGTTTCGGCTGTGGAAGGGAAGAAGGCAGTGGATTCACTACCCAGACATGGTATCCCAGCAATGGCTCCTCTCAGGGTCACCAGGAGGGTGACCTAGAGTACTATGCATTGGTTGTTGAGGCTAAGAAAGACAAGCTCCCCACCTCCTGGCACTGCCTCTCCTACCTGAGGTTGAGGTAGGTGAGGGCTGTGAGATTCCCCAAGGCTGGGTTCAGGCATCTCAGGCAGTTGTGGTAGAGGCTCAGGCCCTCCAAGGATACCAGCTGGCATGCTGCCTCAGGCACCTCAGGAAACCGGTTCCGGGACAAGTCTAGGGAAAGCAAAGGTTGAGGGGAGAACTATGGAAAGGTCCATTCCTAGACAGGAAGGCCTTGAATTCTTCTTGAGCCAGCTGTCCAGCTCTCTATCCACAGCAGACCTAAAGAATCAGGCCTATAAACCTGGGCTCCCTAAACAAATAAAGCTTCTAGTTTCTTCTCTAAGAAAACATCAAATGGCAGAAGATGCCAGTGCAGCGGCAGGGCCCAGAGGCCCCAGGAGGCCATGGGATAGGAGGCCGCGGCAGCTTCCGTGGAGGATTCGGCAGTGGCCCTTATGGTTGGAGCCAGGCCGGGGCCATGGTTGGGGCCAAGGTCGCAGAGCTCGTGGAGGCAAGACCGAGGATTGGATCTTGGTCACCAAGCTGGACCACCTGGTCAAAGACATGAAGATCAAGTCCTTGGAGGAGCTCTCTCTCTTCTCCCTGCCCATCAAGGAATCTGAGATTATTGTCTTTTTCCTGGGAGCCTCTCTCAAGGATGAGATTTTGAAGATCATGCCTATGCAGAAGCAGACTCATGCTGGCCAGCAGACCAGGTTCAAGGCATTTGTCACCATCAGGGACTACAATGGCCACACTGGTTTGGGTGTGAAGTGCTCCAAGGAGATGGCCACCATCATCCAAGGGGCCATCATCCAGACCAAACTCTCCATTGTCCCAGTGCAGAGAGGCTACTAGGGAAAACAAGATTTGCAAGCCCCACACTGTCCCTTGCAAGGTGATCAGTCACTGTGGCTTGTGCTGGTGTGCTTCATTTCCACCCCCAGAGGCAGTGGCCTCATCTCAGCCCTAATGCCCAAGAAGTTGCTGCCGATGGCTGGCATTGATGACTGCCACACCTCAGCCCAGGGCTGCACTGCTACCCTGGGCAACTTCGCCAAGGCCACCTTTGATGCCATCTCCAAGACCTACAGCTATCTGATCCCTGACCCCTGGAAAGAGACTGTGTTCACCAAGTCACTGACTATCTCTTCAAGACCCACACCAGAATCTCTGTGCAGAGAACCCAGGCTCCAGCTGTGGCCACAACATAGGGTTTTCATACAAGAAAAATAATATGAATTAAGCTTGGGAAAAAAAAAAGAAAGAAAGCTTCTAGGTCAATCAGTGGCATAGTGGTTAAGGTAGCTGGATCATACATGGCCGACTTCATGGTTGGAGTTCCAGACCTGGCACCTCAACAAACATACCAGGTGAGAACCAGCGGTTAGCGTAATGGCTATGTCGCTGGACTCCCATGTAGTCGACCATGGTTCGCGTCTCGGACCCGGTGGCTTAAAACTCACACCAGGAGCGTGTGCGTGCGTGCCCAAGATCCCGAGATGAGAATGGAAGAGAAGGGACTGCAGCGTGACCATCCCCCCTGGGGGATGATTTCTTGCTTTCTGTCTCTATGTCTCTCTCTGTCTGTCTGGCAAGCGTACGCACCCTATAGCGAAAACCTCTCCAAAAAAAAAACAAACAAACACACCCACCAGGTGTGTGTGGGTGCATGCTCAAAAGCCCGAGAATAGAGAAGAAACTGCAGCATGGCCACCCACCAAAGGGATGATATCTCTCCCTGTCTTTCCAGCAAGTACAGGCACTCTTTAGCAAAAACTTAAAAAATAATAATAAATAAAGCTTCTGCAAACTGGAGTACAATGAATGGCAAGGGGAAAGAAAAGACTTTACATCACTGGGCCAGAGAAGCCTAGGCTCACAGGAGGGAAAGGGCACACCATGAATGTAATTTTCAGATAAATGAAAGCTATCCAGAAAGAGTGGCTATACTCCTATAGTTCCTGTTGCTCTGAGGTGCCAGAGGATATAGTTGGTGCTCACAAGAAAATACTGAGTCTTCGGGAAAATAATGACGTATTTCTGCGTAGAAAAATAGTCATAACTTTCCGAAGACCTAATAGTAAGGAGATGGGCTGGGAGGCTCCAGGACAGACTGTGAAAAACCCCTGGGGAAAACCACTAGGAGAATGCACCCCCTTCTCCTTCAGGGGCCCTTCCTTCCAGCCTTTTTCAACACAGGAGAGAATATAATATAACATATCCTGACTCTAGAGAATAAGTAAGGCCCCCTGATACCAGACAACAGCTTTCCACTAGCCTCTAGGACAAGCAAGCCAGGTCCAAGGGAATAAAAAATTACAGATTCCCAAGGGCTGGGAAGGAAAGGGAAGAAAACCAAGTTGGAGATGGGAGGCCCTTCCCTCAGGGCTCCCTAGGCCCAGGACAGCTTCCTTCCCTCCTCTTCCACCTCCATCGGCCGCCCTCTACTTTCTCTTTTACGGACCCCGACTGCAAGAGACTAGTGCCTCAGCATGCATCTTGGCTATGGTGAGAAGCAGAAGAGGTCAGAAGGCGGGGAGAGCGAGGAGAGTCTATCGTCACTCTCTTATCCCTAGCAAAGCCTATACCAATGCCAGGAGGCAGCTTTAGGGTTCTCCTGTCTGGAGACACTAACTGCTTCGGCCTCAAGGGGCCTGTGTTTCTGTTTCTTCAGCTTAGCTTGTACTGGGAGCGCCCCAGGGCCTGCTGGTGGAAGACTTGAGTGAGCTTCCTCGAGTGCCCTCCTCAGGGAGGGGTAAGCAAAAGCTGAAGAGAGGGGAAGCCAGGGTTTATCCCCCAAGGAAATGAGTCTTATGACAGGAAATGAAGTACAAATAATCTGTCAGGTTCTGTCTCTGGTAGGCCCTGTGTTTACCAAGGTCGAGGACAGCCTGATGATACTCCAGGACTCGCTCTGTTCTCCTCTGCCCCAACCTTGGCATGAGAGCAGATAGTTCCGGAGAGGGTAGGAGGACTGCATCTGGTTCTCCCACCCTCGCCCTCCATCTGCCTGCTTTCTCTGTGTCTACAAATGTGTGCATGTGCGTGTATGTGCATATATACACACACACACACGTGGGTGAAAGCAGTAGATCAAGTTCTGATGGGTAGGCGGGTGGCAGGGGCAAACACTAGGCACAGAAGGGAGTCCAGGCTGGAGGAGGCAGGGCACGGGGGCACAGGATGTGGTCTGTGAGAGAGTGAGCTATACTTCTCCTTTGCTAGAGTGGCCCCACCCCCACCTCAGTATTCTTCCTACAGTCAGACTCAGGGAATGGAATCCAAGGGATATCAGAGACCTGAGCCTCAGGAAATATGCAGAAAAGACACTCAGAAAGAGCTCAGAAAGCAGTTCCGGCAGCAGAGTGCTTAAGGTTTTTAGTCTGCACTGGAGGGCAAAGAGATGTGGAGGACGGGTATGGACAACTCTGTTTTTGTTACTTCCCCTTTCTGCTCCAAGCTGTGAATACTGCCTGGGGAGAGGGGACAGAGGAGAGAATTCTGTACAAGATATACCACATCTAGCCTAGAGCCTGGGCCCTGAAAGGATTTCTGCGTGGACAGTAGGGTAGAGAGGGGTTCTCAGGAAGCTGGGTTTTCCCACTTCAGCGCACAAGCAGAGGAGCACTGACTGCACCCTGGGCCGGAATGCTGGGAAGGAGGGTGGAAGGAGGCATGAGCTGGGAGGAGCCAGGGAGTTCTTGGTAGTTTTCCCCAAGAGTCCAGTCACTGAAACAGAGCCCTAAGGAAGTCAGAGAATAACATTTGGTCTTTGTCAAAACTAAAAAAAAAAAAAAAAGAAAAAAAAAAAGAAAAAAAAAAACAATACCTCTCTTCAAACTCTATTTAATATATGAAGAATAACAATTGGGAGCCCTAAGGAAGTCAGAGAATAACATTTGGTCTTTGTCAAAACTAAAAAAAAAAAAAAAAAGAAAAAAAAAAAGAAAAAAAAAAACAAGCAAGTGGGAGAGGAAAGAGAACAGACGGCTAGTGTCACACAGCTGCTGAGGTCAATCTGAAGCTCACGGGTTAGATGAAGGGGATGAGACCAAGCTGGGTAAGAATGGCTCCTGGGCTCATCCATTCTCCAAGTCCACTCACTGCAGTGGGCAAGAAAAGTGACGAGGTTTAAACTGGCTGTCCTCAGAACAGTAGGGGAAAGAGGGCACGTCTGTGCCAGCCTGAGTGTTGCAGGTGAGCAGGCACCTGCCTGAGGAGAAATTTACTCTTTCATCCAGTCCATGTCTCCCAGGAGGAGGAAAAGTCCTGCTCACACTCTAGCCCAGAGCAGGGTGGGGCTTCTGGAATGCAGTTCTCCTCCTCTTTCCTGATCCCCACCTCCCAGCTGCCAGCCCAAGGTCACTAGCTGTCTCCTAAGCAGCTGAAGCCTGACTCACCTGTCAGAGTAGGGCCCCTACCCCCTACCATCAACAGATACCAGAGTGGAAGGAGTATGATTAGAGGGATCCTGTGGGTGGGGGAGAAGGACAGACTCCAGCTTGCCAGCTCTCCTAGCCAGGAGATAAGATTTCCTTCCTTTCAGCAACTGTCTCAAATACCTTCCCAGAGGGAAAGCAGAAACTGAAAAGAGAATTCTAGAGTCCCTATGAGATCACAGGCTCCATAGTGACATCATACATGCAGGAAGGAGGAGGAGTTCTAGACAAGGGGATCAGGGATAATAGGCGGAAGAGCTCAGGGGGAAAAGAGTTAGGAGAGGTAGGAGATTTGCTTCTTTTCCATAGGCTGGCTGGGTTGAGTAAAAAGGGCCAGTGACTTCAGGGGGCGGGACTGCAGCAAAGCAAACAGAAACATCAGGTTGTTAGGAACAATCCGTGGACAGAGGGTGCATGGGGCTGCTCGGATCTTGGTGGAACAGGGGAAAGGAGTTGGGAGACGAAGACGGAGACAAAGAGGTGGCTAGAGGAACTCCCCTGGGGGCTGCTTTATGGAACGATCAGAATTGGGGTTGAAGAGATCATGCAAATGAGCCAACCAGGTGAGGGGCGGGACCATCCTACAGGTGTGTAGATACGCAAATAAAGAGCGGCGGAGGGCCGAGGGTCCTACAACGCTAGGCCAAAGATGCTAGGCATTCTGTGCAAACGAGAAGTGCGTTCATTGTCTATTGGTTCGTAAAGCCGGCAGAGTCGCAGGCTTATGCCAATCAGGAGGGGCAACAACCGCGACCGCCAGGTGAAAGGGCTGGCCAGACTTGCAGGCTGGGCGGGGAACAAGCGGGGGCGGGGCTATGCAAATGAGGGGCCAAATGGGGCCGGGGGCCCAGAAGCACTCACCAGCCTGGGTGATGTCTGACAGGTCATAACTGCGGGCCGCGCCCCGGGGGAAGTGCTTCAAGCGCCGGTTAGACAGGTTCAGGGTCCCTGTGGCCACGGCCTCCTCTAGGGCCCGTTCTGCACTGCGGCTCCCAGGCAGACCCGGAGACCCTGGCACAGAGGTCGTGGCCGCCGCCTCCTCACCTCCGGCGGCGCGTGGGGCTCCCACCGGCGCCCGC
>NW_006159974.1:2518262-2520581 GCF_000334495.1 Tupaia belangeri chinensis | reverse complement strand
GAGAGATCTCCAGCCCGAGGACCCTAGTCCAATTCCAACAAAGACCAATCGTGGGCCAGATACAGGCGAGTGACTGTCAAGAAGACCAATTAGATCCTCCGGAGGGAACCTGGCCCGGCCTCTTCTCTCAGGCATGGCTCTACCTACCAATAGCATGGGCGAGAAGGCGGTCCCTTCGCTAAGGAGGAGGCGGGTGAGCCAGAACTTTGAGACTGAAGTAAAGAATGTGACCGTGGCGCGCTGGGCGGGCTGGGAGAGCGGAGCAGGCGCTGCTGGAGTGTTTGTGAGCTGGACGTGTTAGGGAGCTAGCCAGCGTTGAAGGCGCGAGAGAGACCGAGAGGAGCTGAACCACTGCCTGAAGCCAGTGCTCAGGCGATTGACCCAGCCGAAGAGGCCGTGAGGGCCTTTTTCGTCTGCGGAGGCCGAGCCCTATTAGGAGCTCAGTACCATTGGGCTGGGAGCGGGCGGTCGGCTTCCCGGAGCCCCTGGATGCCCAGCTCGTGAAGAGAGGTTGCTCGGCCTGCCAACATCACCTAGTCAGGAATTGTGATGACCAGACCTGTGGAGGTCAGAGGCTAGAAAGGACCTCGTCGCTTAGAGTACTTCCTTCGTTTTACCAATGAGGAAACTGAAGCAGAGGGAAGTGGATGCATTAGCCAAAACAAACAAGTTCTGGACAGCTGGCACTAGCAGTCAGGTCTCCCAGCCCTTAAGGCAGGGTGCTTCCTCAACCTTTACAGTAGCCTTTTTCCATTCCCAACCTCTGGTTGGCCTCCTGGGGTGATAAAGGGGAGCCAAATGTAAGAGGAAGAGGGAAATGCTTTTTTTCTGTCTAAAGATCTTAACATCCCTTCTAGTGGCATAAGTACTTAATATAATCCATATGTCAACAGTTGCCCAGCCACAATTAAGTTGCTTTCTCATAAATCACATCTCAGATGTTGGTATGTTTTAAGGATTATTTTAACTTTATTATTATTTTCCAATTTACCAGAGAGAAAGAGAGAGGGAAAGAGAAAGGAAGCATCAAGTCCAGGATTTGCAACACGGTTAGCCATGTGGGAGTCCAGCAACATAGCCATTATGCTAACTGCTGGTCCCCAGGTGTTGGTATTTCTAACCATTTATTAAAGTATTAAGTTTCCATCTTAGGTATCTCAGCCTAGCTATTTACCATACTGTTCACCATAAATAAGCTTGATTGGGTGGCTGACAGTCTGGTGCCCCATTAAATGAATAATTTAATAATTTAATAATCCTATTAAATGGATCTGTGATACTGTGCAGTGTGGGCCATTTGTCCAACAGGACTGGATTCCTTAGAGTCCCTGAAAGAGCCAACTACTTCAGATTTATTGATGTAGATCTTCTGCCCCTGCCTGAATAGATATACCCCCAACTCCTGCTGCTTCTCATGAATTCACCCCTACCTCCCCACCACTGCATAAGGCAAAACTAATAATGTAGACTCTGGGAGAGGTAAGTTTTCAGAATAAATCCATTCCTTTCTCCCATCTTAATAGGTTGTTCTTCACACATGCAATGATGTCACTGTCCCTCAGGAAAGCAGTCTGGTTTTGGATGTGTTTTTCATGAGACCGTACAGAGTTTGTGCTGAATTGTACCCACTTTCTTCTGGTGCATGCTTTTGAAAGCTAGATGGTCATTAGCAGGGTCACCTTTCCCCCTCACCTGCCCAGAGTTTATAGTTTTTGTTTTGTTTCCTTCTGCTGTTGCTGTTTTTGACTTTATACTCTTGTGCTACAAATCCTTGAAGCCTGCTGAGATGTGAAGAATTCACCGATGTTTTTCTGCAGTTAGTGCTAAAAGGACTACAAGTGGGAGAACCTGCTATTCCCCGAAAGTAAAGGCCTCATCTACCAGTGGTTCATATTTTATTTCTCCAGTAAAATGCACATCCCATGAGCCATTGGATGGCTAGAGCTGAGCTAGAACCAAAAAGCTGTGTAAGAGATAAAGTCCCAGGGAAGGATAGGTCACAGTGACTGGACAATGAGGTCACAGAGAGGTTTGTTTTTCCCAGACTCTAGGGGAAGGGGCCTACCAGGCAGGGGTGATGTCCCAGAGGTCTCCCCAGCCCAGGCCTGGGACATGGTGGGGGAAAGACAGCAGGGCCAGGGGCCAGGGAACTGAGTACGGGAGCCAAGGGGCCCAGAGAGATGAGGGCAGGAGCCGGGAGGGGGCAGTCAGGATGGTGAGGAGAAGCTGGAGACAGAAGCTGCAAACATTCACTGGACTGTGTGGATGGGAAGAGGGGCTGGGGGGGGGATGGCAGCAAGAGTTTGGGGGAGGGGCTAT
>NW_006159974.1:2506668-2515748 GCF_000334495.1 Tupaia belangeri chinensis | reverse complement strand
TGGGGTGGGAAAGGTGATGGCTCATGTACCTAGAGAAAGATGGGAGAATATGCTAGCCTAGAGCCAGAGTTAGATATGCCCCAAGATAAGAGTAATGAAAGGCTGAGAGACAGGGAAAAAAGAGGTGACCCTCACAAAGCCACTGTTTCCCATTCTCCTTGGGTAGGTGAAGCGGAGCTGCCCATCTTGTGGCCCAGAGCCTGGGGGTGAAGAGAAGAAGGGAAGAGGAAACCCTTTTTCTGTTCAGTTGTTTCCCCCAGAGCTGGTGAGTCCTTAGGGGGTGGTATTGAGAATAAAGGACTGAGCGAGACCACCAGACCACTGTGGGGCCACAGATGACTCCCTACTTCCTCCTTTCCGTCCCCCAGGTGGAGCATATCATCTCATTCCTTCCAGTGAAAGATGTAGTCTCTTTGGGCCAGACCTGCCGCTACTTCCAGGAAGTGTGTGATGCAGAAGGCGCTTGGAGACGCATCTGTCGCAGGCTCAGTCCACGCCTCCGAGAGCAGGGTTCTGGGATCCGGCCCTGGAAGAGAGCTGCCATTCTTAACTGTACACACCTTCCCCAGAACACCTAGTTCTCCTTGCCTCTATCCTACTGTATTCTGTAAAGTTGCATGATGACCTCTGCACTCCCAGCCAACTTTCAGGGCTTTTTTCTCTTAAAGCAGCTTTTCAAATTCAAACATACTCCACTGAGTATTTCTTCCACATCTGTAGAACCACCTGCCGTAGATATCCCACCATAGCCTTCATTAGCAGCATTTCTAGAGTCTTCCTCCATATACATGCTTCCAAATCTTATCCTTGAGGCACCACCCACTCACCAAAACTAGAGTTTTCTTTCCTCTAAGCCAAGGATTCTCAACTCTGTCACTATTGACACGTTGGGCAAAATAATTGCTTTGTGGAGGGCTGTGCTATGCATTGGAGGATGCTGAGCAGCATCTCAGGCCTCTGTCCACTAGATGCCAGCAATACCCCTACTAGCTGTGACAACCATTGTTCTGAGAGGGAGAAAATCACCTCCAGTGTGAGAACTGCTCTAAACCTCATCCTCTCCAGGAAGCCTCTATCCAGTTACTTTCTTTCACCTAGTTGGTGGTTATGGAAAAATGCTGATCCAGAGAGAAGTCCAGATCTGGGGGTTAAGGAGGATCACTGGCCTTTCTCGGTCATTCCTTTTTGCTCCTCTTTCTGCCTCTTTTCTATATATTTATTCTTTTATTTCCCTTTATGTCTCTGGTGTAAGGTTGGACTAAAGTGCTCACTAAGAAGCAAGTTTATGGCCCTGGGCTGAGGTGGGGCTGAGAACTAAAATACAGACATGGAATATAATCTAAGCTTCCCATATCTCCTTTGGGCAGGATGTGTTCCCCATGTCTGGGGGTGGGGAGGAGCTAAATCCCAGGGAGTCTGAGAAATCTAGTTCACCCAAGCTCTAATTCATCTTTTCCTCATGTCTCTACCTCTTGAACCTTGTATCTTCTTCCCTTCTCCAGACACGAAGGGCCTGTATTTCCAGGCATTTGGAGGCCGCCGCCGATGTCTCAGCAAGAGCGTAGCACCCCTGCTAGCCCATGGTTACCGTCGTTTCCTACCCACCAAGGACCACGTATTCATTCTCGACTATGTGGGGACTCTCTTCTTTCTCAAAAATGCTCTGGTTTCCTCCACCCTTGGCCAGATCCAGTGGAAGCGAGCCTGCCGCTATGTTGTGTTGTGTCGAGGAGCCAAGGATGTGAGTAGCAGAACCCTGGCAGCTGAGAACCCCCTTATCAGAGTCCCAGGACTGTAGGGTCCCCACCAGTCTGGGGTGCCTTCCTCAGGACAGTGACCTTTTCATGTCATGTATCTGAAAACAAGTTCTCATTCTGAACCCTGGACGCAAGTATCTCATCTCCTACCCTAAGATCCAGTTAGGTCCCAGAGTCATCCCATTTTGAGGTTCTGGATCAGAAACACTCTCGTCTTTTCCCACAGTTTGCCTCAGACCCAAGATGCGACACAGTTTACCGTAAATACCTTTATGTCTTGGCCACTCGAGAGCAATCAGGAGTGGTAGGCACAACCAGCAACCGCGCTTGTGACTGTGTTGAGGTCTATCTGCAGTCCAGTGGGCAACGGGTCTTCAAGATGACATTTCACCACTCCATGAGCTTCAAACAGATTGTGCTGGTTGGTCAGGAGACCCAGCGGGCTCTACTGCTCCTCACAGGTGTGGCCTAAAGCAGTGGTTTGGAAATTGTTTCCTGCAGATTCTTTAGGACCTGTTACAGGGAAGGGAGAGGGAGGTCACTCAGACAGGGTTCTGCATGCTACCTCTTCCTGGTCTCAATCCAAACAGCTCTGCCTTTATCTGTCCCTAATGGAGGAGTCTGTAATATTCATATAAATAAAGGGCCCTGCTGCCAAGAAAATAGTTTGGAAACTACTGCTCTAGTGAAGTGAATGCCTGATTTTTAAAATTCTGGTCTCCCAAGCTCTATGCCAAACACCTCACTTTTTCTTTTCTTTTTTTTCTTTTTTTTTTTTTTTTTTTTGAGAAGTTTTTGCTATAGTACATGTGCACTTGCCAGAAAGACAGAGAGACAGAAAGTGGGGGGATAACCCAGGGGGGATGGCCATGCCACGATCCCTTCTCTTCCATTCTCCTCTCAGAATTCTGGGCATGCATGTACATGCACCCTGTGCACCCAGCGTGAGTTTAAGCCACGGGGTCCAGGACTCAAACTGCAGTCAACTACATGGGAGTCCAGCGATATAGCCATTACTCCAACTGCTAGTCCCACCAAGCACCTCACTTTATAGCCCAAATAACCCCATACTTTCTCAGTGTGTGCTATACTTAGCCATGCCCCTAAGCCTGACATTCTTGTGATTCTGAATGCCAGACAGGGCCCCAAATCCCCAGATTTCATTCTTCTCAACACTCAAATTAGATCTGCTAAACCTAACTGCTAGGTTTGGACCTGGTAAGCGGCATGGTGATTAAAGGTGCTGGATTCCCACATGGCTGACCATGGTTCGAGTCCTGGACTTGGCAGCTTGCTTTCTCACTTTCTGTCTCTCTCTGATCAAATTAAATAATAATAATAATAATAAATGAAATTAAATAAAATTAAGAAAGAATACTCTCTGAGTGGAGGTTTTTTCCTCCACTCACCCCTCATGTTGAAGCACTTCTGGTTTATTTTTGGGATTGGAATCTGGAAGACTTGAGATCACTCTTACCTTATTTCATCTCCACCCTTTTTCTTCCAGCTCCATCCTAGGGAAATAAATATTTCATTTTGTGTGGCTTAGGGAGTCTACTAGGATGTTAATATGGGGGGAGTCTTTGAAAAGTTCGTGGAAATGCATATTATAAAAAAAACACTATGCATGGGTTTTGCACGCAAATAAACTTGCACTTTAATTTCATTTTTTCATGAGCCTTTTGAAGTCTCCTTGTATAGATACTGTAGAGACCTCTCCCTCACATAATTTTCTGCCTACCCTCCCCTCCATCTCCCAGAGGAAGGAAAGATCTACTCTTTGGTAGTGAATGAAACCCAGCTGGACCAGCCACGCTCGTACACAGTTCAGCTGGCCCTGAGGAAGGTGTCCCGATGCCTGCCTCACCTGCGCGTGGCCTGCATGGCTTCCAACCAGAGCAGTACCCTCTACATCACAGGTAAGAACAAGTTCTAGTCTTCTCAAGACCCCAGCCTTGGACAGACCTTCCAAATACTGATACTCCCTACTCTTATTCCAGCTCTGTGGTGGACCCCTTAGGGCATCCTAGTAAAAAGATGTATTTAGGTTCCTTGGCATCATAATTGATGCATTTTGAGTGGGTGTGAGACTCCCTGGAGTCCCGGGTGGGGCTTTATACCTAGGAAATGGGTGCCCAAGGCTGCTGAGCTGAGGGCTCCCGACCCCCCAGACCAGGGAGGAGTGTATTTTGAGGTGCATACCCCAGGGGTGTATCGTGATCTCTTTGGAACCCTTCAAGCCTTTGACCCCCTGGACCCGCAGATGCCACTTGCTCTCTCACTGCCTGCCAAGGTAGGATCCTGGAGGGATGGGGCAGACCAGAGGGGTGGGCTTTAGGAATTGGAAGGTAATGAGGGACTAAAAATGAGCAGGAAGGGGTCAGCAGGTGGTGTGGTGGTTAAGGTACTAGATTACCACATGGCCAACTGTGGTTCAAGTTCTGGACCTGGTGGCTTGAAAATCATGCCTGGCATGTTTGTGTACATGCCCAAAATCCCAAGAGAAAAATGGAGAAGGGATTGAGTCATGGCTATACCCTCTGGGGGGTGATTTCTCACTTTCTCTCTCTCCAGCAAGTGCACATGCCCTATGGCAAAAACCTTAAAAAGCAAGCAAGCAAACAAACAAACAAACAGGAATCAAATGATTGGTTGAATAGGGAGGGATAGGAGACTCAGGGAAAGGGTTAGCATACAGGGCAAGGCCATCCCATCCAGCTGGAATGGCAGGCCAGCATTTGGCTAGATTCTAGAGCTCTGAGTTTTGCTGGAGGGAACAGAATGCCTACCTTATCTGTCTGTCTTACCTCCTAGGTCCTATTCTGTGCTCTTGGTTATAATCACCTCGGCCTTGTGGATGAATTTGGCCGAATCTTTATGCAGGGAAATAACAGATATGGGCAGTTGGGAACAGGGGACAAAATGGACCGAGGGGAACCTACACAGGTGAGACTGTTTCCTAACAGCTGTCATCCAGATTCTCTTTCTCTCACTTAAGTTTCCATAGAATCTACCTTCTATTCCCCAGAAAGCTAGCCAGCCTGTATATTAATGCCTGTGATACTCCTGTCTCAGCCACAGTTGACACTATGAGGTCCTTCCTGTGCAATACATGGTATTAAGTGCAAGAGGAATTGAGTGAAGGGCCGAGGTGGGGGACCTGGATGGGCTAAAGTAACCAGAAAGATGAAACAGGAGCAGGGCCTCATAGATTAGATAGATTTGAGATGGCGATGGGGAATGGCATTCCACATGAAGAGAATGGGGCAAAGCTTGCACATGCTGGTGAGAAAGGGATGATATAAACCAGCCTAGGAGACAGCAAGTGGCATAGTGGTTAAGGCACTGGACTCACACATGGTCAAGCACACAGTTCGAGTCTCAGACCTAGAGGCTTGCTTTCTTACTCCCCTCTCTCTCTTTCGTCAAATTAAATAATAATAATAATAAAATTAATAAATATTTTTTTAAAAAAAGAGACTGGGCTGACTAAAGCAGGGTATATATTGGGAATCAGTGAGATATGAGGCAGTATAGGTAGACACAGATTTAGGGAAGAGTCATTGCAAATTCTGGAGCAGAAGAAGGCAACCTCCAAGGTGAATGAGAACAGTCAGCTGGCTATTGTGCCCAGAAGGCCAAGAGTGGGAAGCATGCAAGGAGACTGTTGAGTGATGGCAGCACTTAAGACAAGGGTCTGGACCTGGAAAGTGGCTGTAAGAATAGAAAGGAATGGATATAGGAGATGTTTTGGAGAAAATGAACAAGCCGTCAGGATGAAGAGATTTGAGGCTGGCAGGTGGTGTGGTGGTTCAGGGCACTGGACTCCCACGTGGCTGACCATGGTTCAAATCCTGGATCTGGCAGCCTGCTTTTTTACTTCCTCTCTCTCTCTCTCTCTTACTCACTCTATCCCTCTCTGGTCGAATTAAAATAAAAGTGTTCTTAAAAAAAAAAAAGATTTGTAAGACAAAGGTGCCTTTGGAAGAAAGATGGGTATCACCAACAAACATGGAAGTTGGAAAGAGATAATGTCTGGAGGAGAAGTAAGTATGAATTTGGACTTTTTGAAGTGAAAGTAAAACACTAAATTGGAAATGTCTAGCTGGCAACTAGAGTCCAGGTTGGAACAAGGTTAAAACAACCAAAGTAGAGATAGAGAAGCAGTTCTGGGCAGCTGTCACCATTGTAGGCAAGGAGATGCACAGGAGGCACGTCTTTCAAATGCCATATGCTAAAAGCTACAAGAGCAGAAAAGTTTCGAATTGCTGAGTGGGAAGGTGGTTAATTGTGTCAGTGTGAAATATAGGAACATGTTTACTGACATGGAAAGATGTTCAAACCATATTTTCAGGTTAAAAAATATGTATGAAATGGTTCACATAGTATGACTTCATTTTTGTTTAAAAATACACAATTTATGTATTTTAGACAACAATGAAAAATATCTAGTAAGATGTTAATCATAGGTGGTGAGATCTCTAGCGATTCACACTTATTTTTGTTTGCCAATATTTTGATATTTTGCTAGAGTGACCATAAATTCCTTACCTGTATCTTTAAAATTTAAGTGTTAACAATCTTGGGATTGAACGCGGAGGAGAAGTCCTGGGATTTAGCAACTCAGAGTTCAAGTGCCTTTAGGGAGAGCATGTCAGTAGCATAATAGAGAAGCCAGATCACAAGGAGGCTCAGAAGAGACTGGCTGTTAGTAGCAAATGAGAGTTTAGTCAACCTCAGACTGGCCATGTACCAGTGCTTCTTGAAAGACAGAGGTAGGCAGCAAGAAGCAGGTGGAAATAGGGTGGCCATTTCGGAAGATAATGATGGCCATTTGGAAGAAAATGCTAGAGAGGGAAGTGGGGGAGTGGAAGGAAAGTTCTTCCTGGGGTGGGTGTGGAGACTAACCTGCAATTGCACAAGGAAGGGAAGAGGCATTTATCCTTGGGAAGAGGAAGGCAGGATGAGGCTGGACTGGACCAGATCAATGAGCTGAGAATGAGTAGTAGAGAAGGGGTCCTGCAGGGGCCAGCAGGTGGCCTAATAGTTGGGGTACTAGACTCCCACATGGCTGACCATGATTCAAGTCCTGGACCTGGCAGCTTGCTTTCTCATTTTCCCTCTCTCTGTTTCTCTCTCTGGTGACTATAGCAAATTTAAAACATAATAATAAATAAAAATAAATAAAATATAAAATAAATAATTCCTTATAAAAAAGAGAGAGAGAATGAACTCTGGCATGAGGCAAGGAGCTTATTTTCTGGGGAGCAAAGATGAAGTGCCAACTGAAGTGCTAGACTCAAGTGGTCAGACTGTTGGGGCCTGTGGGGTACCAAGAAAGATCAGGTTGCTGCTCATCTGTATTGTGTAGGGCAGATGTCCTAGGGGAGGGGGCGTGGGTGATGGCTTCCATTTCTTCCCTTGCTAGTTTACTTTCTGCCCTGAGCCTTCTAGTCAGCCTTTTCTGGCCAGGCCCCCCACCCTAGTCTCTTAGGGTTACTCCCTCAGGGACCCTGGCCATGTGTCCTCAGGTACATTATCCACAACGCCCCATTTCCCTGTGGTGTGGCCTCAACCACTCCCTGGTGCTGAGCCAGAGCTCGGACTTCAGCAAGGAGCTGCTGGGCTGTGGCTGTGGGGCTGGCGGTCGTCTACCTGGCTGGCCTAAGGGAAGTGCCTCCTTTGTCAAGCTCCATGTCAAGGTCAGAGAAGGGTCAAGTGAGCAGAGGGCAGTTAGGGAGGGCAAGATCAATAGAGCCAGGCAGCTCACAGGGCTGTAGCTGGGACTCCCTGCAGAACGGAACTGTGTGGATCCCACTTCCCTAGCACACCCCACCTCCCTTTCCAGGGCTTCTCCCCAGAGCCTCTGCTGGCCTTGTTCAACCTTGCATAAGCTTGGCTCTTAACCAGCTGTAGCTACCCTGCTGACTCAGGGCTGCCTGAGAGGGAGGAGCACAGGTGGGCTTCCTGGGAATCCCTACAGTGAAAGCCCCACATAGCCATGCCCCTTCTCTCCTCCCAGGTCCCTCTGTGCGCCTGCTCCCTCTGCTCCACCAGAGAGTGCCTCTACATGCTGTCCAGCCATGACATTGAGCACCACCCTGCCTATCGGGACTTGCCAGCCAGCAGGGTGATGGGGACCTCCGAGCCCAGCCTGGGGACTGGAGCACCCCAGGACCCTGGGGGGGCGGCCCGGGCCTGTGAGGAGTACCTCAGCCAGATCCACAGTTGCTCCACGTTGCAGGACCGCATGGAGAAGATGAAGGAGATCGTGGGCTGGATGCCCTTGATGGCTGCACAGAAGGATTTCTTCTGGGAGGCCCTGGACATGCTGCAGAGGGCTGCTGGAGGGGCTGGCCCAGGCACACCAACCCCTGAGAGCTAACCCCCCTTTCCTGCCTGCACCTCTGGAGGGAGTCTGGGTTTGGAGCAGGGACTAAGGAGAGATGGAGAGGTGCAATGAACACTGTGCATGGGGAGGGTTGCAGGGGTTAGGGACTGCTAGACATGCCAGGGTAGGGCAGGGAACTGTTTTGTAAAATGTTCGGGGGGCTGCCCAGGAGGGGCCCCCAACCTGACTATCATGGACAAAAGATTTGACGTACAAGTAGAATAAAAGACTGAAGCAAGGCCCGGTTTGGAACCCTGGGTTCTGGGAGGGACAAGGGGCAATGGGTGGGGGCAGGGGCAGGCAGAGCAGAAGTGACTCAAGCTCTGAGTTGCTGCAGAGCAGACAGTACCAGAATCATCATCCTCTTCCTACTCCCAAGACTCCTCCCAGTCCTTTGGACTTGGAAGTCCCAGTTCTCCGCTTCTGGAACGACTCAGCCAATGTGTACTACTTGGTTCTGCTGCTTGGATCCCGTGTCTACCAGACTTATCCTCGTCCTGAAGAGGCTACTTCCTCTGACTCCAGAAAGCTTTTTCACCATTTCCCTTCATTCCTATGAAGTCAAGTCCTCTCCTGTTTACCTTCCAAGTCTAACCTCATACATCCTTTTTACTCCTTACTTTCCGCACCACCCCCTCTTTCTCAGTAAGAGGGATGCTTACTTCACGCACATACTATGTTCCCCTACCCGTCTCCTATACCATCATATATTTGGAAGAGAAAGCAGGTGAGCAGAATTCCTTCTGGCTGACCTCCTCTGGCCCAGGTGCGGACAGAAGGCAGTAGAGATCTAAAGTGGAAAATAAGCTGAGGCAGAGCATGGTTGGGACAGGGTGAGTGATTAGGGGTTGGGAATCTATGGAAAGTTTTCCTCTAGGTGCTGAGGCGCAGGGAATGTGGAGGACCAGGGGTGGGCTGGGGAACCCTAGGGA
>NW_006159974.1:2486176-2506637 GCF_000334495.1 Tupaia belangeri chinensis | reverse complement strand
CCCTGAAGCCTTTGCAGGTTGCTCTGTGGGGTTCCAGATGACGTTACTTGATGCCTGGATCATGGCGGAGGGCCCAGTGCCTACTTGGTCAATATTTATGTGTCCTAGACCTAGAGACGCCCCTGGACTTGTCACTGCCCCAGCCCTACTCCCGCCTTCCGCACCGCCCGCCCCACTGGCCAGTCCCCCGCCCACACACCAAAGACTGCCTCATCTGGCACTGGTTATCTTGCTGCTGCCGCCGCTGCTGCTGAACTCAGCTGCTGCCTCGTCTCAAGGACCCCAGCAACTCTTCCCCCCCTGGCCATGCTGCCTGCTGCCACAGCCTCACTCTTGGGGCTCTTCCTCACTGCCTGGGCCCTGCTGCCTTTCACCCAGGGCCAGACCCCCAACTACACCAGGTAGGCCTCTTGACATCTGCCAGCTAGCTCGAGTGAGCTTTACAACCCTGATTTTCCGAGGGGTTACGCCTGTGATCTTGTGGGTTCTTTTGCAAACACACCATCCCCTAGATTTCCCACTTCCCCCACGCTGCTCAGGCCCCTGAGTCCTCCCCCTTTGCTGAAAGACCATGGTCTCCTCAGGTCACTACTTCCCCCATTCCTCCACCCTTCATCCTCTGCCTTCTTAAGTCTTCCCACCCACCCAACCCAATGGACCCCCATGGGACCTGAGAGAGTCAAGGCCCTGACCTGCCTGGTGGCTGGACATCTGGACTCCAGGAAGGAATTAGAGATGGTGGGGGAGGGGCGAGTCAGATAATTGAGCAGTTAGTAGGAGCAGGGCAAAGGTGGGGACTCAGGGTGTCTGGTCCCCAGTCCAATTTGAGGGCCATGGCTGCTGTTGCTCCCCTCCTCTTTCTGCCCCCTCCCCCACCGCCTCGTGGCTCTGTCCACATCTGGAAGTAGTTAGGCGGCTCTTGTCCATGATTGCCAGGCGAGGGGGAGGAGGGGGGACAAGGAGGATTCCAGGAATTCCTGTTGGGGTGGGGGTGGAGACTTGGGGGGGCAGTTTGAAGGGATGGTGAAGTTCTGGCCCCATTTTTTCCTTTTCTGTTGGTCTTTCCCACCCTAGACCCATCCTGGCTGCCCAAGGCTGCCCCAGTGCCGTAGGTCTTTCTCCCTCATCCCCAAACCCCGTCTTCCCTCCCTCAGTGCCCCCCATCTCTTCACTACTCACCCCCTCCTGACTGACCCTTTTCTGTTCTCCAGACCTGTGTTCCTGTGTGGAGGGGATGTGACTGGGGAATCAGGTTACGTGGCAAGTGAGGGTTTCCCCAACCATTACCCCCCCAACAAGGAGTGCACCTGGACAATAACGGTGAGAAGGTCCCTGCGGTCACTACTCCCTCATCAAAGTCTTCTAGGCAGAGAGAGGCCTGACTGCTAAGGGAGTCCCAGCCCCCAGCACCACCACCTCAACCTGAAAAAGTCCAGGCCCTGCCCTCTGGTCACTGAGGGCATCAGTCCCAATAAGTGCTCTAACACCTTAACTCATCGCCCTTCACCCCAGTCCTGATTCTCCCAGCTTCTTTCCTGTCCCCTCTAATCTCTCCAAAGACCTCAGGTCTTGTCCCTTGTGCAAGCCGCAAGTAAGCAGGCCTGCAGAGCCCGGACCTGCAGTCCTGCAGGGGGTCTCTCCCTGTTCTGCCCCTTCTGTAAGAGAGCTTGGTGAAGGGGAGATGCCCTCTGCCTTGGCTGTGCCTGGCCTGACTTTGTGGGTCCCCCCCTCACCTCCCGCTGTCAGGTCCTGGAAGGCCAGACTGTGTCCCTCTCCTTCCGAGTCTTTGACCTGGAGCAGCACCCCGCCTGCCGTTATGATGCGCTGGAGGTCTTTGCTGGGTCAGGAACCTCAGGCCAAAGGCTGGGACGCTTCTGTGGGACCTTCCGGCCCGCACCCTTAGTCGCCCCTGGCAACCAGGTGACCCTGAAGATGACAGCAGACGAGGGCACGGGAGGAAGAGGCTTTCTGCTCTGGTACAGCGGACGGGCCACCTCAGGCACTGGTGAGCTCCCCCTCCCACCTCCGCCTTCTCCTCTCCCGGCCCTGCCCCCGGCACAGGTCCCGCCCCCCAGCCCTAACACTAACCCCCAGACCAACCTCCTCGCCCCAAAGCCTAGGGCCCCCATTACCTCCCTTGCCCTTTTTTCCTCACTAACTGCCCCTTCAGTCCCTCCTCCTCGTCTTCTCTTCCCCCTCCCGTTCCCACCCACTCCCCTCTTCCAGGCCCCCCCCCAGGCGCAAGGCGGAAATGGGTCACCGACCCACGGGTGGAATGGGCGGCCTGGGGTTACTGGGACGGTGAGTAACTGCCCGCCCCCGTCCGCAATCGGGTTCCCTATGACGGGCGTGAGGGGGCACCTCAGGGCTGGGGACTAGGTTCCCCCCGACCTGGAGCCCCCTTCACCTAGCCCTGGGCACCCGATTGCGGTCCCATCGCCTCCTCCTGGCAGCAGAACTCTCCCTTGAAATGTTTCAGGCAGGGACTTCCCCAAAGGGGCCATGGGGGCCGTGCCCCAAGTCGAGCACACACTTGCAGCATGGGGGCTCTCCAGCCTGCAAAGGGGACTCTTCTGCCAGGCCAGGGAGATGGGATCTCCCAGGGGAGGAGGCGCGGTGCGGCTGCGGGTTGGGAAGGGGTAGGAAGGGAACGCTGTTTAGCCCATTCCTTCTTCCACCTGGCTGGGCGCCCGGTTCAAGGCTTCTCTGAGCCGCGCCCCTCCAGCCCCCTCTGTGCTAACCTACCTCCTCTTTCCTCCCCCTCCTGAGAACATCTGAGCTTCAAGCTGGGCCTCCCAGCCTAGAGCTGTCCTGGAGCTGACTGAGGGTCTCCACTGGCCTCCACCCCCACTCCTCTTTCCCCTCCCTAGAGCACCAATTTTGTGGGGGGCGGCTGGAGAAGGCCCAGGGAACCCTGACCACGCCCAACTGGCCAGAGTCTGATTACCCCCCTGGCATCAGCTGTTCCTGGCACATCATCGCGCCCCAGGACCAGGTACAGACCCCCTGCCCAGGCTGCCCTCAGGAACCCAGGCAGCCTTCTCCAGTCGTGCAGTCAGCAAAGATTTATTGAACATCTACTATGTCCCCAGCACTGAGGTTGTGCTGGTAGGGACCAAAAACAGACCCAGATCTTGTTTGCATGCAAAAAAAAAAAGTAAAATTACAACTGAGATGAGTCTTATGGGAGTAAGGTACATGCTGCTGATATGAACTATGTGGTAGTGATGGGAAGTAATGTCTGTCTTTTAAGTTTAAGCTGGGGGTTGGCTACAGCATCTCATGAATAATGTGTATGATCATCTGAGTTGTGGTGTAGATGCATTAAGGAAAAGGTCTAGAGATTGTCAGAGGTGAGAGAGGAAGCATGACATCAGGAGGAGGAAGTGAGAGTTGCAAGGCCCTGGGTCCCACTGTGCAGCCTCTGCCTTACCTGCTGCCAGGTGATTAAGCTGACCTTCGGGAAGTTTGACCTGGAGCCTGACAGCTACTGCCGCTATGACTCAGTGAGCGTGTTCAATGGAGCAGTGAGTGATGACGCCAAGAGGCTGGGAAAGTTCTGCGGTGACACAGCTCCAGGGTGAGAAAGTGGGCTTGGGTGGGCAATAGCTCTTGCTCTGGTGAGAGTTAAGAGACCAACTGCTTTGGCCTTTTTTTTTTTTTTTTTTTTTTTTAATTTTACCAGAGAGCATATGCGCTCTGGAGAGAGAGAGTGAAAGAGAGAGAGAGAGAGAGAGAGAGGAAGCCTCCCCCCATGGGCAATGGTCATACTGCAATCCCTTCTTCATTTCTCCTGTTGGGATTTTGGGCATGCATATATAGATAACCCTGAGTGGTTTTTCTTTTTTTTAAAAGAATTATTCATTTACTTTTATTTATTATTTAACTTGACTAGCAAGAGACAACAAGGGAAAGTGAGAAAGCAAGCCACTAGGTCCAGGACTCGAACCACAGTCAACTATGTGGGAGTCCAGCACCCTAAACACCACATCCCCCACAATTCTTTCTTTCTTTTTCTTTAGAGAGATTTTTACTATAGGGCATGTGCGCTTGCTGGAGAGACAGAAAGCAAGAAATCATCCCCCAGGAGATGGCCATGCTGCAGTCTCTTCTCCTCCATTCTCCTCTTTGGAGTTGGGGCGCACACGCCAGGATGAGTTTTAAGCCGCCCAGTACAGGACTCATCCTGTAGTTGACCATGTGGGAGCCCAACGATGTAACCATTATGCCATCTGCTAGTCCAACCTGAGTGTTTTTCAAGCCACCTGTTGGGGACTCGATCCGCTCAGTCAGCCATGTGGGATCAGCTGCCTTTATTACCACACCACAGGCTGGCCTGCCGCTGGGGTTTTGAGTGGTAGAGCTCAGCTGGGAGACTGGTAGATTTGAGCCCATAGGTTCCAAACAGGTAGTCAGAGTAGCTAAAGAAGAGGTTTGGAGGGGTAGCAGATGGTGTGGTGGTTAAGGTGCTGGATTCCCACATGGCCAACCCTGGTTTCAGTCCCAGACCCAGAGGCTCAAAACACTCAGGCATGTGTGTGTGCCCCAAATCCAGAGAGAATGGAGGAGAAGGGATCACAGCATGACCATCCCCCTTGGGGGGTGATTTCTTGCTTTCTCTCTCTCTCTTTCTCTGGTGAGTACATGTGCCCTATAGCACAAAAGAAAAAAAAAAAAAAAAAAAAAAAAAAAAAAAAAAAAAAAACTCTCTTAAAACACACACACACACATATATGTTTTAAAAAATAAAAAGGAGGCTTGGAGTCTGATTCTGGGTCCCTGATCCAGAGGCTAGTGGGGCTCTGTTAAGTTGTGGGGCTAGTGCAGCCCCTGACAGAGGGGCTGAGGTTAAAAGGTCACCAGACTGGGGAGGGAGCCAGGTACACAGACTGTCCAGATACCTCCCCTAATATCTTACTGCCCTTCAGTCCTATCTCCTCTGAAGGAAATGAGCTCCTGGTTCAGTTTGTCTCAGATCTCAGCGTCACTGCCGATGGCTTCTCAGCCTCCTATAAGACCCTGCCACGGGGCACTGCCAAAGAAGGACCAAGCTCAGGGGAAGACACTCTGCCAGGTCCTCCGCTTCTTGTCCCCAGCTCTAAGCCCAAAGTCAAGCCTCCCACCAAGACACAACTTCCACCTATGGAGAAACCAGAGGCTTCCCCTGAGACTGAGGCAACCCCTGTGGGCCCTGGTGAGTGTGGGAAAGAAATAAAAGGGGGCACAGGGGTGGGCAGGTGGTGTGGTGGTTAAGGCACTGGTCTCCCACATGGCTAACCATGGTTTGAGTCCTGGTCCTGGTGGCTTGCTTTCTCACTTTCCCTTTCTCTCTGGTTAAATTTGAAAAAGGTGATTATAGAGGGTGGCCAATATGAGCAAACACAATGGTGGCTGTGTTCAGCCATGCGGCTCATGGTAGTGATAATAAAATAATTCTTTTTTAAAAAGGGAGGAGCATAGACTAAAAGAAGCTGTTTCAAAAAGTTCTTTTTAGGCTAGTCAGTGGTGTAGTGGTTAAAGTAGCCAGGTCCCACATGGTCAACTGCACAGCTGAGTCCCAGACCAGGTGGCTCAAGAAACATGGCAGGCACATAGGAACACGTGCTCAAAATCCCAAGAGGGGACCAACAGTTAGCATAATGGCTATGTTGCTGAACTCCCATGCAGTTGACTGCAATTTGAGTCCCGGACCTAGTGGCTTAAACTCATACCGGGCATGTGTGCGTGTGTGCCCAAGATCCCAAGAGGAGAATGGAGGAGAAGGGATTGTGGCGTGGCCATATCCCTGGGGGGTGATTTCTTGCTTTCTGTCTCTCTGTCTCTCTCTGTTTTTCTGGCAAGCGCACGCACCCTATAGCAAACACCTCTCCAAAAAAAAAAAAAAAAAAAAAATCCCAAGAGGGAAGTGGAGGAAAAGGAATTGTAGCATAGCCATCCCCCTTGGGGGATGCTTTCTCAGTTTCCTTCTCTCTTTTTCCTTCTCCCTCTCTCCTTGCTTTTCTCCAGTGAGCACACGCACCCTATAGCAAATTAAAACAAACAATAACTTCTTTGGCTCATTGATTCATTCATACAACACTCCCTGATCCTTCTTGTGTGCCATTGGCTGGTACTGGGTGCAGGGATCCAAGGCTGGATAGTAGAGCTGTTACTAGGAAAGGAGTCCATCCCACCTGTTGGGTAGATCACCCTCCACAAACAGCACCTGTCCCCCTCCTAGATACATCCAGTGTCCAATGCCCAAAGCAGTGCCGGAGGACCGGCTCCTTGCAGAGCAACTTCTGTGCCAACAACCTAGGTAAGAAGCCACACCAACTCCCCTGCTATTCCATCTTCTCTAACTTTCCTCCCACCTTTCTGGTCCTAGTCCAATCCTGACCCCCATCTCCTCATCTTTTACCCCCATTTTCCTACAGTGGTGACTGCAACAGTGAAGTCAATGGTTCGGGGCCCAGGTGAGGGCCTCACTGTCACTGTTACCCTCATTGGTGCTTACAAAACTGGAGGACTAGACCTGCCCTCTCCACCTACTGGCACTCCCTTGAAGTTTTATGTGCCCTGCAAGCAGTGTCCCCCCATGAAGAAAGGTAACAGATGAGGGGAAAGAGGGGGGAGTCACACTGAAATTTTAGAAATGTGGAATCTAAACAGATGCATTGATAAGGTCTCGACAACATGAGCTCTTGATCCCTTCCTCCCTCCCCCAGGAACCAGTTATCTGCTGATGGGCCAAGTGGAAGAGAACAGAGGTCCCATCCTTCCTCCAGAGAGCTTCGTGGTTCTTTTCCGGCCCAACCAGGACCAGATCCTCACCAGCCTAAGCAAGAGGAAGTGCCCCTCCCAACCTGTGAGGGCTGCTGAGTCCCAGGCCTGAGACCAGGCCAACTCCAGTCCCTTGCCCTTGGGCCCCCTTTCTTATCCAAATAAACGTGTTTTAACTGAGGAAGGGGTCAGATCACCACTTCTATGGTTTAGGGAACTATCTTGGGAATTGATTTTTATTCATTTGATCAACAGATGTTTACTGTACAGAATATTTTTTAAATATAAATCAGATCTTGTCATTCCTTTGCTCAAAACTCTCCCACAATTGGCTCAGCCATGGTGGCACATGCTGCTAAGATGCTATGTTCTGCAGGTTGGAACCAACCATGGGAGATCTGGGCTTAAGTCCAACCTAAAGGCCAGGCATGGTGGTGTGTGCCTGTAGTCCTGGCAATTTGTTGAGACTGAGTTATATTGAGAACTTGAGACTAACCTGGACAACATAATGAGACCATCTAAAAGAGAGCAGAGTGTGGTGGCACAAACCTGTAGTCCCAGCTGGGAGGCTGAGACAGGAGGATTACTATGCCATTAGGCCCTGTCTTCAAAGTGAAAAACAAAAACCTTCTGTACTTTGGTTTCCCATCTGTTGCAATAAAATCTGAACTCTTCTTACTGGTTCTAAGGCCCTAGGTAATCTGCATCTTCCCTCTCACCACCCCATCTCCTCACCTCTCACTACTGTCCCTTGAACAGCTGCTCCAGGCACACTGGTTGTCGCCCTGTTCTTTGCTCATTGCTGGCACACTTCTGCTTCAGACCTGTGCTGTTCTCACCATCAGGATTCTCTTCCAATATCTCATGGCTCCCTTCCTAAGTCCAATCAGATCTCTGTTCAGAGTTCATCATAGTCACTTGTTTGTTCACTCCAAATAGTGGTCACTGTTTTAAGTGCTGAAAATAACAGGAAAAGTCCCTGGCTTGTGAAGAGGAGCGTACATTCCACTGGAGGAAAGATAAACAATAAACTATGTCAAGTGGCGCTATAAGTGCTGACAAAATAGAAAAGCATGATTAAGGTCAAAAGCATAAGGGTCAGCCTGTGGCCTAAGGGTGAAGGGAGGCAGATCCCATTTGGTGAACAGTGGGATTAGAATCCATGAAAACATGCCAGGTACCTGTGCCCCAAATCCCAACAGAATGGAGAAATGGATGGATTGGGGATGTCTCTGTCTCTGCCCAGTGCACTTGTCCTCTGGCAAACTTAAAGGAGAAAAAAAGGCTAAATAGGATAGTTTAAGGAAGGCTTTCAGGTAAGACCAACTTTTTTTTTTTTTTGTAAGAGGTTTTTGCTATAGGGTGCGTGCGCCCGCCAGAGAGACAGAGAGATAGAGAGATAGAAAGCAAGAAAGCCCCCCCCAGGAGGGATGGCCACACCGCAATCCCTTCTCCTCCATTCTCCTCTCAGGATCTTGGGCGCATGAGTTTAAACCACAGGGTCCAGGACTCGAACCGCTGTCAATTTTGTGGGAGTCCAGCGACATAGCCATTACGCCAACTGCTGGTCTTGACCAACTTTGTTTTTGCTCTGCTGCTAACCGTGTGGCCTAGGCTCAGATTCTTCACCTTGCAAAGTTTAATCAATTGTAAAAGGAATTAAAATTCAATGAGATGGGAGCCGGCAGGTGGCGTAGTGGTTAAGGGTGTTGGACTCCCACAAGGCTGACCGCGGTTGAGTGGTGGACCTGGTAGCTTGTTTTCTCACCACCTCACTCTGTCCCTCTGTGGTCAAATTAAAATAAAGTTAAATAAAATAATCCTTTTCAAAAAATTAGAGGGGATGGGAACCAGCAGTTAGCGTAATGGCTATGTCGCTGGCCTCCCACATAGTCGACCGCGGTTCGTGTCCCGGACCCGGTGGCTTGAAACTCCCGCCGGGCGCGTGTGCGTGCGTGCCCAGGGTCCGGAGAGGAGAATGGAGGAGAAGGGATTGCGGCGTGACCATCCCCCCTGGGGGGTGATTTCTCGCTTTCTGTCTCTATGTCTCTCTCTCTGTCTGTCTGGCGAGCGCACGCGCCCTACAGTGAAAATCTCTCCCCCCCTCCCCCCCAAAAAAAAAAAATTAGAGGTGATGATGTAAGTGGGAGGGTGTTTGGTAAATTTTAGTTCGCTAAGTAGATCTGAGTGATTTCCCAGGCCGGTGCAGGAAGGAAAAGGAGGGAAGCCCTCCCTACTGGGAGGCCCAATAGGGAGGAACCTCCAAGCCAGCACTACTGCGGAAAACATACTTTGGTCGTAGCAGAGGCTTCTAGGAGAGCCTGAAATTGAACTGGAGGAAGATTTCTTGTGGGAGAGCCAGTGATTTGGAGTCTCCACACCGGGAAGAAGGGACAAAGCCCAGGTCGGAGCCCCGCCGCCATCTCTCCAAGTTACTCTTAGGCTCGAGTTCAAACCAGAGACGCCCATAAAATTCTTACGTCACGGGGATCAAGTCAATCTCGGGAGCCAGGATGGGGGCGGCGCTCCATTTGGTGTTTAAGTGAGCACCAATCGGCATGCACTTACAGCGGACCTTGGCCGCCCTGGCCAATGACAGAGACCGTACGGCGGAAGTGCAGAAGGAACCCTCGGGAAGATGGCACCCTTAGTTTGGCCACAAGCTGATTGGCAGATATTTTGACCACCAGGTGAGCATCGTAGCTCGAGCAGCTGTTCGAAGGCGGAAGCCAGACGGGGCCGGGCCGGAGCTCCGGATGGATCGGAGACACAGATACAGCGCTCTCGGAGAGCGGGAGGTTTGTGATGGGCGCGCCCGGGAGAGGCGGCTGCGGCCGGCGGACCCCTGAGGGGGAGGGGGACGGGAAGCCCAGAGCTCCCGGAAGGGGCGGGGCCTGTGGCCGGGCGGGCCATACGGAGACGGCGAGCCAGGCCTGAGGAAAAAGCCTGGGCTGGGAGCCGCGAGGGGCAGGGTTTGGTGGGTGGGCGTGGTCACCGAGGCGGGGCGGGGCCTAAAGAGACTTGGGGCAAAGCTGGGAGCAAGCGAAGGGGGTTGGTGGAACTTGTGCCTGGCCGGAGCCGCGTCTAGCGGGGCGGCGGCGGCATCAGTGTGGGCCCTGTCCCACCATCTCATCTTTGTCCCCTTTCGCCCCTCGCGCCTTCCAGTCCTAGACTCCAGGCCCTGTTCGCTGAGCTCTATCTTCGGATGTCCGTCGGCCAAGAGCCTGCATGCGCCGTGGGGCGCCCCAGGACCAGGAGCTGGTGGGTCCGGGGGCCCCTGGGCGGGGGTCCCGAGGCGCCACCCCTCTGTCGGGACCCGTTGTCCCGGTCCTCGTCTTTCCCCCGGATCTAGTGTTCAGGGCGGACCAACGGAGTGGACCCCGACAGCTGCTGACCCTTTATAATCCCACAGGAACTGCGCTTCGCTTCCGAGGTGAAGGGATGGGCACCTCGTACTAAGGATCTGGGGGCTGGTGGCAGGACACTGTGGGCTGTGTGGGCTGGAAATGTCAGATGAATAGGGTCAGATGTCGGCCCTGCCAGACTGGAAGAGTCATGACCAGCCCTGGGATAGAAGGCAGAGGGGACTCTAGTGTCCCACCATGGGCTCCTCTAGGATCTTTGTGTGTCTTTTTCCCCCAGTCCTGTGCACAGCCCCTGCCAAATACACTGTGTTTGATGCCGAAGGATATGTGAAGCCTCAGTCCTGCATTGACATGTGAGTTGGGGAACCTGTTGATGAAAGCCGGGTCGCTGCCACGTGTTTTCTTAGGTCTGAGACCCTATCCTGTTTTTTTTTTTTTTTTTAGAGATTTTTGCTATAGGGCGTGTGCGCTCGCCAGACAGAGAGACAGAGAGACAGAAAGCGAGAAATCACCCCCCAGGGGGGATGGCCACGCCGCAATCCCTTCTCCTCCATTCTCCTCTCGGGATCTTGGGCACACACGCACACGCGCCCAGCGTGAGTTTTAAGCCACCGGGTCTGGGACACAAACCACGGTCGACTACGTGGGAGTCCAGCGACATAGCCATTATGCTAACTGCTGGCCCCAAGAGACCCTATCCTCTTTAATCTGTTTGTCCCACCCTCTGTCCAAGTCCATAAGAGAAAGGCTTCTAGTGGGAGGGGGCCTGGATTTACCCAGATTACTGCCTCTCACTCATTTCCTCTTACCGGGTCTCTCCTACCATTGGGCCAGTGTCATTCGCCACGTGGCCCCCATTCCCAGCCACTATGATGTCCAGGACCGCTTCCGCATTGAGCTGTCTGAAGAGGGAGCTGAAGGCCGAGTGGTGGGACGCAAAGACATCACTTCAGTTCTAAGGGCCCCAGCCTACCCTCTTGAGCTCCAGGGTCAGTCTGACCCAACGCCTCGTCCAGGGCCTCCTGTCTGGACTGCACCACCCACGGCCAGACACTTCCAGGAGAGTGAGTTGGGAGATGGGGATCTTTGAGTTCTGCGAGGAGAGAGACACTAGTATTATCCTAGAGATGAGCTAAATTGGATTTGAAGAAGTCTTTTGCCTTTTGGTGGAAACGTTCCTAGAAGTTAAGATTTTTTATCTGGTAAGAGGGGAAACAGACTTTGCAATTTCCCTGGTTACTGGCTTCTACTTAGAGGAAAAAAGTTCTTTCTTTGGGACCAACAGATAATGTAGTGGTTATGTTGCTGGACTCCCACATAGCCAACAGCAGTTCAAGTCCTGGACCCAGTGCCTTGAAACTCAGGCCAGGTGCTCGTGTGTGCATGCCCAAGATCCCAGGTGGAGAATGGAAGAGACAGGATTGTGGCATGGCTATCTCTGTCTCTCTCCATCGAGCACACACTCCCTAAGGCAAAAACCTTTTTAAAAAAAGTTCTTTCTTCCTTAGCTCTATTACTCAGTGCAGATCAATTGGAAACCTGCATTGTACAGTTATGCTGTACCAAGCTGTGTGCTGGGCACAGGCAACACGGGCAACAGAGAGAGGGCCCTGCCTGTCACACAGCTACAAAGAAGATAATGAAGGCAGTGAAGAGGGAAATGAATGAGGTGCCCTAGAAGAGAGGGTTTCTTGTGGCAATGGGGACAGACCTCCAGGGAAGAAAGAACATGTGCAGTGTGCCCTTTGAAGGCAATAAAAAGAAGATCCATCTTCCATGGTCAGCCTCCTCCCTGGAGGACCTTGGGTTGGGGATGAGTTGGGGCTGCAGCTTCTGACAAGCCTTGTTTCCCAGACCCCCACCAACAACTGGCCACCAGCTCCTTCCTCCTCTTCTTGCTGACGGGCATAGTCTCTGTGGCCTTCCTGCTGCTCCCACTCCAGGATGAACTTGGCAGCCAGCTGCCTCAAGTCCTGCACGTCTCTCTGGGACAAAAGTTGGTGGCAGCCTATGTCTTGGGTGAGCACACTAGTAGCTTGAGATCCAGGCCCCAGAGAAGGGTAAGCAGGGGTTCAGGGAGGGCTAACAGAGCCTCAGGGCTGCTCAGAGAACCTTGATCTTCCTTTCTCCCCTCTCTAGGCCTTCTCACCATGGTGTTCCTCCGGACCTGAGCTCCCTGATCCACCTCAGCCTACCCCATCCAAGCACGGACTTGAGGCAGTCACTGTGATGCTCAGGCCATGCCTGCCTTGCCTTGGATCCTACTCTTTTATCTCCTTCCTGCCCATTCTTCCCGTCCCCCCCAAAATACCCAGGGATTTGTACTCATTTTCCAAGTTGAAGAAGATACATTTTTAAAATAAAAATGAGAAATGTAAGGTACTAGCCTCTCTCTTCCCTCTTCTTTGTTATACCCAGATCATCTTCTAGTTCCTCTCACTTCCATTCTCAGGGGCCCAGCACCTGGAACAATGAAGAGACCCAGTGAGGATTTGGAAGACTCAGTGCTGTATCCAGAAAACTGTGTGACCTTGAACAAGTCATTTGATTTCTCTGAGTTTCAGTTTCAACCTCTAAAATAAGGGCATTGAGCAAGTTGAGTTATAAGATCCCCTTTAGGCCTAGAATAGGGTCCTATCCCTAAGACAATGTACCTGACTTTAAAAGAAACAAACAGAAATACCACCTAATCCTGGCTGCTGTAGAATTCAACCCTCAGCATGTTGAGGTTACAGAGCCTCTTGTCAGGGTTGCCCACATGCTTATAGTCCCCAGAATCCTTTTCTGCCCTTTTTTTAAATTGTTCATTGATTTCTTCCATGAAAGATATAGACAGACAGACAGGAACCTCCAACAGGATCCTCATGCCACAATCCACCCCAGACCTCAGCCAGCCCAGATCATAGGCATGTTCATGTGCATCTGGTGTACACACAGAGCACCCAGGATGTGAACTCAAACCTTCTCATGTGGGAAGTATTACAGTATTATAGGGTGCCATGTGACCCCTTTTCTACAATTTTTTAAAAGAATTATTTAATTTGTTGTTATTATTTAATATGATGAAAGAGAGAAAGGGAAAGTGAGAAAGCAGACCACCAGGTCTGGGACTCAAACTGCAGTTGACCATATGGGAGTCCAGTGCCTTAACCATCACACCACCTGCCAACCCCACCGTTTTTTAGAGAGATTTTTTGCTATAAGGTGTGTGCACATGCCAGAGAGACAGAGAGAGGGACAGAAAGCAGTGAATCACCTCCTAGGAGAATGGCCATACTGCAATTCCTTCTCTTCCATTCTCCTCTTGGGATTTTGGGCATACATGTACATATGCTCAGCATGAATTTTAAGCCCCCAGATCCAGGACTCGAACCATGGTCAGCTATGTGAGTCCAGTGATGTAACCATTATGTCATCTGGTCCTGCTTTTCTGCCTTTTTAACTCTCTTTTTACTTTGTCTCTTTTTCCTTTTTTTAGAGAGATTTTTGCTATAGGGCATGTGCACTCAACAGAGAGACAGAGAGACAGCAAGTAATCACCCCACAGAGAGGATGGCTATGCCACAACCTCTTTCTCTATTCTCCTCTCGGGATTTTGGGCACTCATGAACGTGTGCCTGGTGTGAATTTTAAGCCACCAGGTCCAGGACTTGAATGCAGTTGACTACGTAGGACTCCAGTGATGTAACCATTATACCATCTGCTGGTCCTTTTTTTTCTTTTTCTTTTTTTTTTTTAAGGTTTTTGTCATAGGGCACATGTGCTTGCTAGAGAGAGAGAGAGAGACAAGTAGAAGGGAAGTGAGAAATCACCCCGCACCCTCAGGGGATAGTTATGCCACAATCCTCTCTCTGTTCTCTCAGGATTTTGGACATGGATACACACGTGGCTGGCATGATTTTTTATTTAATTTTTTTGAGAGATTTTTGCTATAGGGAATGTGTGCTCGCCAGAGAAAGACAGAGAGAGAGACAAAGTGAGAAATCACCCCCCAGAGGGGTGACCATGCCCCAATCCCTTCTCCGGCCTCCTCTCAGGATTTTGGGCATGCATGCACATGCACCCAGCATGAGTTTTAAGCTGCTGAGCCTGAGACTTGAATCGTGGTTGACTACGCAGGAGTCCAGCAACGTAACCATTACTTCATCTGCTGGTCCTGATTTTTAAAAAAAATTTTTTGGAGAGGTTTTCGCTATAGGGTACGTGTGCTCGCCAGAAAGAGAGACAGAAAGAAAGAAAGAAATCACCCCCCGGGGGTATGGCCACACCGCAATCCCTTTTCCTCCATTCTCCTCCCCAAGATCTCGGGATCTTGGGCACACACGTACATGTGCCCAGCGTGAGTTTAAGCCGCCATGTCCAGGACTTGAACCGTTGTCAACTACATGGGAGTCCAGCTACATAGCCATTACACTAACTGCTGGTCCCCTGAATATTTTTTTCAAAGTTTTTTTGCTATAGGGCGTGTGAGCTCACTGGGGAGACAAAGCCAGAGAGACAGAAAGAGAGAAATCACAACCGGGAGGTTGGCCATGCCATAACCCTTTTCCTCCATTCTCTTCTTAGGATTTTTTGGCACTCATGTATACATGAGTTTCAAGCCACCAGGTCTGGGACTCAAACCACAGTTGACCACATGGGAGACCAGCACCTCAACCACCATGCCACCTGCTGGCCCCATTATTTTATCTCTTGTTTAAACTTCGACTCCCATGGATCAGGAACACCAAGGTCCCTACATTGTCTGACGTACCCTCACTTTAACTTGGCAGGAGAAATTAAAGGTCAGGGAAAGAACAGAATCCTCAAAAGACAAGCTTCCAGCCACCCATCCTCCTTGAGATACAGGGTGAGCAAGGAGAAAAAGAGAGGGGGAACCAGTGACACTGGGCAGATTGTTGGTGGGGAACAAAAGATCAACAGGATAACATTAAGATACACCTTGTCAGGGACCAACAGATAGTGTAGTGGTTACATAGCTGGACTCCCACATGGCCAGCTATGATTTAAGTCCTAGACCTGGTGGCTTGAGACTCAGGCTGGACACGTGTGTCTGTCTGTCCAAGATCTGGGAAAGAGAATGGAGAAGGGATTGCAGCATGGCCATTCCTCCAGGGGGTGAGTTCTTATTCTCCCTCTCACTGCTTCTCTCTCTCTCTCTCTCTCCCCCTCCCCCCTGGCAAGCGCATGCGCCTTAGGCAAAAAAACCTCTTAAAAAAAGATACACCCTGTCTGTTACACCACTGGGAAGTTATCAGTATCAGTTGTTCCAACTTTACTTTGGGGGCTTTGGGGCCTGTCCCACTGCTCTGAGTCTTGTCCCTTCCATACCCAGCGCTGGCCTTCATGAGGTGTGGCCCAATAGTGTGCAGAGAATGGAACTGTGTGCCCAGGAGTCTGGGGAAGAGTTCCTGCCATAGTCCTTTTGCCACATTATCATTTTGCATCAGACCTTGCAAATTATGTAGCTGTCCCTGGCCCCATGTAGGGAGCAGCTGAATCTGAACTAAATAATAGTGACCTTTAAAGGTGAACAGAGCAGACTCTTGCTTAGGCAGGTGCTGCACAGCTGGCAGAGATGAAAGAAAACTGTTCCAACCAGAGAAGGCCATGTGGGGCTTATTTAGACCAAGCGATGCAAGATGCTCCAAAGCTGCAGCTGATAATAGAAGACACCTGGTTTTACCTTTCGCTTTGCCTTCCCTCGTTGCCCTGTAAAAGAATAAGCCTGGGAATGGCTCAGAGCCGAGGCGGTCTCCATCAGAGATGTCTGGTCTGCCCGTTTCCTGCTCTTCTCTACTTGTGTGTCTGTATCTGTGTGACTGTTCTTTCCAAAATGCACCGTCGCTTCCACTCTGGGCGGAGGGGTCTTCAGACTCAACAGCCCCAGAAGAGGATAGTCATTCTTTACCCCATCTTGATTTTTGGAGAGTAGGTCTTGTTTCCTTAGGCAATTTCCCCGAGTAACAGAATAGCTCAGGTTTTCCAGTGGAGGCAGCATTCCCAAATCCATCCTTTGGGACCCTTCTGCTAAACCCTTCCCTAGGTCTCAAGAAAGGAGTGATGGATGGGAACCGGCAGTTAGCATAATGGCTATGTTGCTGGACTTCCACGTAGTCGACCGCGGTTCACATCCCGGACCTGGTGGCTTAAAACTCACGCCGGGCGCGTGTGTGTGCCTGCCCAGGATCCCGAGAGGAGAATGGAGGAGAAGGGATTGCGGCGTGACCATCCCCCCTGGGGGGTGATTTCTCGCTTTCTGTCTCTATGTCTCTCTCTGTCTGGCGAGCACACGCGCCCTATAGTGAAAACCTCTCAAAAAAAAAAACAGGAGTGATGGACTGGCAGATCAGTATGAGGAAGAAGCACAAAGGTGCTTGTGAACAACAGATGTCACCAGGTGGTTTATTGATGTCCAGACCCCATGCCCCTCTCACCATAGACCACCTGTTGGCCTAAAGGCTATGGTGCCAGAGACCTCTCCCACCGAGAGCTGGCCAGGTCCTAGTGCCTAGCAAACCTTCGAGTGGTCTCTAGGTATGGATGACTCTGCCCCTGAAGGGGGAAGGGGCTGTGATTGATGAAGGAATGCTGCAGATTAACCGACAGTATGACCGTCACGTGGAAGAACTGCTCACCTACACTGCAGGGCCAGTGGGAGTCTGGACCCATGGAGAGACGGGTCAGCAATGAGAGGTATAGTCCTCTCCATCACCAGCATCGCTCAAGTAGGGAAACAGGAGCACCAAGGCATACGGAAGCCCTGAGTAGGGGAACCTCAGAAGTTGTTATCAATGTTCCAGACGTCTCCACTAAGTGCGTTGGCTGCCCCCTGCAGTGTCCAGGTGACCAGGGCCAGTTGGCGCCGGAATCGGCTCTCCTGAAAGCCCAGGCCCGATGCCACCCTAGAGGAAGAAGCCCCAGGGGACCCGGAGCTGCCTGTGCGTAGTAGCCGCAGGTGGTCGAGTAGGGCACCCAGCGTGTGGTCTCCACGGCCCAGGAAGATGTGGCGGAAGGGGGAGTCGGCTGGAGACACATACTGAGACAAGAAGTAGAACTCCACCTGCACCAAGAGGGAGACTAGGTCGGAGTGGAGCCTCTGCTCTAGGAGCAAAGGCTCGAGAGACCCCTCCCTCCAGCCTGCAGTTCCTAACCCACCTGGGAACCTAGTACCTGCTTGATAAATACCGCTGAGCAGCTTCCTTAAGTCCCACCTCCCTCTGCATGTCCAATCAGGAATAGCTACCCTGTGATGTCACCAGTAGGCAGGTAGGAAGAGATGTCCAGTCGTGTTTTGGATTCTATCCCCTTCTAGTTTTGGAGCTCCAAGCCTGTAGGGAGGTCTCGACAGTCTTTCTTCCTCACCAGTCATGTCTCTGCCCAAAGCCTCAAAGAACAATCTATTGCTGTTCCTCTTTGTTTTTAATGCCAGAGGGAATATATGCAAGCAAGAGAAGAGAAAAAGAGAAGAGAAGAAGGGAGGGAAAGATTTTTCCCCATTTGGTCTGGTCATGTAATGATCCTTTTTTCTCCAATTCATCCTGTCAGGATCTTGGGTGCACTTTCTTCAAGCAGCTGGGGTTAGGACTTGAACCCTGGTCTACCACATGGGATATGGCTTCCTCTATGCAACCTTAATCTCTCAGCTATGAGCAGGCCCCTCTTTCTCTTCTTAATACCAATGTCCCCACACCTCTGTCATTCTGCCCCACCTCCAGTGTCCACAGTTCAGAGTCAAAGGCCAAAGGGACAGTGCTGTCCTAATGAAACAAACACCTGATTCTCTGTTATGTTCCCTCTTTCCTGAGATGGCCTCGTTTCTGGCCTAGTTCTCCTACCTTACCCCCAGCCTCTCTGATTCCTTTTGCTTCCACCTGTGGGTGGTCTCAAAATTGACTTCCCTCTGTCCTGCTCTTTACTACAGTCTCTTTATTGCAGTATCTTAGGACCACCTAGGGAAGATTTTCAAATTACTATTGCCTGGGTGCCATCCCAGCAAACAGAATCTCTAGCGCAGTCTCAGTCACATCTTTTAAGGCCTCCACAGCTTACGTCAGGCTCATCTGTGCCCCCTGGCTTCAACCAGGATCTTTGCACAGACAGCCGCCACATCTCCTTGCCAAGTCATCCACTGGGATCCTGCACTCCAGGCTCTGGACTTCTCCACTCGATTAGAGGGCACTTGGACATAGCCTGGCACACGTGTCAACACCAACCTCTTTCCAACCGGAGCCTTGCCCCCACATGCCCTCATGAGCAACATGGTCTTCCCAGGTGCCAAGCTCTCCACCCCGCAGAGGAATGACAATGTGGTGAGCAGAGGCTTTAGAGTTACACTGCCTGGGCTCGAGTTTCAGCTCCACCACTCACTATGTGATCTCTGGGTAAGTTCTGTAGCCTGTGAACCTCAGTTTCTGCTTACCTGTTTCAGCAGGGTTTGGAAAGGTCCCATGCAGAAAATGAAGTAAAGCCCTCATGGTAGCCTGCTATAAATGGCAGCAGCTGCTGTTATTTCTCCCTCTTCCCTCTACACCTAATCTGTCCATTTGTCCTTCCAAGGGCCTCTCACCAGTCCAGTCACCACCTATGGTGCCACCTGCTACTTTGCTGCCATTTGCTGTCAATTGCTACTCTCACCCAGAGCTCACGTTCATGAACTTCCTTTCCTCTTCAGGCCATTTACACTCTGGTCAAAATCCTTCCCAAAGACTTCACTTTGCCCACATCACCCCCTGCTCAAAAATGTTTCCAATTTATTTAATGAGCAGATCCTAAAAAATCTTCACTCCTTATGCTGGCATTCAGGGCTCCTCACAGTGGATGGCTAGCCCACATTTGGTGGTCTTCTCCCCTTTGCCTCTCCACAGGGCCTCTGTTCTGTTCTGCTGGTCTCTACTTCCAAGGAAAGTCAGGCCTATTTCACTGCCACACCCTTCCTGGGTCCCTCCACCCTGTAATGTCCTCTTTTTCTTTACACCAACCTAAGTTCTGTCTATTCTTCAAGATCCAAGTTACAGTCTAAGGCACAGGTCAGCAAAATTTTCCTGCAAAAAGATAGCAACTATTGTAGGCCCTACTGGTTCTATTGCAACTACTCACCATTGCTTCTGAAGCACAAAAGCAGCCATAAACAATATGAAAACTGATGAGCATGGCTGTGTTGTAATAAAACTTTATTTACAAAAACAGACAACAGGCTGAATTTAGCCCTCTGGCTGTAGTTTACCAATCCCTGGTCTAGAGCCACAGGCTTCCCTAGGTCTGGCCCACTCCTATCTCGAGCTCTAAAATCCTGAGACTATTCTTCTCCATACCTGAGTCTGAGTCATACACCTCACACACAGGTGCCCTTTATCCCTAGAGGAAGAAGAGGTGTGTGTGTGTGTGTGGGGGGGGGATCTTTTTGTGTTCTTGGAGTCTGATTAAACCAAGATCTGTGAATGAGAATGAACGCAGTTCAATCTGTCTCACCCCAGGGTCACATGTATCTCAGTGGCGGGGACAAAGGGAAGGAGAGATCAGAAGGAGAAGAAAGAGCCAGACTGGTTGCCTCATGATTAGGAGAGCCAGATTCCACGTGGCCAATCATGTGGACAAAATCCCCACTTAAAAAACATGCTGGGCACATTGGGCATGTGTGCACGCCCACGTGCGTGTGTGTGTGCCCCAAATCCTGACAGTATGAAGAAATGGAGAAGGAACTGTGGCATGAGCATGCCTCATTGGGAAGTACTTTCTCCTTCTGTCTCTCTGTCTTCCTCTCTGGCATACACACACACTCTGCTAAAAAACAAATTTTAAGAGGTTTTTGCCTGAGGGCACATGTGCTTGCTGGACAGAGAGAGAGACAATGAGAGGTAAAGTGAGAAATCACCCCCTAGAGGGGATGGCCAACTGCAATCCCATCTCCATTCTCCTCCCAGGATCTTGGGCATGCACGCACACGCGCCTGGCGTGATTTTCAAGCCACCAGGTCCGGGACTATGAACCATGATCTACCAAGGTGGGAGTCTAGCAACATAGCCACTATGCCATCTGCTGGCCTCTCTGAAATTTAAAAAAAAAAAAAAAAAGGAGATTAAGGAGGAAAAGAGAATCAGAGACCAAGAGAAAGAAGTCAGGGAGAAGAAGCAAGATGGGCAAGTTTGTAAACAGAAGAAAGAATGAGTGATGCCAAGGGAGAAGGGCAAGGCACAAGCAGGAAAAGGCAAGGAAGAAAGTGAACATGGTCCTCCAAAGAGCAGACATGTTCTCTGAAAACTGCGTGTGCACCCCAGTGCGTGGCTCCGCGTGTACGCGAAGGGTTCTCTGCTCACCCCACATTCACTGAAGAC
>NW_006159974.1:2484328-2486145 GCF_000334495.1 Tupaia belangeri chinensis | reverse complement strand
CCTGCTTATCCTTTCATCCTATGGACCTTTCCCATGCCTGCAGCCCCTCTTGATCCATTTTCTGAGATCAAAGGGTTGAGGGTCAAGTTCCCGGGTGAGAAAATGGAAGAAAGAGGAAGGGTCAGTACTGGAGATGAGGTGCAGACTGCAAAATATTCCAAGTTTAGCAATCGGAATTGGCAGAGGACTAAGCTCTTGTTTAACTTTCACAGGACACGTGACACTTACTCTAGGCAGCATTCCTGGATTTCACCCAGCTCGTTACCAGAAGGAAGAGAGCAGGCTGAGCTCTGAATTTCTTTAGCGTTTTGTGCCTCCTAGGTGGTAGCCCTGTGCTTCTTGTACTGTGGACTATTAGGACCGCCGTGAACTGTGAACCATGTGGGGCACCTGTGGGTGGTTGCGGCCAAAGGGCTGGCCTTCTCTACCCATTTCATCACGGCCAGCCTCAATGATCACTCAGGTCCTCTAGCCTGGCTGGTCTGGGAGCACTGTGCGTCGGTCCACAGGGACTGTCCAGCTGAATGAAGGCGGAGAGAGTGGAGAGGGAGGGGCCAGGGCGTGGGAAGAGCTGCCCCCGGCTGAACGAACAAGGAACGGAAGAGAAAGGGCAGGAAGGGCCCAGCCTGGACAGAGCCTCACCCGCATGATGCGCACATTGTACATGCGCATCAGCCGCTCATCGCTTTCCTCTGAGCTGTAGATCTCCTGCCGCAGCTTCTCAGCTGCCCGGATGTAGTCCCCCCGCGCCGAGTACACCCACTGCAGGGTCAGCCCACGGGCCTAAGGATGGAGGGTAGGCTGGGGCTGGCAGCAGTGGCCAGGGCTCCGGCCTAGAATGGGGTCAAGGTGCTGGGGGCGGGGGCGGGGCGAGGCTGGGGCTGGGATTCTGGGGCTGGCAGGAGGGGGTAGGCAAGGGTGAACACGATGCTAGGGGCTGAATGAAGGAGAGGGGAGAAGACCCTGGACCTACAAGGTTGGGGTAGGGCAGATTTGGGGGAGGGGATGTCCCTCCAGGTTTCGGCACTGGATGCAGTAGTAGACGGGCCAGCTTACCAAAGGGAACCTGGAGCTCTGGGACTGGGTGTGTGTCAGGGGGAGCCCAAGCCCTAGCCTGGGCAGCACTGTGAAGGGACATGGCGCCCCCACCCCCAAAGGCTAGGAGCGGGGCTACTTCCTTGGACCTTGAGATCCCCAGAGAACTCTGTGAGGCTGCCGATGTGCCTCAGGACTACATCCCCATAGCGGCCGAAGTCGAGGGGCAGCAGGTGGTCATGGCTGAGCCGGATGATGAGTTGCCCAGCGAGCTGAGCCACAGTCTGGGCCACAGCGGGCAGGCGGCCTTGCAGGACCTTGTGCAGATTCTCATATGTGTCATCCTTCGTGTGCAGGAACGGGTAGTCCTGGTTATCCTGCTGGGACAGGGAGGGGCTGGGGCAGGGGCACGGTGCAGACAGATGGAGGGACTGGCACTCTGGGGTAGGGCGAAGAGGTCTCACCTCTACGAAGGAAAACTCCACGGCAGGGACCCCTGCAAAGGCTGTGAAGGAATAGGCGCTGCTGTCCATGGGCAGGGGCCGGATCCTAGAGGCAGGAAGGCAGAAGGGCTCTGTAGGCTCAGGCTCCCCACTCACCTCTCAGATCTCCCCTTGCCCCAACTTACACCATAGCATCCCAGCTGGAATTGGTGAACGCCACCTGCTCATAGAGAGTCTGCCCACTGTGGTTAGGAGAGTCCACCTGGAGGAGGGGTGGGGCCCACCGTCAGGCTCCCCCCCCCCCCCCACTTCCACTCATTCCCCAGGCCTCGTGGGGAC
>NW_006159974.1:2471687-2484165 GCF_000334495.1 Tupaia belangeri chinensis | reverse complement strand
GGGCCCCACCGTCAGGCCCCCCCCCCCCCCCCACAGCTTCCCTTCATTCCCTAGTCCTGGTGGGGCTCTTGCCTGTTTCAGGATGTTCTCAATGAGGCTAATCAGAAGGGGACTCGTCTTGGCATGGAACTTGTCATCCCCTGAAGAGGGGGAAAGGGAAGAATGCCAGGCTCAGAGCTCAGCCCCAAGAGCAGGGTGTACCTGAGGGGCCAGGTGGTGCTATCGCCTCGGCTTACCCAGCACTGCGTTGTCCAGGCTCACATAGACCACAGCTTTGAGGTGCAGCACACTGAGGTAGCCCTGGGGAAAGTGGAGAGTGAGGAGTAGGAACATACACCTCTCCCCAGTGCCTGCCTTCCTGCCCAGGCCCCCATCACCTCCAGCCACTCCATGGAGCCCACACTCCCAAAGTCGCCTCCATCCCAGCTGATGAAGAGAAGACTTCTGCGGGGTCGGAAGCCTGGGGACACAGAGGGGAAGGTGGATGGACTCTGTCCTAGTCCCTGGGCCTCTCCTTGCCTCTACTCCAACCCTTAGCCCAGGGCATCTCACCCTGGGTCTGCCCAGACTCAACTAATAGTGAAACAGATGGCTTTGCATGTGGTATCTCTTGTTTAATCTTCACTCGGATCCATGGTCTAGAATTACTTTCATTTTTATCTTTTTTCTCATTTCCAGAGGGCTTCTGTGTGCTCACCAGAGAGATGATGGAAAGAAAGTAACCCTGATGGGGCAGCTGCAATACCTTCTCTTCCATTTCTCTATCCTACTGGGATTTGGGGCAACCATGCACACATGCTCAGCATGAGTTTCAAGCCATGAGGGCTAGGTCAGACAAGAACCATGGTCAGTCATGTGGGATCCCGCTCCCTTAACTGCTAGGCTTCAGGGCCAGCCCAACTACTTTAATTTTTGGATGAGGAAATAAAAGTGACATAACTTGCCCAGCGCCAGGAGGTGGAGGAGCCAGGTTTGGGGCCCAGATCTGAGTGACCCCTCACCAGTTTGTGTCCCTGACTGCCTCCCCACCCCAGTTCTGGCTCAGACCACAGCTTCAACCCCGCTGGGCCCAGGCCCAGGCCCAGGCCCTGAGCTTACCATTGGTCACCATGGAGGAAAAGGTCCGCACCAGCTCCAGCAATATGGCAGTCCCCACGGCAGACTTGGCTGCTCCTGGGCCCCATGCATCTCTCTGGGCCCCGATGACAACATAGTGATCTGGGGAGGAGATGTGTAGGGTATACCTCTTAAACTGACAGTACCCAAAGTCTGCTACCCCAGCCCTGCAATCCTCACTGTCCACAAAGAGAGTGCTCTTCTCCCCTTGATCCTCCCTAGATGGCCTACTCCTTTAGTATGGCACCCAGGGTCATTCTGGACTTTATTCCCTCATAGGTCAGCCATGTCCCACTGGTCACCCAGTCCTGATAGGTTTTCCATTTAAATCTCTCTCCAGCTCCCCCTCACTGTCTCACCCCTCCCTGCCCTCGACATTCTCATCTAAGCCTCACCCACAGGTCTCCCTGTGCCTCTCCCTATGCGCTTATCTGGGCATTTGTCAGTACCACACTCTTCCCGAAGTCCTCTCATGTCCCGCTCTCTAATTCTTTGATTCCTCATTGCCAGTCACATCTAGTTATGCTTGAAAGGGTCATCAGTCTAGTCTGACCTCTCTTTCAGGCTTGACTCTCTGTTACAATGTTGTCCAATTTATGATTGCTCACCCTTCTGGTGCTGGACAACTTACTAGGGTGCAACGCTGTTCCTTCCATCCTTGGACAGGCTGGAGCATGCGGTCCCTTCACTGTCACCCCTATTCGTTCCAGTTCAGCCTGAAGTTGCCAGCCTCCCTCCCCTGGTACCCTTCCTGTCTCCTCTCTGAGAGCCTTCTGTACCAGCCCCATTTCTGGCCAGGGTTATGAGCAGAGGCTCCCCTCCAGCAAGTTGTGGGTGATGCTGAGCAAGCAAGCACACCTGGCTCTGAGAAGCCCTCGATGCAGCCGAAGATGTTGCTGATGGGGGTGGAGACTCTGTGGTTGTTGACCTGAAGGTGCAGGCCTGGCCCAGGGCCCAGGTAATAAGGGGAGTCTGGGAGATGCCCCTGCCATTCCTGGGGGGCCACAGGACCTTTGAGCTTCCTGAAGAGGAGTAAGGCAGAAAAGGTTAAAAGTGGCAGAGGTCCACACTACAGAAGAGCCCAATGCCTTTCTCTCTCTCCTAAGACCTGCCTTGGATAGCTGTGCAAGTTGTGTCCTGCTCAGGCGTGCCCAGCAGAGGTGGCTGTGAAATCCAACTAGAACTCCAATCACTGAGCAGTGAGCGCTGGAAAGAGGCAGAGTCTGCCCAGAAGAAAGGACACCCTATGGACTAACTGTGCAGTCTCCCTCTCTATGCCTCCTCCTCTCTCAGTCCCCCACATGCCCCTCACCTCAGCAGGCAGGAGGCAATGTCTGCACTGATGGGCTGGGCTGGAATGCTGGGCAGGCCTGAGGATTCAACTGGAGGGAACTGGGTTTGATTGAAGGAAGGGAAGCCAGGCGTATAGGGGTCCCCAGTTCCCAGGTGTACCTGTGGAGAAAGGAGTGCCCATGAAACTGTGGGCTAGGCTTCCAGAAATAGTGTACCATCCCATTCCCAGCAAGGAGGTAAAGAAGACACTGCTGGCCTCCTTCAGACTCACGTGTCCATACACCGCCCGGTGGCTGGACAAGCCTGCTTTGTGTGGATCCTGGGAGAAGTCTGCTGGGTCAGGGTATATGAGCACTCCTAGGGCCCCAAAGTCCTGGGCACTGGCTACCTGGGGGAAGGAGGTGGCTACAGGACTCCTCCCAAGAGAATGATTCATAAGGAGGAGGGAGGAAAAGTGAAATGGTAAGCTTTTGACCTGTGACTGTCCATCCTGCAGAGAGGCTGGGTGTGGGGACCAGCTGGCCCTTGCCCTAGCGCCCTCAGGCAGCACTTTGGCAGTCCTCAGACCCCACTGCCAGCCTCCCAGTGTTTCTGTTCCCTACCCTAGTTGATTTCCTACCAACATCCCCCCCATCCACTTGATTCTTTTCTTTCTCCCTCTGACAGCTTTCTAGACGCTTCCCAGTGGGCAGCCCAACCCCCCATGCCGCATCCTTCCCAGATCCAGGAACCCTCACCTTCTGAGCAAAATTTGTCACCCCCACGCGCACCAGCAGGAGGCGGCCAGCCGGTTCCACACCCCTGGCCCGTAGGTTCTGCAGGTCCTCAGGTCGCCCGTAGTGGGCGTACACCAGCTCGCCCTGGGGACGCGGAGGAGGGTGAGGTGTGCTTGAGGAGGAAGGTGAGGAGTGCCCTCGGAGAACCTCCGCGCCACTCTGCGACCCAGGGAAGAGCGCGCGCTGGTCCCCTCCTAGGTGGGCGAAGGCGCTTACCGTGGCGTTGCCGGTGGCGCTGAAGGGACAGTAGGCGTCGGGGTCCTCCAGTGGCAACTGCTCCCCTGGCCTCCCAGTCTCATCGACCCAGTGCAGGGTATTGGGGCGAGTCCTGAGGAGTGCGGGTGGTGAGGGCCTCTGCTGGAGGCCCTTCGCGTGCCCCGCCCCCATGCACTCACGGGTCCGGGAACTGCAGCCCCACGTAGTGCGTGTCGGTCCACACGTGGTCCAGCTTGTGGCGGGAGAGCGCCGCGCGGACGTCCTGAGCCAGGGCGCCCATCCCGGCGGAGCCGGCTACTCGGTCCCGAAGGCTGGTTTGTCTGAGTGGGGAGAGCTGGGATTGGGCCCAGAACGGAGAGGGTAGGGGGGAAGGGGGAATGACCCAGGGTGTGGGCAGCAGGCTCCTAAATTTGGGGGAACCGCCCTCCTTTCCAACCGGTTCTTTCCCATCACCACCGAGAGTTTGTCTCCAGGGCCACCTCCGCTTAAAACCATAGCCTCCTGGGACCAGTAGATGGCGTAGGGGTTACATGGCTGGACTCCCACATTGCTGACCCGGGTCTGAGTCCTGGACCTGGTGGCTTGAGACTCAGGCCCAGCACGTTTCCGTGTGTGTCCAAGATCCGGGAGGAGAAGGGATTACCTCATGGCCATCCCCCCTGGGAGGTGAGTTCCCACTTTCCCTTTCACTGTCTCACAGAGAGGGACAGAGTGCGCGTGCTCTAAGGCAAAAACCTTAAAAAAAAAAAAAAAAAAAAAAAAATTCTTAGGAAGCTGGACTCCCACATGGCTGATCACTGTTGGAGTCCTGGATCTAGCGGCTTGCTTTTTCCCTTTCCCTCTCTGCCCCTCTCTCACACACACTCTGTCCTCTCTGGTCAAATTAAAATAAATAAATAAAGTTAAATTATTTTTTTAAAAAAACTTCCTCTAGCTAGGGATCATCTGCCATCCCTTGGGTTCTTTCTGGCTCAGGCTAGACTCACCAGTCCCTCTACTAACCCCTACACACGCTACAGACACGCACGTACACACATGTACACAGGCCTGTTTTTTGCCCCAGACACAAGAATGCTTTTCTTCCAAAGAACTAACTGGGCAGAGGTGGCAGACACCACCCCCACCTCCCCTGTGCTCTACCTGGGCCTCATGGAGACACTTGGCATCAAGGTTCCTGGTAGAAATGTTGGATCACTTGTCTCTTCAGAGACCTCACTCAGTCTTCATAGTCAACATCCAAGGAGCAAGCAGATTGTCCCCCAGACTCCCTGTTCTCCATCCTACCTCTGCCACGGGCTGGCTGCCCTTGTCATCGGGCCCCATCTGTGCCCTGTCCAAGGCAAACAAACTCCCCTCCCCACTCATTGTCACAGAAGACCCCCTTCTATGTCTTGTTTTAGCAGAAGCCTGGCCCTCCAAGCCTAGGGAACTTGAAAGAGAAGGTGGCTCAAGTTCTTCTCCCTGCGCCCTGGGCTTGGAGCTGAGGTGTGCTTCTGGCTCTGTCTAGTTTTTCAAATGTTGACCATTTTGCCCCAAGTGAAACTCTCTTCCTCAGAATTCCATGCCACCCAGCCTTTTCCCCCCTTCCCCCAACTGCTGTTACTGTCTAATTAACACCCTTGTCCATTTTCATTGAGGACTTCAGCATCTGATTAATGTTTTTTCTTTTCCACACCTTGGTCTGCTATGCATCTACATTACTGCAAAATCCACATGGATGAGGGACCTTAGTCACAGTTCCCACAAGACTACTGCAATCCATGGTCAGTGCCGTGTCTCTCCCTCCCATCTGGTCTGCATCCGGGAGCTCAAGTGTTTATAACTGCACGCGATCAATATAGTGGTGAACACTGCGAAGGCCTGTGCAGCGGCAAGGAACAATGAACTAGATGCATATACTGCAATACAGACCTTTGAAACAGTGTGCTAAGTAAAGTTACCTAACTTGAAACACACTAGAGACTGGGCAGGGTCAGCAGTAATGCAACTGAACTCACATAGGAAGGTCCCAGGTTCATGTCCTGAGACCTCCCTGTGTATAGCAGGCATACATGAATGTGCCCAAGATCTAGTCTGCATAAGACTGGGAGTGGATTATGGTGGAAAGGTCTTGTTGGGGGTGCTTGTCTTTATCTCTCTCTTATAGAAGAAATAAATAAACTTAAATGATGCACACACAGAGACAGATAAATCAAAATAGTAGGTCTCGGAGTGTTTTGTTTATTTGTTTGTTTTGGCCAGAGGGCACATGCACTAGCTGAAGAGAGAGAAAGAGGAGAGGAACTGAGAACACGCGACATGGAATTGGTCGTGCTGCAATCCTTCCTCCTGAATTTCTCCCTCCTTTGAGGATTTTAGGTGTATTTTTCAAGCTACCAGTCTGGGACTCAGACTTCACAGTTGACCATATGGGATCCAGCCATCTTAACCACCTGGCTACAGACTGGTCCATTTTTTTTTCCTTCTTTATATTTTTCCATGTTGTTTAAATTTTAACATAATAAAAACATAGAATTTTATATAATCATTACTGTTTTTTTGTTATTGCATGTGTGCCCTCTCCAGAGAGAAATGGAGCAAGAGAAGAAAACACCCGCAATGGAACGTGGCCACACCACAATCCCTACACCTCCATTTCTCCATCCTGTCAGTATTTGGGGCACATATCCATGTGCTCATGTGTGTTTCTCTCCTTGGAGAGGATTTTGCTATAGGGTATGTGCGCTTGCCAGAGAGACAGAGAGAGATCGAGAGACAGAAAGCGAGAAATCACCCCCCCCGGGAGGGTGGTCATGCCACAGTTCTTTCTCTGTTCTCCTCCCAGGATGTTGCGCACACACGCACACGCACCTGTAATGAGTTTGAAGCCACTGGGTCCAGCACTCGCACCACAGTCGGCCATGTGGGAGTCCACTGACGTAACTGATACGTCATTTGCTGGCTCCATTGGTGTATTTTTCAAGTTGTCCTATCCAGGATTCAAACCATGGTCAGTTATATGAGATCCACTACCTTAAACCACTTAGCCGTGAAGCCAGCCCAAACATGACTTTGTTTTTGTTTTTCTTTTTTTGGAGAGGTTTTTGCTACAGGGTGCGTGTACTTGCCAGAAAGACAGAGACAGAGAGATAGAAAGTGAGAAATCACCCCCCAGGGGGGATGGCCATGCCGCAATCCCTTCTCCTCCATTTTCCTCTCAGGATCTTGGGTATGCATGCACACGCACCCAATGTGAGTTTAAGCTACCAGGTCTGGGACTCGAACCGTGGTTGACAACATAGGAGTCCAGTGACATAGCCATTATGCTAACTGCTGGTCCCAACATGACTTTGTTTTTAAAGAATTATTTTTTATTGAACTTTATTTTATTTATTTATTTTAATTTAACCAGAACCAGAGAGGGACAGAGAGAGAGAGAGAGAGAGAGAGAGAGAGAAAAGTAAAGTAAGCCACCAGATCTGGGACTTGGACAGTGGCTGGCCATGGGGAATCCAGTGCTTCAACCCCTATGCCATCTGCTGCCCCTAAAGTGTGGGTTTCTTAACAAGAGAAAAACCCTCAAAGCAATTAGAGACTTCAGATAAACAGCAAATGATATGAAAAGTCATGGATCAGGAAGAAAGCACACTAAAATGTGGCATGATTTTGAGCAGTCGACAGTTGAAATGAATGAGCACTTTTAGTTGGTTTGGGCTGATATAACAAAATACCATAAATTGGATAGCTTAAACCAGGAATTTATTTCTCACAGTCTTTGAGGCTGGGCAGTCTCAGATCAAGGTGCCAGCAACTCTGATGACGGCTGGTGTCCTGGTTCATAGACGGCTGCCCTTCTGCTGGGTCCTCACATAGTGAAAGGAGTAAAGGGTCTCTCTGAGTTCTCTGTGTAAGAGTAATAATCTTGGGACCCGCAGATGGCGTCATGTTTACATTGCTGGACTTCTATGTAGTTGACTGTGGTTCAAGTCCCAGACCCGGTGGCTTAAACTCATGCTGGGCACATGTGCCTGCGTGCCCAGGATACTGAGAGGAGAATGAAGGAGAAGGGAATGCAGTGTGGCTATCCCCCCTGGGAAGTGATTTCTTGCTTTCTGTTTCTCTGTCTCTCTCTGTCTTTCTGGTGAGTGCACATGCCCTATAGCAAAAATCTCTCAAAAAAAAAAAAAAAAAAAGAGAGAGAGAGAGAGAGAGAGAGAAACTCACACCGGCATATGTGCATGCATGTCCAAGATCCCAAGAGGAGAATGGAGGAGAAGGGACTGTGGCGTGGCCATACCCCCGGGGGGTGATTTCTCTTTTTCTGTCTGTCTCTCTCTTTCTGGTGAGCACACCGGCCCTATAGCAAAAAAACTCTCAAAAACAAAAAACAAACAAAAAAAACCAATTACCTATACGAGGACCAGCAGGTGGCTTGGTGGTTAGGGTGCTGGACACTCCCATGTGGCTGACCATGATTTGAGTCCCAGACCTGGACTGCCACGTAGCTTGCTTTCCCACTTTCCCTCTCTCTTTCTAGTTAAATTAAAATAAATGAATGGATAAATAATATTAAATAAATAATTTTTTTAAAGTTACATATACATATAAAACATCATATAGATGTCAAAGCCAATGCATATTTAAAGAATATATCAAACACGATAGACTAGACAAGGTACTCATGGGGGAAGGGAGAGGCACTCAGAGATGAGAAAGGGAAAGTAGGAAGGTCCTTTTGCCAACAAATGAGGACACAGAACTATGGTCTCAGTGGTATGATCAATCCCTTCTTTGCACTCAAGCTTTAAAAAAATCCCTCCCCTGGGGCCAGCAGGTATATTAGTGATTAAGGTGCTAGATTCCCACATGGTTAACTGTGGTTCAAGTCCCAGACCCGGCAGCTTGAAACTCATGCTAAATGCATTTACATGCATGCCCAAAATCCTGAGAGGAGAATAGAGGAGAAGGGATTGCAGTGTGGCCATCTCCTGGGGGGTGATTTCTCACTTTCTGTCTCTCTGTCTCTCCAGCAAGCACATGCACTCAGTAGCAAAACTTTCTCAAACAAACAAACAAACAACCCCTCCCTTCCACATTTGATCTTGATACTCTATTGTTCGAAACTCTTTTGTTCTCTTTCTTCTTAGAATGAAACCCAAAGCAGTAAACCAGTAAGGCCCTTTAGGGCCTGAGGCTTGTTGACTTCAACAGCCACATTGACCATCTTCCCCTTCTTCCAATAGGCCACCACCTTCTGACTTCAGGCCCCCAGATGTGCTGTATTCTGGTCTGTTTGGGTCTCTGCTAGATCACTACCAGTTGCTTAGCTTAGTATTTGTCACATAGTAGGTGCTCAAAATTATTTGTTGGGTAAATGAAAGAATGAATGACCTCATCTATGTCACCTCTAATCCAGCCACCCACTTCCCTGACCACACACTGGATCTTGTTGCTATCCGGATCTCAACCTTTGGAATAGTTAGCCATTGAAGAGTTACTGAATACTCACTATGTACAAGGTTCCCGAAGCCCACTTTCTAACCAGGCCTTTTCAGGGTTCCAATTTGCTCCCTTGTCCTCACTGTATTTGCTATGTTCAACTCCGCTGAGAACTCCAGGTTGACCAGTTTCTCTAATCTATCAGTTCCTTCTTGGTTTCCCTTCCCTCCTCATTCACCCTAGAAGCCATGGGTCAGCTCATTGCTTTACCCTCAATCCCCAACCACCCCAAGCACTTTCCTCTCTCCTCCCTGCCCTGTGACAATAACCTGTCAAAGCATTCACCTGCTGGAACCAGCAGATGGTGTAATGGTTACGTCTGTGGACTCCCATGACTGGTTCGGGTCCTGCACCTGGCTACTTGAAACTCACACTGTATGCCTAAGATCCCGAAAGGAGAAGGGAGAAGGGATTGCGGCATGGTCATCCCCTCTGGGGTGTCTCTCTGATGAATGCACGTGCCCTATAGCAAAAATATCTCTAAAAAAAAAAAAAGCACCCACTTACTTAGCCTGCTGTACCCAGATGATGACCAAGTACTGCTCAAGAAAATAAAAAGCCCCAATGTTGATGACAGATTTGATTTGAGGTCTTTCAGCATAGAAAAAAGACACTTTGATCAAGTTTCCAGCAGTGTGTTAAAAGAGTAATAACACACATTGACTAAGTTTAACATTGAACTCCTGAAGACAAGGAAATCTATTCATACAAATTACTACGTGAACATTAAAGAAGAAAAACTGTGTGGTTAGCTCAGTACATTCTGGAAAAATATTTGAAAAAAAAGTTCCATATTTTTTCTTCCTTTCCTGACCATAAAAAGTCTCAGTGGGCTAGAAATAGAAGGAAACTTCCCTGATTCAGATGTTTTCTGTATTCATGATAAAGTGCATGAGTGTATGTGAGGATGGAAAAGAGGGAGCTGAGCGCTCTGAGACTAGTCTAGCTGTAATTGCTTTCCTCCAGTTCTCCAGCCCATTGGATCTTGGGCACTGAAGCAACTACCCAGCATGTTTCAGCCTGTCTGGGCTGGGGATTGGAACCTCAGTCACCAAATATAAGATCTTGCTTCGGGACCAGCAGTTAGCGTAATGGCTATGTCGCTGGACTCCCATGTAATCAACCGCAGTTTGCGTCCCGTACCCAGTGGCTTAAAACTCATGCCAGGCACGTGTGCGTGCATGCCCAAGATCCTGAGAGGAGAATGGAAGAGAAGGGATTGTGGCGTGGCCACCCCCCTGGGGGGTGATTTCTCGCTTTCTGTCTCTATGTCTCTCTCTGTCTCTCAGGCGAGAGCACGTGCCCTATAGCAAAAACCTCTGGCAAGCGCACGTGCCCTTTAGCGAAAAACCTCTCCAAAAAACAAAAAAAAAAGATCTTGCTTCTGTGTAGCTCATAATGGCTATACTACTGAGCTAGTCCTCTAATTCAGTTTTTAAAAGCTGCAGTAGTAGGAGGCGCCATGGTGGTTAAGGCACTGGATTCCCATATGGTCAGCCGGGGTTGAAAATCACACCAGGCCCATGTACATGTGTGTGCATGCCCAAAATCCCAGGAGGAGAATGGAGAAGAGATTGTGGCATGGTCATCACCCCTAGGGTTGATTTTTCACTTTTTGTCTCTAGCAAATGCATGTGCCCTATGACAAAAACCCGTTTAAAAACAAGACAAAACAAAACAAAACAAAACAAAAACTGCAGTAACTAGGCACAGTGGCATGTGCAAGTAATCCCAGCACCTAGGGAGGGTGAGGCAGGAAAACCTTGGGTTCAAGTCTAGCCTCAGGAACAAGACACATCTCTAAAACAACAAAACCTGCAGCAAAGATCATGCTCAATGACAGAGTATTATAAGATGCTACTATTTAAGTCAGTAAATAGGGAAGGCTACCTAAATTCACGTCCTCTCTAATATTCTAGGGAGTGAAAAATAAATATAAATAAATAAATAAATAAATAAATAAATAAATAAATAAAACATAAATAAGCATTAGAAATAATCATCTACTTAGAAAACCCAGGAGCACTCACTGAAAAAGTACTCCTATTTCCGACCCAAACTAAGGTGATGGGTGACCTGACTTCTCTGGACCTCTCTGAGCAGTTCCTTCCAAACCAGGAAAGGCGATAATGGCAGGGCACGGGCCTGTAGCTGGCACTTGTAGGAGTCTGTGCACACATTACATTTGCTTGCTTGATTTCCTGATTCTCTAAAACACCCCTTTTCAGAGCTTCCCACTGCCACAGGGCAAATTCAGGCTTCTGAGCATAGCATTCAAGACTTTTCTGATTGTTTTTCAGAGAAAGATTGGCCTGCCTTGTGTCAACGCCTGACACCTCTGTTCTCAGGCAGCTAGTCCACTCATCTCCCACATAGGCCACCTCACAACCTGCGTCCCTGGAGTCTCAGCTCTGGTTACTGCCACCTGACCCAGAGCTGCTGATCAGGGAGCACAGGGATGCAGGTGGAAGGGCTCAGGAGGCGGATCCAGACATCAGGGTCCTGCGTGAGCGGGAAGAAGGTGTCCCAGTCTGAGCAAGGGAGGGAAGGACATTTGAGGGCCAGGCAGGGGCAAGGTAATCCTTACCTGATAATGTCTTCCAGGCACCCCTCCCCCAGGAACCGCAGGAACATGGCCTGGAGGTCCGTCCAGTACAACGTGCCCTTGTGGGAGTCCAGGCCCGGCTCATCGTTGGTGTCCTCATTGACCACCAACACGGAGTCCCCACATGCCTGACAGGACCCTCGGAAGGCCACATATCCCAGAAGGAAGGCTAGAGGGTGGCAAGATGGAGATTCCCCTGTGGTCCCTTCTGGACTCGGAAATCTCCCCCAGCCAGGCCCTTCTCTGCGGGGGAAGTGCCTCTCACCCCCAGTGAAGATCAGTAGAGCCATCAGGACCAAGTAGGGGGCAGCCCTTCGTCCTGCTGCTGCCCAGGGTATGACATTTTGCTGGCCTGGTCTAGAGCCCAGGGACTCAGGACCTTTCAGCTCCATGGGGCAGAAGTGGGCTGGGGGTTCGGCCCCCTCCTCCCAGTCTTCCTCTTCCTCCTCCAGGCGCCCCTGCTGGGTGCCTTCCACACGCTTGTAGATGGTCTGAGAGGGTCGTGGGGACAGCTGTTGCTGTGGGGGGCAGGGTGGGCATGAGACTGGGAGAAGAGAATTGGAGGATGGAGAGAGATCTGGCAATAATGGGGTCAGTGACTTTGGGGTGCAAAATGAGTGTTGGGGGGAAAGGTGATGGGGTGAGGGAGAAGCAGGCAGGAGGGGAAAGGCAGAAGTGAGAAGGGGAGGGGCTAGGACTCTGACCAGGAAGGGTCAGCCTTAGGGTTTGAGGAGGGGTTTGAGGGACCTAGAGAGAAAGCCTACGGTGTCCCCTAGCCCCACTGATCTTACCGCTCTCTGGAGTAGACCCCAAAGCCGCTCCATGCTTGTGCCCCTCCGGAACCCTGCAGGCTGCCCCCCCCCCCCGATAAACCGTTTGTGGGAGCCCCAGGAGGGCCCCTTATCAGTCCTGGCAGGCAGCCTGAGCTCAGGCAGTTCCTCACCCCTCCCCACAAGGGTGGGAGCACAGTCCTGGCCTTAGTTCATACTTGTAG
>NW_006159974.1:2463192-2469138 GCF_000334495.1 Tupaia belangeri chinensis | reverse complement strand
CCCCCCCCCCCAGTGATAAACCGTTGGTGGGAGCCCCAGGAGGGCCCCTTATCAGTCCTGGCAGGCAGCCTGAGCTCAGGCAGTTCCTCACCCCTCCCCACAAGGGTGGGGGCACAGTCCTGGCCTTAGTTCATACTTGTAGACATGCCCCCCCACCCCCCCGCCCAGGCCAGAACAGGAGGGGCTATACCCTCCCCTGCCAATCTCTCTCTGAAAAACAATCGATTTTTTGACCTTGGGGCAAGACTTTGGCCTCCTAGTTCCCGTCAGGGGTAGGGGAGGAGGGCTGGTGGGGAGACCAAGGAAATGAATGCCCCCTACCTTCTCCTGCTTCTCCCCCTCCTAGTGTCCTTGGGGACCCCTTCCTAAGCCCCCACACCCCTGTTAAAGATTTACAGACGACTGCCCCCTCATCATCTGGCTCCCTCCCACCTTGTGCCCAGGCCTTAGAGCACATTAGCTGCCCCCCATCCTGATGCCTGCCTGGCTGGATCCTAAGCTGGAGTGCCACAGTGGTGTGACCCGGGGGTGATCTGGCTCCGTGGGTGTCTATCTCTTTGAAACCAGCAAAAGAGGGGTGTCAGACCCTGCTGCCTGTTGGGGAGGGAGGGCCTGGGTGGAGCACATGGTCAGCCGGACCAGTACCAGTGAATGCTCCAGGATAGGGCCCTGGGACCAGGGACTTCTGGGTCAGAGCCCACCGGGCATTGGGGGAGGTGGAAGAGTCTTGGCCAAGGTGTTGGGAGAGCTCGGTGACTTTGGACCAGTCACGGAGCTCCCTAGGAACCGGCTACTCTTTGGTCACAAAAAGACGTAGAGCTGGCAGGTTTCTCCCTCTTTGGGGCCTGGGACTTTCTGAAAGCCTGATGAATGGCCACGTAATCTCACCGCATAAACACATCACAGGCACAAAACGCTAAGTTTTACCTCAATTTTCAAGCAAAGGGGACAGGTCCCAAGACCAGGACAAGTAGCACCAAATAGACAACTCAGCCCCCAACCTCTCCCTTCAGGGTCTTCCCTAGGAAATCGCAAGTCTAGAGAAAAATTTGGAATTGCCGGGGCGCACAGGTACCCAAGTCCCGGCCCCATGCCTGTCACCGCCAAGAGCCCTGGCTCACCTATGCTGCAAGTCCTGGGGTGCTTAAGCGCGGCTCCCCTGAGATCTGAGGCCGGCGCCAAGACTCCGCCCACCAGGCCCCACCCCGCCCAGGCCCGCCCACGGGGACGGCCCTGCCACTGAGTCCTCTCCCCGAGCTGCGCTCTCCTCCCGGACCTCGCTGCGTGGGCCCCTCTGGTTGACCGACTTTCTGAAACCCGAGGATTCCGTGGCTCCTGGGGCTGTGCCCTGGCTACCACCGAGGGATCCGGCATGAATATAGGTACGACTCTCCCCTCGTCCCCAAGCAGGCGAAACTTTTTTTTTTTTTCTTAAAACATTTTTACTTCTTTCAATCCAGAAACGTTACAAGCCAAGAGGGAGAGGAAGAGGAGGGGGCGATGTGGGCATTGGGGGCTGGGGGTTGGAGGGTCTTCAATCTGCGCTTGCAGAGGCCTAGCCGGGGAAACAACTACCCCTCCTTCCCCTCCTGCTGCCAGGTTGGGAGGCCCCGGGTGTGGGGAGAGGGCACCTTCAGGGGCATTTCCGCTCCACGCACTGCTTCCCGCCCTCCTCGTATTCCTGCTTGGAGATCCACATCTGCTGGAAAGTACCCTGTGTGGGGGGTGACATGGGCCATTAGGGAGCTCTGGAGGGAGGGGTGGGCAACCGGTCCAACCCCAACCCTGAACTCCGAGGCCTCTCAGGCACCAATCCCCTCTCAAATTGCACCCCTCTCTGCCTCACCTCCCCTGTCCTCTGTCCCCTGTTTAATATTCAGAGGGAGAATACCCCCCTTCATATCATTCAATTAAGGATTCATTCATTCAACAAATATTTATTGAGCACCTGTCTGCCCCGGACCAGGCACTGCTCCTGACTGGATGGTGGTGCTCACAGCCCCAGGCCAACCAGTCTGCACCCCAACTGCTTCCCACACACATTCCTCCACCTGTGGGCTCTCCTCAATCCACCAGGGGTTACAGAAACCTCAAGTTGCCCTCATTACCAAGAAAAATCTTTTCTCTACCCTTATCATCCCCACACTCTGGGAATGCCCAGAGTGGAATGCGCCGTCACTCACCGCTGTTGAAGCTTGCCCTTGAGGGCCCCTGCACTGGGCATCTCACTGTTCCTTCTCCCCAATGGCTGTTCTGCCTGAATGCTGGTGTCTGTGGGTCTGTTTCTCTCCTCTACTCAGAAGTCTTCCTTGCCCTCTCATCTACTCTCCCACTTCCCCCCCAGACCCAAGTTCCCAGCTGTCTCTTGACACCTCCCCTTTGTCTCTGAAGACCTCAAAGAACACGTACACAGTAGAATTCACCATCTTCCTCTAGGCACCGCCAAATGTGCTTCTTAGGTCCTCTCACCTGTGCTCCCTAAGACAGTGGCCACCAGCCTCACATGGCTCTTGAGCACCTGACATGTGGCCAGTCAAATGGGGCTGTGCTTGAAGTGGAAAACATACTCTAGATTTTGATGATCAAGTATAGAAAAAACTAATGTAAAGTAAGTATCTCATTAATAATTTTCTACATCGATCACACATTAAATGCAATGTTTCGGATATTTCAGATTAAACAATATCTTTTTCTTTTTCCATTTGCTATAAAATGTATGTGCTCACCAGCAAGACAGAGAAAGGGAAGGTGGAAAAGCACCCTCCAGGGAGGGCGGCCAGCCACAATCCCTTTTCCATTCTCCTCTCGGGATTTTGGGCACTCGTGCATGCATGTGTGCCCTGTGGTTTGAAGCCAACGGGTCTAGCACTTGAACTGCACAGTCAGCTAGGTGGGATCCAGCAGTTCAACCACCATGACACCTGCTGGCCTCACAGGGCCTCCCTCTGTATCCAGTAGGTGCCTCGCCATAGCCTCGGCATGACCCATCTCTTTAGTACCTAGTCCCTCTGCCCCGGTCTGTGTCCCAACAGAGTATTCACTCTTCTGGGAGCACTCACTAACTACCCTTGTCTCAAATAAATGCTTGTTGAATAAATGAATGAGGAGGCAGGTAGTGTGGAGGCAACTGTCTGGGTCTCCCCTTCCCCACATTCCGTGCTCCGCCAGGCCCTTTCCCTCTCACCAGTGAGGCCAAGATGGAGCCCCCAATCCAGGGGCTGAACTTGCGCTCCATGGTGCTGTTGCTGGCAATGAGCTTCAACCGCATGCTCTGGGGGGAAAAAGGGGCTGGGGGAAGCAGACAGCTAGGTTCTGGGAAGGGATAGGGCTTGGGGGTCTGGGGAAGACTGGGAAGCTGCAGGAGGTATGTCCTGGTGGCCAGAACATCTGATGTTTGGGATGGAGGAAGGAATTGGTCCTGAAGAGCTGAGCTAGGACCCTAGGTCATGGGTGAGCTCTTACCGGTGGGGTCTTCTGAGAAAGCTCTCGATTGAGCCTGTCTGTGAAACCCTGCAGCAGAGTGTTCCCGCCCGTGACAATGACACTACCGTAGAGACCCTGAGAGCAGGGAGGAGTGAGCCTGCAGGGAAGAGTACCTTCCTGCTTGCCCCATGCCTCCCGGGCCCCTTTGTCTAGCCTCAGTCTCAGGCCTCACCGGGCGAATGTCGATGTCACACATGCCGATGCTGGTGGTCACCACATGGCCCACGCCTAACATGGTGTTCCCCGACAGGCCCTGTGGAGAAAGGGGACCTGAGCTGGGGGCCTGATGCCTCCTACCCCCAGACACCTGTGATCTTTCTCAGCCTCCTCCAAACCCCAGAATCCAGGGACTCCAGGTACCCAGCCAAACCTTAACATTTGAGGGATCAAACAGGCCCTCAGGGATGCGGAGTCTCTCGGCGCCATAGTCCGTGTTGTAGCCATTGGGCATCTCATAATGCACTGTGGGCATTTGTGCAGCCACCCTGCCCAGAACAGAGCAAGACTCTGCCCAGGATGCTCCTGGAGGGCTGGTAGGGTGGGCAGTACCAGAGACCCCCAAGTCACAGTTCTGCCCTCTTTCCCATCCCCAGCCTTAAGCCATACTCACTGCTCATCATAGGGGGAGTCTGAGACTTGCAGCACCGAAGCCTGGAAGTCCTGGATCACCTCCTGGGAACCCAGGAAAGGGTGAGGGCCTGGCCTCCCTCTTGAGCACTCCCAACCACACCTTCCCTCCAAGTCCTGTCTCCACCCCCCAATCCTAGCAGAGGACTAGGGGCAGGGAGGACTGTTCCAGGGATCCTCTCTAGTGCCTCACGTTGCACATGTAGTTATGCCAGGACTTGGAGACCTGGGGCAGCTTCTCCTTCTTCTTCCAGTTTGGGGGGGCACCCTCCCTTACGGGTTCCTGTGGAGACAGAGCCTCTGAGCACCTTTGCCATCCCACGCTGACACACCTGCCTTCCCAGCACTCGCTGACTCTGCAGCTAACTGGTCCTGCTCTGCCCAGAAGAGGGGTCACTCATCCTTCCTTGATTAAAAAAAAGAGAGAACAGGGAGGGCTCTTTACTGGGTCCTGTGTCTTGTGGGACCCAGGACAGCAGGCTGTGTTACTTAACACACTCGCTGGCTCTGCAGCTAACTGGTCCTGGGGGTTCTGCTCTGCCCAGAAGAGGGGTCACTCATCCTTCCTTGATTAAAAAAAAGAGAGAACAGGGAGGGCTCTTTACTGGGTCCTGTGTCTTGTGGGACCCAGGACAGCAGGCTGTGTTACTTAACACTCACGGTAACCCCGCCTACTTTTATTCCACTCTGCAGAAAAGAAACTGAGGCTCAGAGAGCTTCAGTATCATGCTGTTGGTCACACAACTCTTATACTACAGAGGCAGGACTTGAAAAACTTGAACTTGGGTCTGTACTGGCCCCCAGAACCCACCGCATAGGCCTTCACACATCTTGGTGCTGGCTGGTTGCATGACCTTGGTCATGTGCCTCAGCCTGTCTGATCTCCGGTGCCTCGATTATAAAATGAGAAATGGGCTGGCTAGGTGGTGCAGCGGTAACACTCTGCTCAGGGATGCTGGATTCATATGCACCATCATGAGTTCGGTTCCCTGGCCAGCCTATACATGCCAAAAACCTGGCCTGTGATCCTGACTGGCTAGAAAGGCTGGGGTCAAGGGAAGACTGTGGCATGAGACCCTGTTGCTGGTCTTTCTCTTTCCTTCTCTCTCACTCTCACAAAATAAAAATAAAATAAAATAAAATAAACAAGCAAATTTCACAAGGAACTGGGCCCAAGGTCCTGTGGGAGTCTCACTGCCCTCTGTTCTTATAGCTCAGACGACAGCGGGGCTGATGGTCAGAGGACAAGTGCCCAGAACTTTGTGGTGGCAGCTCTGGGCTCCCCAGAGGCCCCACCTTGGCTGCGATCATGTAAGGTGGGATGATGTCAATAGCCATTTCCTGGAAGAGCTCCCGGCACTGCATGGAGATGAAGTCCCCTGCCAGGGGTGACTTGACGATGCCTAGAAGAGGAGGTAGTGTGTCAGGACCGGGACCTCCCGATGCACCCTGACCCATGCCGAAGCCCCACCTTGCTGCAGCACATAGCCGTCGTGAACTGGAATGGCTGTGGTGTGTGTGGCCCCACTGTCCAGCACAAGTCCTGTGGAGCGTCCATTTGCAAAGCTAGTGTATGGGTCAAAGAGACAGCAGTGACAGGTGAGGGGACTGGGCACGGTCTTTCTCTGCTCTCTGGTCTGGCCAATCCCCACGCTGCAGATCTCTCCTGGCTTATGACCCATCTCCCAGTCACTTTTTTCTTTTTCTTTTTTTTTGAGAGAGGTTTTTGCTATAGGGCGCGTGCGCTCGCCAGACAGACAGAGAGAGTCAAAGAGACAGAAAGCGAGAAATCACCCCCCAGGGGGGATGGTCACGCCACAATCCCTTCTCCTCCAT
>NW_006159974.1:2450844-2462260 GCF_000334495.1 Tupaia belangeri chinensis | reverse complement strand
ACGCCGCAATCCCTTCTCCTCCATTCTCCTCTTGGGATCTTGGGCACGCATGCACACGCGCCCGGCGTGTGTTTTAAGCCACCGGGTCCGGGACACGAACCGCGGTCGACTGTGTGGGAGTCCAGCGACATAGCCATTACGCTAACTGCTGGTTTCCCCCAGTCACTTTTTTATCAAATTCACTTCTTCCTCTGTTTCTTCTGAACTCTCAACCTCTCTTGTTCTTAGTTTTGTGTTCTATAAACTCCCTGGAATTAGAGACTTTATTGCCCCAGTGCTTAGTACAGGGTTCAATGCAACACAAATCTTGAAAAAAATTCAAAATGGATTGGCTATTTGGGAAGGAAGTGCCCCAGCATCATACACCCTCCCCTCCTCTGTCTAGCACCAGGTCTTGCTGTCTACATGGCCCAACTCTCTCTCTGCTCAGCATGATCCAAGGAATGGGAGAGAGCTGCTGATCTGACCACCCCTCGGTCCAAGGCACTCAGCTCACTGGGCCCTGTGCACTCATATCTGCCCATCCGGGAGATATGATCTCCAGAGGATCAGGCCCAGCCCCTGGCTCAGTGCACCATAAACCCCACCCTGGCTCTCCACCCAGGCAGAGCACTCAGAGGATACGCAGTGAGCACAGCTGTCTTGCATAAGAAGAAGGCAGGAATGTTGTACTGCTCGAACATCAGCTCTGTCAGCTTCTCCCGCTTGGCCCGGGTGTTCCACTGGAGAGGAAATGCAGGAAGGTTGGATTCAGAAAGGAAGAGGCATAGATCCATGTGCGTATAGGTGCACACACTCACACATACAGTCATATACACTCATACCATAGACAGTTACACATTTATATGGATGAACACATACACTCACACAGACTCATACACATACATTCATATACACATACACACTCATACATTCATGCACACACACTCATACACACTCATTCTATGCACACACAAAGACTCATACACACTCATGCACACTTAAACATTCATACACATGCACGCATACATTCACACATTCATACACAAAGACTCACACTCATATTCATATACACTCACACACACTTATACATTCATATACAAGCACACACACATTCACACACACAGACTCATACACATATGTTCATATACACTCATACACAAACATTCACATACACTCACACACATACATTCATATTCATTTGCACGCGCACACACACACACACACACACGCATATATAACTTGGACTAGGGGAGAGAAATCAGGACCCCCTGACCCACATAAACCTTTAGAATGTGAAAACTAAAAAGAATTTTAAAGATCACAGTCCAAATCTAAATGAAGAAAACAAAGAGGGATGTGCCCAAGATCACACAGAAGGCTCCTGACAGAGTGAGGCCTACAGTCTAGACCTTTAATGTCTACCTAGTGCCTAGTGCTCTTTACCATAGGACACACACCCTAGTATATCCCTTCCCCATTCCAGTGATCTCAGGTGCACAAAAGCTGAGGAAGAGGATTTCTGGGTAGTAATGATGGATTTCATACAAATATCTAATTTTATTCCCTCCCAAGACCCCCAGCACAAGTGAAATAAAGAGGCTTTTTTTTTTTTTTTTTGAGAGAGAGAGAGATTTGTGCTATAGGGTATATATGTTCACCAGAGAGACTGAAAGCACAAGTCACCCCCAGGGGGAATGGCCACACCGCAAACCTTTCTCCTCCATTCTTCTTTTAGAACCCTGGGCACAGATGCACACACACGTGGCATGAATTTTAAGCTGCTGGGTCCAGGACTTGGACTGCAGTAGACTATGTAGGAGTCCAATGATGTAACCATTATGCCATCTGCTGGTCCCAAGAGGCAATTTTTTTAAAAAAATTTTTTTGCCATAGGGCATATGCACTCCCCGGGCAGTGAAAAGAGAGACAGACAGTGAAAGGGAAAGTGAGAAATCCCTTCCGGGGGGGGGGGGGGAGGTGACCACATCACAATCCCTTCTCTATTCTCCTCCTGGGATTTTGGGCATGCACACACATGCACGCAGCATAATTTTCAAGCTACCAAGTCTGGGACTTGAATCATGGTTGACTATGTGGGAGTCCAACGCCTTAACCACTATGCCACCTGTTGGCCTCAAGAGGCAATTTGTAAAACACAAATCCACAAAACCCAACAGACATATGAAAAGATGCTCTAGTTGTTAGCCATTAGGGAAATGCAACTGAAATACATAACAAGATACTGCTCACCCGCAAGAGAGGTAATTATAACTCAAACCAAAAAATCCCAGAAAAACAAAATATCCTGGTTGGTAAAGATGTGAAGAAACTGGAACCTTTATCCATGGGTGGTGGGAATGTTGAATAGTTCAGGCCACTGTGGAAAACAGTTGGTGGTTCCTTAAGTAAACATATCCCAAGGTCTCCTTGTGTAACCTAGCAGTTCCACTCCTAGTTATATATCCTAAAGAATGAAAAACACACTCAAACAAATTTCTGTATACAAATATTTATAATGACTTGCCCAAGATCACACAAAAGTCCCTTGAGAGAACTGGCTCTAGAGTCATAGTCCTTTGACCTGCTTAGTGCCCTTTACTATAATACCACTTTCCACAAGAGCCAAAAGGTAGGAATAATACAAATTGCCCATAGATGGATGAGTGAGTAACTGTGGTATACCTGGACAGTAGAATATTGGTCAGCCATAAGAAAGGAAGGACTGGGACCAGCAGTTGCGTAATGGCTATGTCGCTGGACTCCCATGTAGTCGACCGCGGTTTGAGTCCCAGACCTGGTGGCTTAAACTCACGCCGGGTGTGTGTGTGTGTGTGTGCGTGCCCAAGATCCCGAGAGGAGAATGGAGGAGAAGGGATTGCAGTGTGGCCATCCCCCCTGGGGGGGTGATTTCTTACTTTCTGTTTCTCTGTCTCTCTCTGTCTTTCTGGCGAGCACGCACACCCTATAGCAAAAACCTTTCCAAAAAAAAAAGAAAGGAAGGACTGATAAACATAACACCATGGATTAACCTTAATGACATGTTTGCAAAAGAATGCAAACAGCAGACACCAAAAGTCACGTAGCATATGATTTGATTTATATGAAAAATCCAGAATATATACATATATATATGTATATATATGTATATAGTTACACAGACAGAAAGCAGGTTGACAGTTGCCCAGAGCTGAAAATGGAGAGGAGTGGAGAGTTGAGAATATGTTTTATTCTGGGGTGATGAAAGTACTGGAGAGTAGTGATGGTGCACAACATTGGGAATGTATTATATATATTTTGTTTGTTTTAAAGGATTGTTTTACTTTATCTAGTTATTTAGTTATGTTAATTTGACCAGAGAGGGACAGAGTGAGAGAGAGAGAAAAAGTAAGAAAGCAAGCTGCCAGGTCTGGGACTTGAACCACAGTTGGCCATGTGGGAGTCCAGCGCCCTTAATCAGCATGCTACCTGCCAGCCCCGGGAATGTATTATATTAAATACCACAGAATTATTAACTAATATGAGGGCTGGATGGTGATGCAATGCTTTGCAAAGCTGACCTGCATGGGAAGGTTCTGATTCATGTCCAGAGATCTTGAAGGTGCTGGGTGCTCACGTGCTCATGATCTGGAGCTGGCTAAGCCTGGGGGTAGACTTCATCATCAAGACTTTGTCAGGGGCACCTCTCTCTCATTTGTGGAAGAAATAAATAAATAAACTTAATTTCTTTTTTTTTTTTTTAAAGGTTAATGGAACCAGTAGGTGGTGTGGTGGTTAAGGCACTGGACTCCCGCATGGTACACCACTGTTTGAGCCCTGGACCAGTGTGTCCGTGCCCAGAATCCCAAGAGGAGAATGAAGGAGAAAGGACTGTGGCATGGCCATCCCTCACGAGGGGATGATTTTTCACTTATCCTCTTTCCAGTGAATGACATGCTCCATGGCAAAAAAAAAAAAAAAAAAAAAAGAACAAAAAAGTCAATTTTGTGTGACAAATGATTTTTACCTAAAGAGAAACCCTTAGGTTAGGAATAATAAGGAGAAAACAGTCACAAAATTGTAAAGGTTGAAAATCAAATAGGTGAATGGTAAATAACAACAGATTTAAGAATGCTAAACCCTAAGCCAATATTGAAAAAAGCTGGGAACAGTCCATATCAAACTAGGAAATCCTAAAATGGCTCAGGAATTGATAGTTTCAGGTACCCCTGCAAGTGGAAGTGAAAGAACAGCTAAAATAAGGTTGTTTAAAGTTATTTAAATAACAGATCACTAAATTCTTTTCCCAATTCCATGTCACTGGGCTACTGCCCATCCCAATCCCAGAAGACTAGAAATCTATTCTCTAAAGAGAGGAAAACTGAGCGTCTCCACAAGGGACACTTAACATAGTTGGGGGTGAGGGCATTACACCCAAAATGGGAATGAAGTGATGCCATGAATTTTGAATGCTGAGAATGCCAGCCCTATTCCCTCACTTAACTCCAGGGATGGCCACTTCTGTCTTCAGGGTAGAAGTCTGTGGGGTTACTATGATCATCCGATAGTAAAGATTAAAGTTAACAAGCACCCCCCACCACAGAACTTGCAATCAGCGTTTTAAAAAATAATTATTTTTATTTAACTTTATTTATTCATTCATTTTATTTTAAAATAATTATTTTATTTAACTTTATTATTATTATTATTATTATTATTTTCCAGTTTGATCAGACAGAGAGAGAGAGAGGAAGTGAGAAAGGAAGCCACCCAGCCCAGGATTTGAACTGTGGTTGGCCACAGTCCAGCGCCCTTAACCACCACACCACCTGCCAGCCCCTCATTTATTTATTTTAACTTGATCAGAGAGAAACACAAAGAGAGGGAGAGAGAGAGAAAAAGTAAGAAAGCAAGCTGTCAGGTCCAGGTCTCAAACTGTTGTCAGCCATGTGGGAGTGTCCAGTGCCTTAACCACCATGCCACCTGCTGGTCCCTCCAATCAGTTTTTTAGTTCCTCACTCAGAAACATAAGGAGACAACCAAGGATTTGCAGAAATCTGAAAAAAAGCCTCTAAACTGAGATCCCTCAAAATGGCACAAATAGGGACCAGCGGATGGCGTAATGGCTATGTCGCTGGACTCCCATGTAGTCGACTGTGGTTCATGTCCTGGACCTAGTGGCTTAAACTCACGCCGGGCGCATGTGTGTGTGTGCCCAAGATCCTGAGAGGAGAAATGGAGAAGGGATTGTGGCATGGCCACCTCCACTGAGGGATGACTTCTCCTTTTCTATCTGTCTCTGTCTTTCTGGCGAACGCATTTGCCCTATAGCAAAAACCTCTCCAAAACCAAACAAAAAAAGGCACAAATAAAGCAACTTGGAAGAACAGAGATTATACAGGGAGATGGAGACTTCCAAAACAAAACTAGTAATATCTATAAGATTGCAGGTAATATTGCACCCATGAAAGAATAGGATGCTCAAAAGGAAACATTCATAGAACTAAAATAGAGCTTTTAGAAAATGAAAATACAGGAAAAGAGGGTTAGAGGGTGATAGAGTGCTAATACAACACTCTGTGTGGTTGGACTACATGGAGATTCCAGGTTCGTATCTGGAGACCTCCCTGAGCATGCCAGGTATACACATGCCCATGATCCCAGACTGGCTGAAGCTGGATGGGTCTTGGTGTGAAGACCATGTCAAGAGTACCTTTCTCTCTCTCTTTCTGTCTCTTGCTCATGGAAGAAAGAAAGAAATTTTTAAAAAGAAGAAGAAATGAAAAATTCAATAGAAGGGTTGGAATATAAGCTTGAGGGGGAAAGTATAAAGAGATGGAAAATATAACAGAAAAGCTAAGAAATGAGACCAGTTCAGAGCTCAAAATTCAAATAACAGGATTTCTTAAAACAGAGAACAGAGAAAATTCAGAGAAACAAATATTCAAATAATTACAAAAATAATTGAAAGACATAGGGGGACCAGCAAATGGCATAATGGTTATGTTGCTGGACTCCCACATAGTTGACCATGGTTTGAGTCCCGGACCCATTGGTTTAAAACTCATGCCAGGCACGTGTGTGTGTGTGTGTGTGTGTGTGTGCCCAAAATCCCAGGAGGAGAATGGAGAAGGAACTGCAGCATGGCCATCCCCCCTGGAGGGTGATTTTTTTTACTATCCATCTCTGTGTCTCTCTCGGTGAGCACACATGCCCTATGGCAAAAATCTCTTTTTAAAAATAAATTAAAAAACAGACAGACAGACAGATGTAGGTTTACATATTGAAGAGACATACCTTTTTGCTTTTCTTTTTTAAAATAATTGCTAAATGGTGTATGTGTGTGTGAGAGAGAAAGAGAGACAGAGAGAGGGAGAAAACACCTCTCAATGGGATATGGTCATGATGCAATTCATTCTTCATTTCTCTATCTTGCTGGGATTTTAGACATGTACACACATGCACATGGCATGTTTTTTAAAGTCTCTGGGGCCAAGATTTGAATAGCAGTTGGCTATGTGGGATCCATGGGGCCAGCCCTAAAGAAATATACTAAATACATAGAATGGCAAATGAAAATAAACCAATATTAATACCTAGCACTGTGGGATCGTAGAACATTGAGGATGATGTGAAAACTAAAATTTCTGAAAGAAAATCTTATCAGAGGATCAGGAATTAGATGGTTCAGTCTTCTTGATGGCAACAAAATATGTTGGAAGAAAATGGAGAAGTGCCTTCCAGATTCTGAAGCAGACACATGGCAGTGCAATGAGTTGATGCTCTGCGATGCTGAGGCTGCATGGGAGGTCTTTCTTCACATCCCTGTGCACACTAGTTACCCATACACCTGTGATCCTGGCTGGATTGCAGTATGTGGACCTTGGGGGGGGGAGGTGCCTTTCTCATTCTTTCTCTTTGTCGCTCATGAGAGAAATAAACTTTTTTTAAAAAAGAGAAATATTCTGAAGAGGGACCAGCAGATGGCGTAATGGTTACATTGCCAGACTCCTACATAGTCAATCATGGTTCGAGTCCCGGACCTGGCAGTTAAACTCACGCTCTGTGTGTGTGTGCGTGTGTGTGTGTGTGCGCGCCCAAGATCCCGAGAGGAGAATGGAGGAGGAGGGATTGTGGCATGGTCAATGGTCATCCCCCCTGGGGGGTGACTTCTCACTTTCTATCTCTCTGTCTTTCCAGTGAGCGCATGCACCCTACAGCAAAAATCTCAACAAAAAAGAAAGAAAGAAAGAAAAAAGATAAATATTCTGAAGAAAGATAACCATCTTTCCAACCTGGAGCGAGATACCTAGCTAAGCTCAAAAAATTCACTTCCTGTGACCTTTCTAAGGCAGTATTGGAAGATCTCCATGAAAATAAAGAAATAAGTCAAGAAAAGGAAGCAAATTTAGGGAAGAGGAACTCTACCACAGGAGAGAGGCAAAGAGATTCTCCAAGATGATGGTGAAGGAAGATGTCAGGATGTGTCCCTGATGTGGAGGGTTACTAGTCCAAAGTGGAACAGTCAGCGGGGTCCTGGAGAGTTTGTTTTTCAGGAAGATGAACTGGTAGGATAATGGAATGTCTTGAGAAAAGATATAGATAACTGATGAATAACTTAGGGTCATATTATTAAGTAGACAGGAAATAGTACAATAAAAACCAAGATGATTTTTAGTTCTAGGAAGAATGAAAATGTGCACAGAAAAGGAAAAGTAATCGTAGTTTATCGCCTGGATCGGCCACCCTGCTTAGCATACACAGTAGCATAAGTGTAGATGCTGCATACCAGTCTTTTAAAATCTAAAATATAATTCTACTTAAAGGTGGAAAATGAGAAATACATGTTGTATATGCTGGGGAGAAAAGAGAGCTAAAGGGACCAGGAGATTATGGTTATATGATTATGTTGCTGGACTCCCACATAGTCGACCACAGTTCGAGTCCCAGATCTGGTGGCTTAAAACTCATGCCAGGTGCACGTATATGCATGCCCAAGATTCCAAAAGGAGAGTGGAGGAGAAAGGACTGTGGTGGCCATCCCCCAGCAGGGGTGATGTCTCTTTCTCTCTCTGGCAAGCACATGTGCCCTATAGCAAAAAATCTCAAAATAAAATAAATGGAAAAAGAAAAAAAGAAAGCTAAAGGCTCATTTTCTATAGTGATATTTTACAAATGGTGTCTTAAACTAAAAATCCCACAAGCAGTCATATAACCATGATATTTAGAGATATGGAAGGAAACACCTTTAAAATTGGCTAAAAGGGGGAAAAGCAGTTGCCTCTGGAAAAGGGAAAATGGAAAGAGAAGGGTAATAACTGCAATGTTTGTTTATTATTATTATTATTTCTTTAAGACAGGGTCTGGCCATTTCACAATCCTCTTGCCTCAGCCTTTCCATCATCACATCAGGCCTTTATGCTGCAGTGGAATCAAAATGAGGCCTCCCAGGTGGTCCCAGCCTTCAGATCACAACATCTTAACAACACGTACCACTGCGGCTGGGCCTGCAGTTTTCTTAACGTACTTTATGAAGTAAATTGATTCTTTATGAATATATAACCTTGACCAATAATGTTAAGTTAAAAGGTCTAAAAAGGACTTGGGGGGACCAGCAGTTAGCGTAATGGCTATGTCGCTGGACTCCCACGTAGTCGACTGTGGTTCACATCTCGGACCCGGCGGCTTAAAAATCACGCCGGGCGCGTGTGCGTGCGTGCCCCAGATCCGGAGAGGAGAATGGAGGAGAAGGGATTGTGGCGTGACCATCACCCCTGGGGGGTGATTTCTTGCTTTCTGTCTCTATGTCTCTCTCTGTCTGTCTGGCGAGTGCACGTGCCCTATAGCGAAAAAACCTCTCAAAAAAAAAAAAAAGAAAGAAAACATGGAGGGGGGGCCGGCAGGGGGCATGGTGATTAAGGGCACTGGACTCCCACATGGTCAACTGCTGCTCAAGTCCCAGACCTAGAGGCTTGCTTTCTCACTTTCTCTCTCTCACTCTGTCCTTCTCTGATAAATTCAAATAATAGATAAATAAAGGTAAATTAAAAAAAGAAAACATGGAGTGGTACCTTTGGCGACATATATGCGAATCTACAAGAAAGATGATATTGTAGATATCAAAGGAATGGGAACTGTTCAAAAAGCAATGTCCCACAAATGTTACCATGGCAAACTGGAAGAGTCTACAATGTTAACCAACATGCTATAAAAAACAACATTGGTGTAAACAAACAAGTTTAGGGCAAGATTGTAAACAAACACGTTAGGGACAAGATTCTTGCCAAGAGAATCAATGTGCATATTGAGCATATTAAGCATTCTAAGAGCAGAGATAGCTTCCTAAAACGTGTGAAGGAAAATGACCAGGAAAAGAAGAAAGCCAAAGAGAAAGGTACCTGGGTTCAACTGAAACACCAGCCTGCTCCACCTAGAGACGAACACTTTGTGAGAACCAATGGAAAGGAGCCTGAGCTTCTGGAACCTATTCTCTATGAATTCATGGCATCATGGGTGTTAAAAATAGACTAATCTATGGTCTATAAAAATGTTTGCCTTAATTGAGTAAAATTATGTTCCCTCCCCAAAGCTAATTTTAATTGGGCTCTAATTCATTTTGTGATATCTTTATTCAAATTTAGTATTTTTTTACCTAAAAGATTTTATGTGGCTTATTATGCAACAAATAAAATTCAGTTGGTTAGTAGGAAAAAAAAGGACTTAGGGGAGGGGCAAGCGGATGACATGGTGGTTAAGGGCACTGGACTCCCACATGGCCGACTACAGTTTGAGTTTCATACCTGGTAGCTTGCTTTCTCACTTTCTCTCTCTCCTCTCCCTTTCTCTCTCTCTCACTCTGCCCCTCTCTTGTCAAAATTAAAAATAAATACATAAGGTTAAATAAAACAATTCTTAAAAAAATAAAAAGGACTCGGAGAGGGGAGGGCAAGGTAGTAGAATAGATATAGCAAGAAGTGAGAGCACGGGGTGGTGACTAAGCCAGGGAGGAAGAAAAGTGGTTGAAGATGACAGAGTTGGAAGGAAAGCCTGAAAAGGGAGATGAAGGGACAGACAGCAGACTTGAGGTTAGAAATGAATGGTGGAAAGGATGTGCCGGGGCCCCAGGACTGGGCATGGGACTGGAAGAGGCACTTACCGGGGCCTCTGACATGAGCACTGGGTGTAGATTTGGCTCAGACTTGACATGTTTGCTGTAGGTGTGATCCAGGATGGCTCGGAAGCACTCCCAGTCCTCAACTGGGGCCAGAAGACCAGCAAAGAGATGCAGGTGGGTAAGCAAAGGGCAGGGACAGGAGAAAAGGGAGGAGGGAGTCCAAGTCCAGGAGAAAGCAAGTGAGTCCAGCTCCAACAGAACAGTCCCCCTTCCCAGGAATCTGGCAGGCCCCAGGGCTGGGAACCAGTCAGCTTTGGGGACCAGTGAGGAGGCCCCTGAGACTTGGGCAGCTGCAAGGAAGACTCCGTGGGTGGGGAGTGGGCTCCAGGAGGTTTCAGGAGGTAGTGGATGGGGGCCTCTTACTCATGCCATTCTTGAGGGGTGACATGACCTCCGCTCCATCCCGCGGTACGTGCAGGGCATTGGTGTCGATGTGGAAGATCTTCCCTTTCTTCTCTTTCTCCCCCTCCAGCTCCAGCCCGCCTCCCTCCTCTGCGGCCAGCAGCCCCACCGTGGTGGGGAAGTCAGCCTGAAGTGGGGGTGGGAGGAGGATGGGTAGGGAGAGGATCACCCTCATGCCCCTGTCCAATCCAAGGCCCTCAGTCCCACATTCCCGCTCAGCAGAGCTTCTGGGCTAGGCTGGGAGAGTCCTGGGTCACTGGGCAGTCTGGAGGGGAGTCAGGAGCCCCAAGGATTTGGGCAGGGGGCTGTAAGGCTCACCTTGGGGCAGTCCTCTCCAGCGTACCCGGCGCGAACTGAGAAGGAGCCAATGTCAAAGACCAGCGCCCCGACCTCATCTGTGCAGGGATTCAGGCGTGTAAGGGGACCCCCCTCAAACTCTCCTCCTGGGCAGCTCCAAGAGATCGGAGCCAAAGTCTCGCCACCTTCATCCCTGGCAGGGGAAGGTGGGAGCGCGACCTGCAGTCCAGTTCGTGGGAGTCGGGAGGTTAAGTTACCAGAGTCCCTTCTTGCCAACCGGCCTTATTCAGGCCACTCTCCTAGCGGGGAAGGTAGGGGCCAGGGGCCCTAGCGGAGGTGGACTGAACGATGAAGAGGTTAGGCCTAGTGCGCTCTGGACGTCCAAGGAGGACGGGAGGTGGGGGTAGCGCGGGACCCAAACCTTAGGCTGAAGTCTCTCGAGCGCCGAGGTGACAGGCCCCGGCGTGCCCATAGCTTGGGTCGCGCGGGTTCAGGGCGCAGGGCTGCGGGCGAGGCCGCACCGGGCTGGGGAGCCCGAAGCCGGAGGCTCGCTCACCTCCGCCGCAGACGCCCCCGCCCCTACTG
>NW_006159974.1:2449073-2450726 GCF_000334495.1 Tupaia belangeri chinensis | reverse complement strand
ACGGGCTTAGCCGAGTGTCCACGAAGCGAAACAATGCCCGGCCGGGGGCAGCTGCTTTAAAGGGGCAGCTGCTCCGCGGGACAGCAAAGACAGTCACAGGCCTGAAGAAACAGGCGGCAGAAAGGAGAGGAGGAGAGGGATGGAGACCCTGCCCATCCAGAGACCAGGACTCAGCAGGGTGACTGATGGGGCCCTCGCTCTCTTACTTTTTAAGATGAGGTGGAGGGAGAGGGCGCGTAGTCCCCAAGAGTCGTCCTTTCTCAGAACCCTGTGCAAGGTTCTGCCACACCCAGGTCTGAATGAAAGCAAGAGGCACCGAGGTGTGTGTGTCCCTAATTTCCCCTATTTCTTTCCACCTTTGTCTCTTTTTCTCATCCGAGCCCTGGTGCCTGGGCCTTACACATCCACATACACGTGTACACACGCTTACACATAGGCATTCTGCTAACTCGGCTCCTTTTTCCCATCCTCAGGAGGCATTTATCAACAAGTGGGATTCCTTCCTGGTAGCCTGCCTCCCTCTCTTTTCCCTCCTTCCTTTAACTCCCTCTCCCGCCCCTCCCCACCCCAGGTCGCGGGCGCTGCCCAGAGACAGAAAGTGAGAAAGCACTCTCCCATGGGCAATGGTCATGCCGCAATCCTCTCTCCTCCATTTCTCCCTTGTTTTGAGATCTTGGGCAAGCACACGTCTGTCCTGTTTTTCAAGTCACTGGGTGGGGACTTAAACTGACCCCATTACTGTTAAGATGTCAAAGATTTGAGTTTCCCTCCAAGCTTCACTGTCCTCATCTATAGGACAGCAAGTGGTGAAGACACAATCTAATTCCAGAATCTGGTGCCTGGTGATGGGCATGCAGGACTGTTCAGTAAATCTTGGGTCCTAAGAATGTCCCTGGGGAGTTTTTTTAAGCATTAGTATTACTGTGCATAAGTTAGAAGACTGCAGGCTATCTGGAAATAAGTGCATTCCCTTTCAAGATTAGAGGAAAAGCAAGGGCTGACTGGCTATTTACTTCTCTGTCAACTTTGGCCAGTTTTCGTTTGTCATGGGACCTGACATAAGGTCAGGTCTATTGTATTACAGAATTGATTAACGTAATTAATACTTTTTTTTTTTTTGGAGAGGTTTTTTTTGTTTTGTTTTGCTATAGGGTGTATGCACTCACCAGAAAGACAGAGACAGACAGAAAATGAGAAATCACCCCCCAGGGGTGATGGCCAAGCTGCAATTTCCTCCCTTCTCCTCTTGAGATCTTGGGCACGTACACACATGTGCCCGGTGTGAGTTTAAATCACCAGGTCTGGGACTCGAACTGCAGTCAACTACATGGGAGTCCAACTATGTAGCCATTACGCCATCTGCTGGTCCTGTAATTAATACTTTTAACTTATCCATTCAGTGATTCAATAAGTGCTATGCTAGGCATGAGAAGGAATACTAAGGAATTACCACAAATATATTCTTTTTAAAAATAATTATTTTATTTAACTTTATTTATTTATTTATTCATTTGTTTATTTCAATTTGACCAGAGAGGGACAGAGTGAGAGAGAGAGAAAGTGAGAAAGCAAGCCACCAGGTCCGGGACTCAAACCGTGGTTGGCCATGTGGGAATCCAGTGCCTTTAATCACCACACCACCTGCCGGCCCCC
>NW_006159974.1:2440314-2448277 GCF_000334495.1 Tupaia belangeri chinensis | reverse complement strand
GAGAAATCACCCCCCAGGGGTGATGGCCACGCTGCAATTTCCTCCCTTCTCCTCTTGAGATCTTGGGCACGTACACACATGTGCCCGGTGTGAGTTTAAATCACCAGGTCTGGGACTCGAACTGCAGTCAACTACATGGGAGTCCAACTATGTAGCCATTACGCCATCTGCTGGTCCTGTAATTAATACTTTTAACTTATCCATTCAGTGATTCAATAAGTGCTATGCTAGGCATGAGAAGGAATACTAAGGAATTACCACAAATATATTCTTTTTAAAAATAATTATTTTATTTAACTTTATTTATTTATTTATTCATTTGTTTATTTCAATTTGACCAGAGAGGGACAGAGTGAGAGAGAGAGAAAGTGAGAAAGCAAGCCACCAGGTCCGGGACTCAAACCGTGGTTGGCCATGTGGGAATCCAGTGCCTTTAATCACCACACCACCTGCCGGCCCCCACAAATATATTCTTGTTTGCAAGAAGTTTTGGGAAGGTGAGGTAACATGAAGCCCTGGGTAAGGGAGGAGCCATCTGTCTCCGAGAGTCCAGGAAGGTTTCCAGGAGTGAGGTTTGGGCTGAATTGTGAAGAATGGATAGACGTTCACAGGTAAACAAGTTGGGAAGGGTCTTCCATAAAGAAAATGGCATGCGTAAAGGTCTATAGACATGAACATTTCTGGAATAGGTGGAAATAGATGCACAGTGTAGCAGGTGTAGATATGAGCTGAGAGCAGACACAGTGTCAGGGGAAGATAACACTGGAAAAGTAATCAAAGACCAACTGGTTCATGCTGGCTGCTGTATTTTTATTTGGCAGACATAAAATGTCTACTATGTGCCAGGTATTGTTATAATCATTATACTAGTCCTAAGTCAGTCATAATAACCCAATTATTATTACCATGGAGGGGAAGCAAAGGCAGAGAGAGTTTGAGTGATTTGCCTAGGGTCACTCTACTGGTAAGTGACAGGGCTGAAATCTGAGCTCAGGCGTGTGAAAAGTGCATGCTGGGGCAAAGGTTGTCAGGCTTCTATTCATTTCTCAAATGTTTTTTAGGTGTCTGCTAGGCACTAGGAGTAAAATGGCTTACAGACCTTGAAGTGACTCTCATAGAGTTTAATGTCTATCCAGGAAGATGGACAATTAAATGATTAACTCAATAAAGTCATCTGGATGTTTTCACATTCCCTGCCCACATGCAGGATGGCCAAACCTGAGTGCTGGTATTGATGTCCAAGGGAGTAGGGCCAGCTCCAGGTCCCACAGACACCACATCTTTGGAATGATTTGGCATCTCATGAGGGTCTTGCTAGCTGAGATCTCAGTCAGTCTTCTGCCAGATAAACCAAGTGCCTTGGCATCACAGGGAGCCCCTGGCCCAGTACAGATGGCAAGTGCCCAGAAATACAGAGGCCAGTAAAGACTGCAGTAGGATGGAGCCAGCACTGCAGTGGGGCATGAACAGCAGTGTGGTCAGGGATACAATACTTAAACTAAGCCCCAGAAAATGACCTGAATTTTCCTGGCAGATAAGGAAGTGGAGCTAGAGTAGGGGAAGAAGGCATTCTGAGTAGAAGGGATGAGACCTAGGCTGTGTATCATTCAAGGAAGTTTGGTCCTTCTCATGGAAACAATGGGAAACTACTGCATAGTTTTTTGTTTTTTAAGTTATTTATTTAATTATTATTTTAATTTGCTATATGGCAAACGAGTTCACCAGAGCAAGAGAGAAAGAGAACATGAGTAAGCTGTTAGGTCTGGGACTTGAACCGCATGGGCCATGTGGGAGTCCACCTCGCCACCTGCTGGCCCCACTACTGCATGGTTTTGAACAAAGAAGTTATGTGATCCGATTTGCATTTCAGACAGATATCTTTGGTAGCTATTTTGGTAGGTTGATTAGAGAAGGACTATCTTAAAGGCCAGGAAATAGGTAATAATCAAGGTAATAGCAGTTGGCATACAGTAGAAGGGCTGGATTTAAGTAAGAAGCAGCATTGACAGGATGTGCCACCAACAGCGTAGACTGCTAGCCCTGTACCAATACCCAACCCCCTTCTTTTTATTATTTTTAAAATAAAATTTATTTATTTAGGATTAGCTCATGGCACGGTAGTTACGACAGCTGGGTCCCACAGGGCTAACCATGTGGTTTGAATTTCAGACCCAGCAGCTTGAAAAACATTCTGGGCATAAGTGTATGCATGCCCAAAATCCTGCCAGGAGGGAGAGAGAGAGGAGAAGGGATTGTGGTGTGACCACAGGAGAAGGATGAGTGGCATATCTTTTCAAAAAGTTTATTTACTTCTTTTGAGAGAAAGATAAAGAGATACAGAGACAGAGAGAGGCAGGCACTCCCAACAGGGTTCTCATGCCATGATTCACCCCCAGTCTCAGCCAGTCCAGATCACAGGTACATATATGTGCCCGTCATATACAGGGAGACCTTGGATTTGAACCTGGGGCCTTCCCATGTGGGCAATGCAAAGCATTATATTACTATACGGCACTGGACTGGCCTCTTCCATTTTTTTTAAAAATAATTATTTTGTTTAACTTTATTTATTATTATTATTATTTTCCAGTTTGACCAGAGACAGAGAGAGAGAGGGAAAATGAAAAAGAAAAAGCCTGGGACTTGAAACGTGTCAGCCATGTGGGAGTCCAGCACCTTTAACCACTACACCACCTGCTGGCCCCTCTTACTTTCTTTCTTTCTTAATAATGTTTTAGTTGGGTGCCAGCAGGTGGCATGGTTGTTAAGGGCGCTGGACTCCCACATGGCTGACCACAGTTCGAGGCCCGGACCTGGCAGCTTTGTTTTCTCACTTTCTCTCTCTCTCTCTCTCATTCTGTCCCTCTCTGGTCACATTAAGATAAATAAATAAAATAAAGTTAAATAAAAAATAATTATTTAGAAAAAGAATGTTTTAGCTAGGTGTGTGGCTAGAAACTATATGCCCCAGCCTTCCTTGCATATGGCCAAATTCTGAGCAGAAGTTAGTGGTATCCTTAAACAGGGAACTTGCAGTCCCCCTATCTCCCTTCCCAGTAGATGAGAATCAGATATAACGGTGAGTGCTGCCTGAGCTGTGCTGGACATACAAGTGGATGCTGCATGTTGAAGATGATGGAGATGCCACCTCAGTCCTGGGGTGTCTATTGTGGGGTTGTTGCTTAAGTCACTAAATTTTGGGGACTCTGTTATAGCAGCTTAGACTATATCCTAAGTGGCCATTTTTTGGCTATGGAAAATGAAGTGGGAAGCTCTCAGATAGGTGGTAATGCTGTTAGCTGGGCCAAGAGATTCAGGGAAGGGGTAAGCTTGGGCTGGGTGAGGTGCAGGGGAAGATGATTATTTCTGAATATGTTCAGTGTAAGATATCAGTCAACAGTGGTGTGCAGTAAACGTTTTAAAACCCAGCTCTTCAGGGAGGAGGAGCCCTGATCTGAAGCATTTGCCAATTTCCATGACGTAAATACTCCCACCGTGACTGATTTCAAGTTACAACTATCAACATGACTTCACTGAGCAAAGAATTGGGAAAAGAGATGTACTACGGGCTTTTGTGAGCTGGTATGACCTGGCACAAGCTGATGCCAACACATCACTGTCCATGAGCATCACATGGAGGTACTCTGTCTGCAGTTAGACTTCCACTGAGTTTGCACATGGGGAAAAGACATCTGGATGAGAGAGAGCTGTTTGACAGGTATGAGTAATTAGGGAGTAAGTAAAGTCACAGGAGTGGATGAAGTCACCAATGGATAACATGGAGAGTAGGAAGAGGAGGCTGATGGTGGGATTCTGGGAAAAACAACATTTGAAAAGTGCCCTGAGAAGAGGTCAAGGAGAAGACAGAAAAAGAATAGAGGAAGGAGGAAGTGTGGTGACCTATAAAAGCTACATTCTCCACACATGTTCCTGGGCTTCTGCCTTCTCAGAGCAGTTGGCCAACCCATTGTCAACCCCAACCTGTCTGCATCCTGCACCTCTCACTCTCCTCTTTTCCTTCCCATTATTATCTGAACAAGCATCACAAACTCCCGTCAAAACCCAAATGTCTTAACAGCCTGATACTGGCCCAGAAGTAAAATGTGATGCTCTGAGAGCCTGAACCATATGGGGAGGTATCAGGTTTGTGTCTGGAGAACTCCCAGGATATGCCCCTGATGTGGGGCTGGCTCAAGCTGGAGGTAGATCACAGTATCAAGACCTTGGTGGTGCTCTCTCTCTCTCTTGCTCCCAGAAGAAACAGAATTAACTTTAAACCCCCCAAATATCTTGATTTCACATTCTCTTCCCACTGCTGCCTTGCCTTTCTACATGCCCTACATCCTCTCCAAGTCGAGATTCTCAAAACTTTGGCCACTTTGGCTGTCTCCACTGTCTCACTTCTCACTCACCCACAGCCCACTGCAAACAAACTCCTGACCCTTGCATCCATTGCAAATGCTCTGAACTAAGTCACCAGTGGCTTCTCATTACTCGGTCCTATGCATACTCCTCAGTCCAGTCTTGCCTCATCTCTCTGCAGTATTCAATACAGTTTACCATTTATTTTTTGGAACACTCTTTTCTTCTGGACTCCAGAACTCTACATTTCCCTGATTTTCTTCTTAGCTCTCTGGCTTCCATTGGCAGCTTGTTTTCTGTCTGACCTCTAAATGTTGGAGTTCCACAAAGCTTGGTCTTAGGCCATCTTGTCTTTTCCCTGAATCTCCTTATGACTTCATCTGCTTGAATGTGCCACTCACTCTTGGGGCTCTAGTCCAAAATAGATTTCTCTGTGAAACCTCAGATTTGCTTCTATAGCCACCATAGAACATTTCTCCTGGACTTCGTATAGGCATCTGTCATAGTTTTAGAATGCCCCAATCTAAAACTATTTTGTTGTTGCGGTTTATAAGTCAGAGAGTGCATGTGCTCACCAGAGAGACAGAGAGACAGAAGAGAGGGAGAAAGCACCCCCCAGTGGGCATGGTCACAATCCCTTCTCCTTCATTTCTCATCCTGTTAAGACTTGGGGCACATATGCATACATGTTCAGCATGTTTTCCAAGGTGCTGGGATGGAATGTGAACCATATGATCTGCAACATGGAATCTGGTTCCTTTAACCAATAGGCCATGGGACTGGTCCTCAATCTAAAACTCTTGATCTTCCTTACCCAATTTACCCCTCTCAAATGTTCTGTTCTCAGTAACTGCCACCTCCGGACCACCACACCAAATGTTATTTCAATGCCCATCTATCATCAATCTCCTGTGTAGATTGTAAGCTCCCTATAGGCCAAGAGAGTGCACCTGTTATTCATGGTTCTATCCTCAGTACCTAGGACATTGCCTTGTATGTCACTAGGGCTCAATGAATATTAGCTGAATGAGTTAAAGCAGAGAAGCATATTTGCATAGAAACCAAAATGAGAGGAAGCAGCATTAGATGCCCTATAGAGATTGACAAGATTGGATTCTAGTCTTAGGTTACTAGTTTCCCAAGAGACTGTAGGGAAGCTACTCTGCCCATCTGTACATGAAAGAATTGAAGGAAATTATCCGGTCCCTTCCAAATTCAAATACCTAATTGAGAGACAGAAGAGAGGGAGAAAGCACCCCCCAGTGGGCATGGTCACAATCCCTTCTCCTTCATTTCTCATCCTGTTAAGACTTGGGGCACATATGCATACATGTTCAGCATGTTTTCCAAGGTGCTGGGATGGAATGTGAACCATATGATCTGCAACATGGAATCTGGTTCCTTTAACCAATAGGCCATGGGACTGGTCCTCAATCTAAAACTCTTGATCTTCCTTACCCAATTTACCCCTCTCAAATGTTCTGTTCTCAGTAACTGCCACCTCCGGACCACCACACCAAATGTTATTTCAATGCCCATCTATCATCAATCTCCTGTGTAGATTGTAAGCTCCCTATAGGCCAAGAGAGTGCACCTGTTATTCATGGTTCTATCCTCAGTACCTAGGACATTGCCTTGTATGTCACTAGGGCTCAATGAATATTAGCTGAATGAGTTAAAGCAGAGAAGCATATTTGCATAGAAACCAAAATGAGAGGAAGCAGCATTAGATGCCCTATAGAGATTGACAAGATTGGATTCTAGTCTTAGGTTACTAGTTTCCCAAGAGACTGTAGGGAAGCTACTCTGCCCATCTGTACATGAAAGAATTGAAGGAAATTATCCGGTCCCTTCCAAATTCAAATACCTAATTGAAATCTATTATCTAATTAATATTTTTTTCTTGCCAGGTGCATGCACTTGCCAAAGAGAGACAGAGAAAGAAAGTGAAAAAGCAACCCCTCCATGGGGGATAGTCACACCACAATCCCTTCTCCTCCATTTCTCCTTTCTTTTGGGATTTTGGGCATGCACACACACATACCCAGTGTGGTTTTCTCATTTTTTTTTTACATATATTACCTATTGCTAACATGTTGCAGAATTGCTAGGTGCAATAATTGGAATTTGTACATAACTGAGAAAGGTAATTTTTCTTTTATTTTCTTTAAAATATTGTTTTTGAAAAAAAAAAAAAAAAGGTTGTGGGATCAGCAGATAGCTTAATAGTTACCTCACTGGACTCCCATGTAGTTGACTGTGGTTTGAGTCCTGGACCTGGTGACTTAAAATTCATGCTGGTCACAGGTACATGTGTGCCCAAGATCCTTCTGAGAACTGAAAAGGGACTGTGGCGTGGCCATCCCCAGGGGCAGAGGTGATTTCTTGCTATTTGTTTCTTTTTCTCTCTCTCTCCAGTGAGCACAGCAAAAATCTCTAAAAAAAGAAAAAGAAAAAAAAATTGCAATGCCTCCCCCCCTTTATGACTGAGAGACAGAGAGGAAGAAAGCATCTTTGACAAAGTTCCTCACTCCTTGATCTCCTTTCCTCAGCTCTCCCACTTCTCAGAATCTTGGGTGTTTGTCCTTGTATTATCCCAGCATTTTTTTAGGCCTACCTGTTGATCCGAACCAGTGGTTGCTATATAGATAGCTTCCAGCATGCAGGACACTAGCATTACTTTTGCAACACAGTGGCTGAACCTGTAATGATTCTAACATGCTAAATGAGTAGTGTTTGGGTACTTTTAGATTAGAAGAGCTGAAAGCTATTTGACTTGAACTTTCCAAAGTGTTTTCATAATCCATGGGGAATCTCATAACAAGTCAAGAGACTTGCAGGGCAGATCACTGTCAACTCCCTCATTTAACATATATGAAAACTGAGGCCTGTACTTAACATTCTGATCCCTTTATAGGAATGGTCCATAAGGCGTTTCTTCAAGAGGCTAGTATTGGCCGGCTATGGCCTGGTGGTTAAGGTAGCCAGATCCCACATGACCCACCATGCTGTTGAAGTCCTGGACCCACCCACTCCTCACGCATGTAAGTGACCAAAATCTGTACATGGGAGGGCCAGGTGGTACGGTGGTTAAGGTGCAGGGCTCCCACATGGTCGACTGCAGTTCGAGTCCTGGACCTGGCAGCTTACTTTCTCACTTTCTCTGTCTTTCTCTGGTGAGTATACATGCCTTATAGAAAATTTAAAAGATAAATAAATAAATAAAAAAGTTTAAACTCTGTGGATAAATGCAGGGGTTAAGGTAAGGTGTGACCACACCCCGTTAGGGAGAGGCACTTTCTCCCTTCTGTCTTTATGGGAAATGCAAGTGCACTCTGATAAGTTAAAAAAAAAAAAAGGCTAGTATTAACATAATTATATTGTAAACTTGTTAAGGCTTCCTGGATTTGTACTGCAACTCTGCAGCCTTGGGCCTGTTTCCACTACTAGAAAATGCTAGTACTTACCAATATTGTGAGGATTAAGTAACATAAGTATGTAACTCCATAAATATGAATTGTTATTACAATGGCATGTGGCCTACAGGGGGTATAAAAAACCCCACAATGCAACTTCGGGGAACTCACGGTCAGGACGCTCT
>NW_006159974.1:2438304-2440221 GCF_000334495.1 Tupaia belangeri chinensis | reverse complement strand
CGCGCCTCGCGCGGGCCCCAGTCTGCGTGGCCCCGCCCCAACAAGGGGCGGAGCCGTACCGAGGGGCGTGGTCAGAGAACTGGAGTGCCGAGCTCCCCTTCTTAGTCTGGAACCGCCCAATGGAGGGGGGGGGGGCAGGAGTTCAGTCACGTGATCTGCGAGAGGTTTCACCTCCCTTATGACTGTACCATCTCTGCCAGCCCCAGGGGGGGATGCTACTTCCTTTTTAGAAGCAAAATATTTATTTTAGTTCCACTTGCGTCTAAATAGTGTAGAATTCTATCTTCGTTGCGACTAAGTCCGTTTTTACCTCTAAAGTGGTGTTTCCTATTCTGGTCTCCCCCCACAAAGTAGTGGTATCGCCCAACCGGGCCCTGGGCGCGGCGGCGACGGCCGCGTCACTGGCGGGCGGGATCCCTCCGCTCTGGGGAGAGCAGCGCTGGACGGTTGAGTTGGGGCGACTGAGGAAATCCATCCGCGTTGCCGCCGCTGCCGCCTCCGCCGCGGAGGAAGACAGGACCGCCCGCGCTCTTCTAGCGACCCCTTCGCAGAGTGCCGCCGCCACAGGTACCTCCGCTAACAAAAGGAGTCCTCATCACCCCCAGCCCCAAATTCCCGTGGGGGAGCCTCTCTTCCTCATGTCTCTCCAGTCTGGCCTCTTGGGAGCGGACGTAACTCCCCAGACCTCCCCTCCCTTCCTCTGGCCTGTCGCTTCCAAACCCGGAAGGGAAACTAGGGGGGACCCTCAGCCCCCAATAATGCATGAGCTCGCTGCACATTAAGCCGCATTTTACCTAACCCCAGACCCCGTCCCAGCCCTGTCTGCCTTTTGCTCTCGTAGAAGTTGGGGGGCTAAAATCCGGGCTTCCTCTAGGCCCTGTCCCGCCCCCTTTCCCACTACCATCCTCCCGCCTGCCCCTGGGTAGCACCCCTCTTGTCCTGTTTCGAACCCCTGCTCTCTTTCGTCTTGCAAAACTAGAATCTTGGGAGAGGCTGGCAAGGCCGCGAGGCCACCCATTCCTTCGTCTCCACCCTACCCCTGATTTGGTTCTGTCGGCGGTTTCTAGCCTCATTGCATTAAACCGGAGACCTTGGTAGTCTATTCCCTTTTCCTAACCCCAAAACTAACTCGGGCGCCTGCTCCCGCCCCGCTTTCTCGTGGGCAACATGGAGGTCGTGGGGCCGGAGGGCCAGGCCCACTGCGCTTCGCAGCGCAGCACTAGGCTTCCAGCTGCTAGATCCTGGGACCCTCCTGACCTCTCCTTTCTCCCAGACCTCCGGAGACGGTGGGACTCCGTTTCTCTTTCTGGCCCCGGCTGTTGAATCCCCAGAGTCCAGGGGCTGTTGAGGGGCCTCTGGGGGGAGATGGGGACTGTGGGCTGGGAGCGACGCCCCCGCCCCCAGCGGTTTCCTCCTGGCCTGCTTCCTTCTGCCCGGACTTCTGGCGTTGCAGCTGGAAGGAAGGGGCTTTGTCCGGACCTGGGGGTCAGGTGGGGTAGGGACCTGTAACAATCCCCCCTTTGAGGGGCGTCCCCTGGTGCTGGCATAGAAAGCTGAACTTACAGAGGGGAAATGTCAGTGGGGAAGAGGAACGCCCAGTGTCTGGGGGAAGTGGGAGCTGGGTGGGGGATGCCTGGGTCGGCTGAGTGCAGTGTGCAAGGCCAGATCGCACAGGTGTCCAACGGGAGACAGGGTTCCGGGCCCTGAGTGGAGCCAGCCAGGCCCTGGGGCCCGGGTTCCACGAGCCCCGCGGGCTGGGCTCCTGAGGTGTCGAGGGCGCTGGAGCCGAGCCACCTGGGGCTGTCTGCCGACGCCTGGGAGGGAGCAGCTCCGCGCCTCGGGGCCGGGGGCCTCTCTTCGGAGCCCTAATTACTCGAGAGCGGCTCCCACGGGTTCTGCAGGCGCGGCGAGGCTGGT
>NW_006159974.1:2431290-2438238 GCF_000334495.1 Tupaia belangeri chinensis | reverse complement strand
CCACAGACGGCTAAGGGGGCGCAGCCGGCTGGGAGATTATCCGGGGTGAGCCGTCCGAACCTATTAGTGCCCAATCGGCTTTTCCCAAATCCTGTAAACAGCCACCCTGGCCGGTTCTGAGGAGGGGCGGCAGGAGGCTGGGTCTGGCGGGGGGGATGGGGCCGGGGGTGGGGTCACCCACCCTACAGGTCTCTGCCGTGGATGCGGCTGCCTTGGCAACGGGGCTAGGGTGGGGGCACTTCACCAATGAGGCGCTCTCAGTCTGGGTGACGGTTGCCTAGGCAACTTCACGAACAGCCCAGCTTCCCTCTCTGGTCTCGCCCCCCCCACCCCCCCCGCCCCGCGAAGCTGGGGGTGTGTGTGGAGGGTGTGCAGCGTGTGGGGGTGAATTTAAAGAGGTACCGCCCCTTTTAAAATTAGGTGCTAGGAGGGCGGTGCCTGTGCGGGCTGGGGCGGACGCCAGGTCTGTTTTCGAAGGGACTGCCCCCCCTCCAGTTCCTGCCGCCGTGTCCCGCCTGGGCTGCTGTCGGAGGGAGCGGTTTCCCCTGTGCTTCCTCTTGCGCTTCCCGCTTCGTTTCCGGGGGGCGGGAGGAAGATTGGGGAAGTCAGCTATTCCTTGGCATCTGCAACATCTCTCCTGGGCCAGAGAGCCTGGTTGTGCCGGGAACCACGGCCACAGCTGCCGCCCCCAACCCCCTCCGAGTGCTTACCCCTTCCGGGCCACGCTTCAACCCCGCCTTTCCCCCTTCTCCGCGGCGGTGGCGGCAGCCGCCTTGGGGCCTGACGTCAGTTCTGCATCCCCAGGCCTCGGGCCAGCGGCCAGGAGCTGCCTCCCCCAGCCCTCTTCCCGCGGCCGCCTGCCGCCCCCAGCCGCCCCCAGCTCCGCCCCACGGGCCCGGCGCCATGAGTGAGCTGGAGCAACTGAGACAGGAGGCTGAGCAGCTCCGGAACCAGATCCGGGTGAGCGCCTGGACGGCTGGGATGGGGCGGCTGTGCTGGAAGCTCTAGGTGGCTGTGTGCTGCTGCCTGGTACCCTGAAGTGGGCCAGTGAAGGTTTTTGATGGTGGAGGAGGAGTGGACAGAGGGAGGGTACCCTAGTCTTTCAGTATCTCATCCTCTGCACTCCCTTGTCTCCTGTTTTCTTTCCTATCTTCTCTCCTGTTTCTCTCTGGCTGGCTCCACCATCTCGTGCAGGATGCCCGGAAAGCATGTGGGGATTCAACACTGACCCAGGTGAGGTGAATTTAGGGCTGGACTAGGGCGTAGGGGTGTTTGAGACTTACCGCTCAATGGGGTCCAATGGAAGGACCTTTCTAAGCTCATTCTGCCTCTACCTCCAGATCACAGCTGGGCTGGACCCAGTGGGGAGGATCCAGATGAGGACACGGAGGACCCTCCGTGGGCACTTGGCAAAAATCTATGCCATGCACTGGGGCACAGATTCGCGGTGCGTTTGCCTATGTGGGACTGGGACTCTGGCTCAGGCGTTTGTGTTCTTGTGTGGCGGCTTTGGGCTGGTCCTTCATGTTCATGTGCTTATGGGGCTGATTTTCTAGCAGGTAGGGGGTGGAGGAGGTGGTGGTGGTGGCGGTGGCGGCAGCGGGAGGGCAGCCTTAGAGATCTCGTGGGATAAACATGGTGCCCATATTGCCAAAGTATTCTGGGAAGATGGTGACTCTTAGACATCCCCATGGGGCCTGGAAAAGCACGACCATTCTGACAGGCTGCTGCTGGGGTTTGTATCAAAAGAACCTCCCACCAGATGGGGGTGTTGAGAGGAGGGCTTTGAGCCCTGACTCCATTTCCTCTCTTCTACCACTCTCCACCAGGCTGCTGGTCAGCGCCTCCCAGGATGGGAAGCTTATCATCTGGGATAGCTACACCACCAACAAGGTAGTGGTGGTACCTGGGGTGGGCCAGGGCTGGGCTGCAGGGCCCTGGGTGGCTCTGACCCAGGGTGCTGCTGCTCCTTCCTAGGTCCATGCCATCCCACTGCGTTCCTCCTGGGTCATGACCTGTGCCTATGCGCCCTCAGGGAACTTTGTGGCCTGTGGGGGGTTGGACAACATCTGCTCCATCTACAGCCTCAAGACTCGAGAGGGCAATGTCAGGGTCAGCCGGGAGCTGCCTGGCCACACTGGTGAGAGGGGCCTGGGCGAACCTGGGCACTGTCATCGGCAGCTGGGGTGGGGGGCTGCTCTGCCCTCCCTGTTGAGACGTAGCTGATCAGCCCCTTTCCCCAGGGTACCTGTCATGCTGCCGCTTCCTGGATGACAACCAAATCATCACCAGCTCTGGCGATACCACTTGGTGAGCCCCCGCCAGGGCTGTGCAGTCTGGGCCAATCCCCCATGTCCTGCCTCAGCAGCCTCAGTTTATACCAAGCTAGCAATCCAAAAACTTAGCCTCCTTCTGTTGGCAGGTGCCTAGGGGGTGGGGAGGCGCAGGTCCTTCTCCACCTAGGGCTCTTCAACCCCAAACAAGAGCACTTCCATAGATGCTCTATCAGGACTGGGCTCAAGTGAGGCAACAGGGAACTTGTCCTTCACTTCATCTCTGATCCCTTCATTCCTGTCACCTCTCTAGTGCCCTGTGGGACATTGAAACCGGACAGCAGACAGTAGGTTTTGCTGGACACAGTGGGGATGTGATGTCCCTGTCACTGGCCCCCGATGGCCGCACCTTTGTGTCAGGTGCCTGTGATGCTTCCATCAAGCTGTGGGATGTGCGGGATTCCATGTGCCGACAGACCTTCATTGGCCACGAGTCTGACATCAATGCTGTGGCTGTAAGTTCTAGGGGCGAATTGGACAAGCCCTTCCCTGGCTCCTGGCCCTGCTCTGTGCCCTCATCCCACACTGGTCCTGTGTCCTGCAGTTCTTCCCCAACGGCTACGCCTTCACCACGGGCTCAGATGACGCCACGTGCCGCCTTTTCGACCTGCGGGCTGATCAGGAGCTCCTCATGTATTCTCACGACAACATCATCTGTGGCATCACCTCTGTTGCCTTCTCCCGCAGTGGCCGGCTGCTGCTTGCTGGCTATGACGACTTCAACTGCAACATCTGGGATGCCATGAAGGGTGACCGTGCAGGTGAGACCTGGGTGCTGAACTGTACGGTAGACACAGGTGGGGAATGTGGGCAGCAGACCTCATGTCCCCTTCCCTCACAGGTGTCCTCGCTGGCCATGACAACCGTGTGAGCTGCCTTGGGGTCACTGATGATGGCATGGCTGTGGCCACAGGCTCCTGGGACTCCTTCCTCAAGATCTGGAATTAACTGCCCCAACCCCAGCTGGGCCCAGGCTGGGAGGGGCCCTGCCCATGCCCACACTACAGGCCGGGAGCTTTGGGGCTGGGTGCACACCGAGCCTCCCTTCCCGGGTCATGGGGCCTTGGGTCCCTGCTCCCCCACCCAGGTTTGGTTCCTCCCAGGGGGCCCCCACTGTGGAGATAAAGATGGGGATGGAACAGAGGAAGGGCAGAGAGCCCTTGTCCTTTTGCTGCCCTGGGGTTGGGCCTCACCCCTCTGGAGGGCCAGAGGCAGGAGGTGGAAACTCCAGGGGCTGGCTTTTTTAAAACTGGTTTTATTTTAATTTTTATTATATTTTCAGTTTTTCCATAAAGGAACCAATTCCAACTCTGTACCTGGTCTCCACCCTTGCTTGTCTCTCCCTGCTGCCTGAGGGCAGATAGGCTGTAGGGTAAGGGCCCCACCAAGCCAGCAGAGGCCAGAGGAGAAATTTCATTCAGAGCAAAGCTGAAGTCACAGGCAAGAGAACCTTGGCTGTCCCACAGTCCTCCACTTCTTCTCTCCTGGTTACCCTGGCTGATGAGCCAGCTGCCTGGAGTTCTGTTCCGAACCCTGAGCTCTGCTACTCATCCTTAGTGCCCCTTCCCACAAGTAAAGATGGCAGCGAGGCAAGAAGGGGAGAACACACACCAAGTTTTATTGGGAGGGAGGAGTATTTACAGGGGCAGGTAAAAGAAAGGGTAGTCACATGGGGTGGAGGTGGAGTGGGGAAGAATGTGGGTACAAGGCAGATGTGGGAACACAGACTGTCCCCTGCACCCATCCCAACCCCAAAAGAGATGGAGTAAGGGCACAGGAGAACGGGGACTGGGAAAGGACAGCAAACAGGTCTGAGTCCCTGGGCTGGGGGGCTCAGGGGCTTGTAAACATTGACCACTCTCAGAAGGGGATGGGGGTGGGAGAGGGCTCCCCTACACTTCCTCACAGGGTTAAGGCCTCTCCAGGCTCATGGGCCCCCTAAATTCAAAGTCTCTTTAGCTGGGGGAGAAGGGGCAGGAAGAGACAGGAAGTGTCTCCCCCTCCCCTGCACTGGCTGCGGCAGGGGTGGGGGCATTACATTCAGTCACAACAGGAGTCTCCCCCACAACTCTAATGCTGCCAGTGTTTGGCGAGAGAGAGAGAGAGAGAAAGAGAAAGAGAGAGAGAGAAGGGGGAGCTGGGGGGCCAGCAGCAGCAAGACCTTTCCCCCTGGCCCATCACCCCCTTATTGCTTTAGAGAGAATATTGTCTTTTCACGGACGCTAACACTGTCGAAACCAGGGAGAAGCAGGTGGAGGGGCCCTTCCACCCCTGAGGCCAGCTTTATCCCCCAACACTGACCCAATTGCCACTTTGGTGCAAAACAAACCCCCCCCCAAAAAAAAAAAAAAACACAAAGTCATCTCTCTGGGGATAGATGGGGAAAGAAACCGGGACCACTCCCCATTTCCCCAGGGCAGGAAGGAGAAATACATTCATGGAGGGGAGGCAGTGGCAGAATCTTGCCCTAATACTGCACTCTGAGCAATGAGGTCGATGGGAGAAGTTAGATGAGAAACCCAAAAAAAACTATTACGAAAACAAAAACGGATGGAGACAAACCCAGGTAGGGGACTAGGAATCGTAAGTCAGTGAGCAATAGAAGGGGCAGCCTACCCCTGACCCAGGAGACACAGACACTTCCATTCTTGACCCCAACCTTACCCAACATTAAAAGACGCATTGTGGGGAGAGGCCATTCATTCAGCTCTCCCATTTGGTCAATGGAGGGGTCAGGTGCAGAGCTGGGTGGTCCACACCCACACAGCTGGCTGCAGTTGGGGGGCTTCTTTGTAACATCACCCCCTCCACCGGTATGCAACCCCAAGCTCCAGGCTGCCCACTCCTCACCATCGAGGCCCCTCCTCTCGCCCCCTTCACAGGAGAACTCAGTCCATTATGGTCTCTCTCTCTCCAGCTCCTGGAGGAATCTCTCCATCCCCACCTCTCACAGGGGTGAGGCAGGGGTGAGGCGGGGGCTTGTGGCCCAAAGAATACATTCATGTGGCAAGGCAGGGAGCCGGGGCTTTCAGCTTCACACCCAGGCTGTCCCCCCAAATGGCAGCGGTGGGGGAAGCCCCCCACCAGGGCCAGCGTCACAGTCCTGCCGTCCTCCCCATGGCCAGATGAGGTTGGCACTGACCTGGCCCCTCCCACCCACCAGCAGGGTGGTGGCCTGGGAGCTGAGGCGGCTCATCCAATTTGTGCAACTTTCCCCAAAGCAGCAAAGCCGAGGGGCTACTTTGGCCCCACCCCAGACACCTCTGCCATAGTCACAGCCACAGGGGGCTGTTCACAGCGGGTCCGGCAGGCGGGGCTCAGAGGGGGCCTCGCTGTGCAAACTGCTGGACCCCAGCTTCCAGTTACCCCAAAGGCCCACCTTATGGGGGCAGGAGGGTAAGTGCAGCCTTGGGGGCCAGGCAGGACAGGTCCATGGGGCCTGTGTCCCCACTGCCCCAAAATAACAGTGTGTTTTTCTTTCAGCCTCCTAACCATTTTTTTCATTATTTTTCATCTTTTTTCTTAAAAAAACAAAAAAAAAAACCAAAAACAAAAAAACCTCTGCGGACCTTCCATTGTCACACCTACTCTCCCCAGAGAGGGAGGGGTGTTTAGAGTCTAGTTTTTAACATTTTTTTTCTCTCCTAACATATTATTCAAAGTCATTTAAAATTAATTAAAAAAAAAAAAAAGAAAAGAAAAAGAAAAAGAAAATAAAAACCCTTCCCCCCCCAATCTGTAAAGTGCCTCGTGGTGGGTGAATTAAGGTGCATCGTGTGGTTTGTAACAAGTGCTGGGGACCCTGCCCCACTTCCTCCTGGGCTCCTGTGGGGAACCTGCAGGCTGGGGACCCTTGGGTCCAAGCTGTTGCTGTTGCCCCGGGACTACAGCCCTGGGGACTGGTGGGACGGGCTGGTCAGTAGTCATCCACGCTCTCGATCTCACCAGAAGATCCGTGCAGGGAGTACCCTGAAGCCGGGAAGAAGATGGGTCTGAGCTCCTCCCAGGTTCTTTCTGCTCTGTGCTGAGGAAGCATACCTCCTTCCCCAACTACACCCCAGGCTCACCCAAGATGCTGGGGTCCGAGTGCAGCATCAGTGCCCGCCTCTTGGCCTTGCTGCCCTCCCCAGGGCCGAGTTTGGTGCTGTGGTTGGCCTGAAAGGCTGTCTGTAGGGAAGCGCTGCTCAGCCAAGCCTCCTAAGGCAGTGGAGAAGAGGGTCGGTCAAGAGGGCACTGGGGGAACCAGCAGTTAGTGTAATGGCTATGTCGCTGAACTCCCATGTGGTCAACCGTGGTTCACCGTGGTTCGAGTCCTGGACCGGGTGGCTTAAACTCACACCAGGCACATGTGCGTGTGTGCCCAAGATCCCGAGAGGAGAGTGGAGGAGAAGGGATTGTGGTGCAGCCATCCCCCCTGGGGGGGTGACTTCTTGCTTTCTATCTCTCTGTCTCTTTCTGGTGAATGCACGCACCCTATAGCAAAAACCTCTCTCTCAAAATAAAAGGGGGGGGGGACACTGGCCAACTTCACATCCACCTGACAGGACTGCATGAGACCTCACCTGCTGCTGCTGCCGTTGTTGGCTGGCTTTCTGCTTGGCCCCCCGCCCTCGGA
>NW_006159974.1:2413909-2430127 GCF_000334495.1 Tupaia belangeri chinensis | reverse complement strand
CCCGAGAGGAGAGTGGAGGAGAAGGGATTGTGGTGCAGCCATCCCCCCTGGGGGGGTGACTTCTTGCTTTCTATCTCTCTGTCTCTTTCTGGTGAATGCACGCACCCTATAGCAAAAACCTCTCTCTCAAAATAAAAGGGGGGGGGGACACTGGCCAACTTCACATCCACCTGACAGGACTGCATGAGACCTCACCTGCTGCTGCTGCCGTTGTTGGCTGGCTTTCTGCTTGGCCCTCCGCTCTAGGAATTGTTTGGCAAATTCTTTGGCTTCCAGCGTGTCCCCCAAACAGGAACGGATATAATCATGGACATCATAGGGGGATTCCACCTCCTTGAGGATCGCTACAGCCATGGGCACTGAGGGGCAGGTGAGGCTATCAGGGTCCACCTGGACCAGGCCAGAAGCCCCTGGCCCCTTCCAGCCTCTGGCCTCCCAGGATCTGCCCCATACCATCCAGGCTGCCTGTGGTGCTCAGCGTGTGCAGCATCTGCTCACACCACTGGGTGAAGCCATCCTGGGGCCTGGGGATACCCTGTAGCAGCCTCAGTAGCTTCTCTTCTTCCTCAGTCTTTTTTCGAACAGGCCGACCTGATAGGTGGCTATAGGAGTCACTGAGCGGGCAGATGAGTCAGGTAAGAAATCAGCTCAGTGATCTGCATTCATCCAACCCAGGCCCACCTTGGGCCCGCCAGGCCCCTACACCCACCTGAGAGATGGGCTACTCCGACTGTTCTTCAGGCCACGGGCCAGGTTCCCGCTGCTCTTGAGGGTGTCTTCCCAGAGCCCCAGGCTGCTGCCGCCGCCCCCACTCTTGTCGGGTCCGCCCCACAGCGGCCCAGCCTCAGATACCCACTGGTTCAGGGGAGCAGCGCCCAGGCCCCCAAGCTGCTACAGATGGTAGGAAGTCAGGGTGGCCCCAGCCAGGACACCCCCAAAAGCTAGGCCAACTTTTTTAGGGAAAAGGACAAGGGATGAGGAGAGGGCCATGTGGGGAAAAAAAGAGATCCTTCAAAATCATAGAGGAACCAGGGCTCGGGCTGGACAAGCTGGGGCTCAACAAACTCCCCACCCTGTGTCTCCCTAGAAGGGAATCCCAAAGTCCCAAGGGATTCCCTCCAGCTGGGAAGGGGCCCAGCATGCTCACCACACGGTGGTTGGGGGCTTGGGCCCGGGACGACTCCCGTGGAGGTGGCTGCTTGTGCAGTTGCCGCTCGCCCTCCAGCTGCAGCTCGAGCAATGTCTTCATGGAAACGCCCTGCTTGGCCAGGCCAGCCCAGAGTGGGGGCGGGGAGCTGGGTGCAGGGGGTACAGGGACTGCAGCTGCAGCCTGCTGCTGCTGCAGCAGCTTCAGCAACAGCTCCTGCTGCCGCACCTGAACCGAGAGACATGGTGAGGGTGGACACAGCCCTGTGGCTCAAAGCGCCCATAGGCAAAGGCACAGGCACTGACCTGTTTGCGCCGAAACAGCTCCTCCTCCTCCTGCCGGCGCTTCTGCTCTTCCTGCTGCTGCTGTTGCTGGCGGCGCTTTTCCTCCCGGCGCTTCCGCTCCTCCTCCTCCCGCTTCGCCCTGAGCTCCACTTCTCTGCGCTCCTGGAACTGAGAACAGCAACTAGATCAGACAAGAGCCCTCAGGGGTGCCAGCCTGAGGATCCCAGCCAGGTCCACACTTTACACCCCGGGACTTCTGCCCAGCATGCCTCTCCACCTTATGCTGCAGTTGGAGTTGTTCTAGAATTGGACCCTGAGTCGAAGAGTTAATTGGTATGTCCCAAAGACTGGCCTCACCACCTGCAGGAGAAAATGTAGGTCTAAGAGTTCTGCCCAGTGTCTGGGCTCCTTAGCCACAAACGAGAGTGAGGAATAGCCCTGGGGCCCTCCTGACTCGGAGACTGCCAAGGAAGTGGGGAAGCCCAGCTGAAACGGGTGTGGCACCAAATCCAATTCAGGACCCAGGGAAGGAGAGCTGGCTGGCCATGCCACACACCTGACTGTGATGAGGCTGAGGTATGTACATCCCAGAGGGGGCCCGAATCCGGCACCGACAAGGACCGGCTCATCGTCGGGAGCAGATTCTGGTCTCCACCTCTGAGGAGCAAATCATCAACTCTCAAGACCCTAATCTAGTTCCAGACTGCCCATCTGCCCCCCTTACATACCCCAAGGGCTTGAGCACACACACAGTCTGCATGTGGCTGCGACAGGCACACCAGCCCACAGACCTGGGGGTTTTGAGAGCCTGGAGCTGCTGCAGAAACGCCGTGAGCTGCTGCTGCTGCGGCGGCGTCAGGTCCCCCATAGCTGCCTTTTCACGGAGCGCACACTGTGGGACTTGGCGGCTGCAGAGACACAACAGGGCAGGGGTGGTGGGCCACACAGCCAGGAGTCACCCCGATTTCTAAAATCTCTCAGGCCCTCCCTACCTGCTGACTAGCTGAAGAAACTGCTGGTGCTGCAGCTGCTGGTACAAGGCCGCCGCTGCCAGCTCCTGTTGCTTCTTCAACCGCTCCTGGTCCATGTTTCCCTGCACAGAGGGGAGTGGGGGGAAAGGCAGGGACTCTGCTTGGGTCCTGCAGCTTTGAACTGGTCCTGCCCTATCTCTCCCACTGTCCATCAGGCTTGTGCTTGCTCTCCCTGCTCCCCATAGGGGATGCCTACTCACCAGCAGTGGGGGTGGTGAGGGCCCTGGGGCAAAGGGCACACGACCCCACATCTTGATCACTTCACCCAGAGGCTGGAAGCCCTCATCACAACCCCTTTTCACGAGCAGTGACATGGAGAAATAGCCAGCCTGGAACCATTCTGCCATCTCCTGTGTTGTGAAGGGCCCTGAACCAATGGGTAAAGGACAGCAGGAGACAAAAACCACTGGGGTTAGAGGGCATGCCAGATACCCCAAACAGAAAGGATCTCCAAACAGCCTTTGCACCTTGCACAGTTACCTTGGATTTCCCCCTGCGGGTCCTTGTAGAACCACTTCCGGGCAGCTCCATGGCTAAGGGGGAGGGCAGTGGCGGCTGCAGAGTGGCGTAGGCCCTGGGTCTGCATGGCGGCGGTGAACTGCTCTTCCTCCAGGGAGCTGTCCTGCAGGGAGGCCACCAGCTTCTCTGCCTCCTGGGAGCCCAGGAAGAAAAGAAAGGCTCAACTGCCTAACCACAGCAACATCAGGATGGGGCTAAGGAAAGGGGCAAGAGGTCAAGTCACAGACAAGGCAGCACAGAATGAGGTGTGGAGACAGGCACAGCTGAACAGTGGTTTTCTCTTCACCACTAGAGGTGCTTTTTAAGTCACCTACACCCCTACCTGTTGCAGATGCTTTAAGCCTTCATCATCTTCCAGGTCTCCAGGTGGGCCAGGGGGGGAGCCCACCCCAGGACTCAGCTGGATTCCTCTCAACTCATCTCCTGAAAAGAGTAAAGAAAGGAAGGTGAATTGGCCATGGTGGGAGGGGGCGGGGGGGGCAAGACAAGAAAACAAGACAGTCCTCATCCACCCTCACTGCAGAGACTAGGGCTCTTAGCTTCCCACCAAACCCCAATAGGAGGAGTGCACTTTCCCCCGCAGCACCAGACTCCACAGAAAGGGTGGCCCCACCCTGTCCACCTTCAGCCGCTGGGAGCTCTTTCTCCACAGCTTCATCACTGTCCCCATTAGTCCCCCAGAGTGGGCCCAGGGTGGGCAGTGGGGACGGAGAGCTGGACTTCTCCTCCTGAGACGGCAGTGGGGTCAGTTCCTTCCCACCTGAAAGAGAGGGTGGACCAGAATTCAAGAGTACAGAGCCGGAAGGTCCCATGTGCATCAGCATAAACCCTCCCTCTATAACCAAAACCTGGGCCTCTGGGACAAGTCCATCTCTACTTAACTTTGGTCAACTCAACTAACATCTGAGTATGGAGGTGGTGAGGTGCATGCCTTGACTGCCATGCCCACTGACTCCTGTCCTTCTGATGCAGACAGACTGTACACTTACCACAGCATCACACAGGGCTATGTGCAGCCTTACACTTAAACAGTGCTCTACAGGTTCTGCAAGGGATGTCCAGAGGTTCTGATCATGCTTCTGATCTGAAATGCTGCCTTAATTTAAACCCAGTCCTGCTGTTTCCAGGTTCCTTCCCACACATCTCTCAGAGTGTGCTTGTTCCAAAGCAGCCTGATTCTGTGGTAGGTACCCAGACAGCATGCACCCTGGGGAGGAAACCCTTCTGGCCTGGCTCGAGGTTCTTCTGCCTTCTCCTTACCTTCCTCGTAGGCTTACCTGTCTCAGGCCCCTCCTCCTCCAACCCTTCTGAAGGCTCTTCCTCTTCTTCTTCCAAACCCTGGAAGTCAAGCTCCTGCTCCTCAGGAATGGGCTCTTTGGGACCCTTCTGTATGAAATGAGACAAAATGGGAGGGTTAGAGGGTAGAAAACAAGTGGGTGATAGGTGAGAGGACTCTAGTAGGGCAGTTCCCACCAATCTCTAATAGAAATCTTTCTCCTCGCCTTTTTACAGATACCTTGAGAGGCAAGAAGGCCCCAGAAGCATCAAAGGTGCCCATTTCTTCATCCTCGTCATCTAGGCACCATTCTGGGAGCCCATCCTTGTCATCATCAAAGCCTTCAGCCCCTCGGCTCCTCCGGAGGTGAGAGCTGCCTCCTCCACCCCGTCCCTCGTCTTCTCCACACCCTCCGCGATCCGCTCGCAAATCAAAGTCAAACTTGCGCCGCCGGTCCCCATGTTCCCGCCAGCCGGCAGAACGGGGGCCGCCATCTGGGCAGGAAAAGTTCAAGAGGAACAATCAGCATCGGAGCCAAGCCAGTCTCCCCTCTTCTGTCACTCATGGACATCCCAGGAACCACCAGCACTTCTGGAATGCCCCTACCCCAACAAGCTTTTTGCTCCCTTCTCTTGGCCTAGGGATCTCACCTTCAGAGGACTGTTCTCCACGCCACCCCCATACATTCCTACCCACAATGCCACCTAGCTCCAATCTCACCAGGGCTGGCTGAGCGCCAGCGATCGCCATCTCGCCGGGGGCCTGCCCCAAGTCTCCAGCTGCCCTCCTCCTCTTCCTCTTGCTCCTCTCGTAGAGAACGCCAGTTCTCGCTATCTGAGCGGGCATGTTCCTTCCTAGGGCCAGCACCTCCCTCCTCAAACCCTGACCGTGCTGAGGGTGGGAAAAGAGACAGTAAGCCAATGGCAGCAGGGGACCCTGGAAGACCCTCAAAAAACCTTGCTTGTCAACGAAGAGCCAGCTCCAGCCTTCCTGTTCCCGTACCTCCCCCAACAAACATTCAGTCCCTGGGGCCCCTATGGCCACACCCTCACCACGCTCCATACCTCCATCTCGCCTTGCTGACTTCTCAAACCGCCTTTCACCTCTGCAGGAGGAAAAGATGTAGAGGTAAAAGGTGTCCTCAAAACAAGTATAGCTTTCCCTCCCCACCCTGAAGATTGGCGTATACCTTGTCCATCCTGCCCTGAGAAAGGTGGAAGAAGGGGAAGAAACAGAAAAAACTAGGGAGAAATGAGTACCAAGGGAATCAGAAGGAGAAGGGCAGGGCAAGGCCCCAAGGCTTGACAAGGGCTATTTCGTCCCCTAATGACAAAAGACCTAAGCTTCCCTCTATGGGACCAGGGGACCCACACCCCTGGCGCCTCCCTTCCCTGCCTCTATGCCACCTCCTCCTAGTCCCCACCTGTCATCCCAGCTCTGGCTACGCTGGATCTCCCGAGGGTTTCGCCCAAATGCCCCATCGCCTTCTTCAATGCTTCTTTGGTAAAAGGAACTGTCACCACGACCACGGCCTAGAGAAGGACGAGACAACTGTGTGTTTGAAATCTGCTAGAACACTTCTCCAAAAGCTAGAATCCAAAGGCCCCAGCTCTGCCCACCCCCTGGACACACAATCAACTTCTACCTCGGCTCCGTGTACTGCCCCTGCCACGGGAGGTGCCAGCCAGGGGGGGGCCAGCCCCTTTCCCCATCAGCCTCAGCACAGCCACACTGTTCACTGACAGGGAGAAGTTTCTCTGAGGAGGGAGCCAGGGGCAGGTGTGAGGACCTGGCCACCCCACCCAGCACCACCACCTCCTCACCTGCCTCCCCAACTCCAGACCTTTTTTCCTCCCAGCCTTACATCCCAACTTGTGCCTCCCCTCCCAGGGCCCCGGCCCCACCTGCTCCTCCTCTGTCAGAGGCTCCAGGGCCAGGGGCTGCAGTGGCTCCTCCTGTAGCACTGCAGCAAACTCCTTGTCCTGCAGCTCTTCAGGGACCTGTAGGATGGGGCAGAAGAGCCAAGAGACCACATGCTATTGGGTCCTATGCATGGCTGAGGCCCCACAGGCCCCACCTCCATCCCCCACCCACCTTGTTCTCCTTGATATAGAGGGCCAGCATCTCCTCTCGCCCGTAGCGGTAGTCAGCCAGCTTGTACTTGGGCATGGCAGGGGAGGGAGGTGGGGAAGCCACACTACCACCACTGGAAAGGGCCCTCAGCCTAGAAAAGGTCCGGAAAGAAAGCGTGAAAAGACAAGGATCAGGGCAGCCCTGTTCTGCTTCCCCAGCTTTTCCACACCAGCCAAGCTCATGTGACTCACCACTCAGGCCCAAAGTTGAGAGTCTCTGCTGCCATAGTGGAGCTGGTTCCCAGAGTGGGAGGACTGGGCAGAGGAAGGAGGACCTGGTGTGCACACTCCAACACCTGTGGGGCACGTGAACAAGGCCTTGGAGGACAGCATGCCCAGGGTGCCTCTGTGGAGTCAGAGTGGGCCCCACACCTTCGGGGGCACAGTAAGGGCAGCAGGCTAGTGGGTGGGTCACTAGGGCTCTAAAGGACTCACCGAAGCCAGCCACACAGCCACTCACACCATGAGTTAACCAAAGACGCGCAGAGATGGGGAAAGACCTGGGGAAGGTGAGGAAGCAGGGAAGATGAAGCCTCTTCCAGACTCTTAGGAGCACCTTCCCTCAGCCCCAGACTCACCTGGAAGCCTTGCCCTTAGGGAGTAGTAAGGTGGGATCTGGGCTCTTTTTAGGCAAAGGCTGGTGCTGAAGCAAACTAGGGTCCCCAAGACACTGGATATTGGTCTGGCTTCAGTAGTGCCCAGGAGGGACCTTCACATCTAGGAAAGATCCTCAAGGAAAAGCAAGAAAGCAAGGTTTAATTTTTGGTTTTGGTAGTACTTTAAAAAAAATTTTATGATTTATTTATATTTAATCATCAAAACAGGCTTTAATTAACGGGTTAGATGGCATCCCTGCCTCCAGTCCTTATCTGTCTGGCAAAACTGGAGATTATGAGACCAGCAGATGGTGTAATGGTTACACTGCTGGACTCCCACATGGCCCACGATGGTTCAAGTCCTGGACCTGATAGCTTAAAACTCACGCTGGACACGTGTGCCCAAGATCCCGGGAGAAGGGAATGCAGCATGGCCATTCCCCCTGGGGGGTGATTTCTCATATTTTGTCTGTCTCTCCAGTGAAAACATGCACCCTATAGTAAAAAACAAACAAAAAAAACCCTCTCTCTTAAAATAAAACAAAACCCTGCAGATTAGAACTGCCTGGTGCACGAGCAGGATACTAAATGTTCAAGCTGTGGCAGAGACAAGCCTGGCATATTTCCTTTTCCTCCAAGGGAGAAGCCCCAGGGCTGGGTCCCTCAGGTCATTAGCACTCTCACCAGAGGCTAAGACAGGAAGTACGGCGTAGGATTTGGTAAAGGAGCAGACTGAACTGTAGTGCTACGGTAATGTATTGCTCAAAGGGAAGCTGGATCCTACATGGTGACCATGGTTGGAATCTCAGGCTGATCAGCCTGAAATATGCCAGGAACACACCTGTGAGATCTGATGGGCTGGAATATTGAAGGTAGGGGATCGTGGGCTGACCAGACCCTGTGGAAGGTGCTCCCCCACCCTTATGCACACACATGCATCCTAACATGAATAAACAAAAAAACCTTTTTTTTAAAAACAAAAAGGGAAGGTATTTATGGAGGATACAGACATTTAAGGCAAAGATAAAACAACTGTGCAAAAATACTACTGGAGTCACACATATCTTAGAAAGAAAAGGTCAATTATGAAGGGATTAGAAATACATTTGAGAACAAAAACTGCTTCCCTCATGAAAAAACTTAGGGTTGGTCACTTGGAGGCTTGTGCACAGGGACTCAGTCTGGAAAGAAACCAGTAAGAAAGGAGCCAAGAGGCTATGCTGAGGTCAAAGATCGGACACATGTGGAAAGCTCTAGCAGGCGAGGCTATACCGACACATCTGTGGGCTATACTACCTGGTTTGAATATGTGCCCCTCAAAACTCATGTGGTGAAATTTCACAGTGATCAATTTAAGAGGAAAAACTTAATTTGACTATGGAATTAGGAGGTGGGGGTCTCTGGAGCATGATGAAGATTGAGGTCATCAGGGTGGGGCCTTCCTGAGTGAATCCTGGTAGATCTATACAGAGAGAGAGAAACACATGGACAGACGTGTGCTCTTGCTCTCTTCACCACGTGATGTCCTGCGTCACCTGGGAGCCCTGGAGAAAGTCACCATCAGCGAGAAGGCCCTCACCAGATGCCACCCCCAGACCTTGAACCTCTGAACTATGAGTGGAATAAATACCTAAGTCAAGTATTTTTGTTATTAACACCACAATAGACTGAAACAGGCTCATTTACCAATCATGACTAATTACCCAGGCCCTTTCCCCCTGGATCGAGAACAGCCCATCAAAGAATAAAGTCAGGAGAACAATTTTTTTTGATAAAAGCTGGGAAGAAGGTGTTCTCACCATAAAGTACAAATACGGTCTAAGTTGCTGAGACTGACAGAAGAAAAGGTGGCAGCAGCAATGACCTGCTCCTCTATGATACAATGGAGGAGACTCTTGGGAGGAGGCTCATCCCTGGCGGTACCAGAGCAGAGGACACAGGGCAGGCAGCGTCCTGAAGTTGCGTGGGGGCTTCTGTCACTGGCTGGGGAGGAGGCTGGGCGGGCACGTCTCTGTGGGACCCATCAACTCCAAAACACCAAGTCTGAGAAGAAAGGAGGAAGAAGGTTTCCAACAGAGAACGGAGGGAGAGGAGTGCTCTCACAACTGGAGAAGACCAAAGACGCAGTCACAGAGTTGCAGCATCTTAGGATGAACTGTGGCTCTTAGAGATGATCTAAAGGAAGTCTAATCTGCACATTCTGGGGATGGCACATCTCCACCACACAAAGCTACAGAACAGACAAGCCTGAGAGCTGCTTCTTTCAACAAGACCAAGGAGACCTATTAGAACAGCAGAACGTGGCTACTTTTGTCTCCAATACCACCTTTTAGTTAATTTGCCAACTGCATGAACCTTGAAGACATGATGCTAAGTGAAATAAGCTCATCAGAAGAGTTCAAATAGGAGGGAACCAGCAGTTAGCGTAATGGCTATGTCGCTGGACTCCCACGTAGTCGACCGCGGTTCGTGTCCCGGACCCGGTGGCTTAAAACTCATGCCAGGCACGTGTGCGTGCGTGCCCAAGATCCCGAGAGGAGAATGGAGGAGAAGGGATTGCGGCGTGACCATTCCCCCTGGGGGGTGATTTCTCGCTTTCTGTCTCTATGTCTGTCTCTGTCTGTCTGGCGAGCGCACGCGCCCTACAGTGAAAATCTCTCCAAAAAAAAAAAAAGAAGAGTTCAAATAGGGGACCAGAGGGTGGTAGCATTAATGCAAGGCAATGTAGGGATGACCCATGTGGGAAGGTTCTGGGTCTGCATCTGCAGACATTCCTGAACACACTAGGCATGTGTGTGCCTATGATCCAGGGGTGGCTAGGGCTTGGGGTGTGGGGACTCTATTAGGAGTACCTGTCTCTCTGGTTAATGGAATAAAGAAATAAATAAATTTTAAAAAATAATAAGGGGCCAGCAGGTAGCATGGCTGGATCCCTACATGGCTAATTGTGTTTTGAGTCCTGGACCTGGCGGTTTATTTTCTCACTTTCCTTCTTTCTCTCTGTCTCTCTCTCTGGTGAATGTACATGCCCTATAGCAAATTTTAAAATAAGAAAATTAAATAATTATTTAAAAAGATAAAAATAAAATTAGGGCCAGCCAGTGGCATGGTGGCTAAGGTAGCTGTATCCCACATGCTTGTCAGCACAGTTTGAGTCCTAGACCTGGGTGACTTGAAAACCATGCCAGGCACATGTGCATCCATGCCCAAAATCTCAAAAGAAAGAATGGAGAAGTGACTGAGGCATGACCATCCAAGGGGGTTGTTCTCTCACTCTTCTTTCTCTGGCAAGTGCATGTACCCTCTGGCAATTTTTTTTTCCTAAGAGATTTTTGCTATAGGGTACATGTACTCGCCAGAGAGACAGAGACAAAGAAGCATAAAGTGTGGAATCACCCCCCCGGGGGGAGGGCATGTAAACAATACATTCTCCTCGTCTCCTCTAGAGATCTTGGGCACTCGTGCACACGTGACTGGCATGAGTTTCAAGCCACCTTATCTGGGACTTGAACTGTGGTTTGCTCTGAGTGAGTACAGGGATGCAACCATTACACCATCTGCCAGTCCCCCTCTGGCAAATTAAAAAAAAAAAAAAAAAAAGTTTAGCTTCTTTAGAAATAAATTACCAGTGGGACCAGCAAATGGTGTAATGGTTACATCACTGAACTCCCATGTATTCAACCAAGGTTCGAGCCTGGACCCAGCAGCTTAAAACTCAACGTCGAGTATGTGTGCATGAATGCCCAAGATCTTTTTTTTTTTTGGGGGGGGGGGAGGAAGGTTTTTTCTAGGGCACGTGCGCTCGCCAGAGAAAGACAGAGATAGAAAGAGAGAAATCACTCCCCTGGGGGGGATGAACACAACGCAATCCCTTCTCCCTTCTCCTCCATTCTCCTCTTGGGATCTTGGGCATGCACGCACATGTGCCTGGTGTGAGTTTAAGTCTCCAGGTCTGGGACTCAAACCGCGGTCAGCTACATGGGAGTTCAGCAACATAGCTATTGTGCTAACTGCTGGTCCCAATGTCCAAAATCTTGAGAGGAGAATGGAGAAGGGACTGTGGCATGACCATCCCAGCTGAGGGGTGATTTCTCTCTGGCAAGCACATGCCCTATAGCAAAAACCTCTCTTGAAATATAAATAAGTAAATTGCCAGCAAAAGCTCTAAATCTTTTGAGGTATATTTGTTGCCTATAAATATAACCTGGGGAGGGGGGTGTGTTTGGGGAAACTGAAATTCTGAAAGTTTTGTATTTAAGGTACAAACCAGGAGAAGAATGGCATGGTTAGTATTGTGTAATTGGGGCCATGTATTAATATCTAAAAAACAGGAATGAGAAAGGTAATTGAACACAAAAACAAAAAAACCTAACTGCCTATTTCATTTTTCCCAAGTTTGTTTGTTTGCTTATTTATTTATTTGGAGAGGTTTTTGCTACAGGGTGCATGCACTCGCCAGACAGACAGAGAGAGACAAAGAGACAGAAAGCGAGAAATCACCCCCCAAGGGGGATAGCCACACCACAATCCTTTCTCCTCCATTCTCCTCTTGGGATCTTGGGCATGCATGCACATGCGTCCGGCGTGAGTTTTAAGCCACCGGGTCCGGGACTTGAACCGCGGTCGACTACGTGGGAGTCCAGCGACATAGCCATTACACTGGCCCCTCCAAGTTTATTTCTTATATAAGAGAGACAGAGCATGTGGCGTGGCCATCCATGTGTTCTCAACAAGGTCTTGATGTTACAATCCACCTGCAATCTTTAGTCAGCCCCAGATCATTGAGCAGGCATGTGCCCAGCATACTCAGGGAGATTTCTGGACTTGAACCAGGAACCCGCCCATGTGAGATTGCCTCGCAGAGGATTGTGTTAATTATCACACCACCACTTGGCCCCCTACTGCCCACTTCTTATATAGCACTACCCAAAATGTGTTATTATTGATATTTTGCAATGTAGGTAAAATTGTTTTTTATTCTTAAAAACTGGGGCGGGGGAACCAGCAGTTAGCGTAATGGCTATGTCGCTAGACTCCCACATAGTTGACCGCAGTTCGCGTCCTGGACCCGGTGGCTTAAAACTCATCCCGGGCGCGTGTGCGTGCATGCCCAAGATCCCAAGAGGAAAAGGGATTGCGGCGTGACCATCCCCCCGGGGGGTGATTTCTCGCTTTCTGTCTCTATGTCTCTCTTTGTCTGTCTGGCGAGTTGGGGGAGGGCACGCCCCCATAAGGGAAAACCCCCAAAAAAAAAAAAAAAAAAAAAAAAAAGAAGAAGAAAACTGGGGGCGGAATAGCATAATGGTTACGTGGCTAGACTCTCATGTAGTTAACTGCGGGTCGAGTTCCGGACCTGATGGCTTAAAACTCACACCAGGTGAGTGTGCATGTGTGTCCCAAATCCCAAGAGAATAGAGAAGGGATTGCAGCATGGCCATTCCTACTGGGGAGTGATTTCTCGCTTTCTGGCTATCTCTCCAGTAAGTGCACACGTCCTATAGCAAAAATCTCTCTTAAATAAAAGGGGTGTGTGGAGGGGTGACACCTGCATATGGAATGCTGACTGAGATACTTACTGAACTCCCACATGGCCAATCACAATTAAAGTCCCTGACCTGATGGCTTGAAAAATCACACTGGGCACATGTGTATGCCCAAAATCCCAAGAGGAACCTAGCTATCCTCCTGGGGGGTGATTTCTCACTTCCCCTCTCCCACTGGGTGTACACACCCTATGGCAAAAACCAAAAAACCAAAAAATTAAAAAGACAAAAACTATACGATTTCTCTAACACAAGATACCTAGAGGAGTCAAATCCACAAAGATGTAAAGTAATGGTGGCTGCCTAGCGCTGGGAGGGGGAAGAGGGACAGAGAGCTGTTGAACAGGCCCAGAATTTCAGCCAAGGAAGAGAAAATGTTTTGGAGGCGTTGGTGGCAATGAGTGCACAACAATGTGAATGTGCTTAATACCACAGAACTCCACGCTTAAAAATGGTTAAAGTGGTAATAAATTTTATGTTATGTATATTTTATCTCTATAATAACTTTTAAAAGCTTTAGGGAAAAAGACACTTGGGAATAAACCATTGCCTACTTACGTCTTCCCCACTCCAAGAAAAACACCCCACCTTCTTTCAAACAAGTCTCAAGAGAGGCAGTTTTGAGCCTCCTCCAGTTTATTCCTTCTACAGGAGCAAAACAAGTGCTGGGGGCACAGAAGCCCTCTGCAAGGGAATGGGAAGAAGAGAAAAAGAAAAGGACTCACCCTCCCACCCTGCCAGGAGTGATGACCGCTCTCCACTGGGCCCTCCGCTTCTGGCCTTCACCTCTCTCTGCTGGTTGAAAGGAGCAAGCAGAGGAAAAATGGTTCACATTGTGTGAGGCACGAGGAGCAGGGACATCGACCAGGCCGGGGAAAGGCAGTCAGGGAGAGGGGGATAGAGGGCAAGGAAAAGCACAAGCCATCCACCCTTCTCAGGGAGAAAGCAGGAGAGAGACCAGTTAAGTCTCTGAGCTGGGCTAAAGAGGGCCCTGGTCCTGAAGCTATCTGACCTTCCTTCAGCCTAAAGGAAGCAGCAGCAGGCAGGCCACCCGCCTGGTTTCCAGCCCTCCCCAACGCTGGTGTGTGTGTGTGTGGGGGCGACTCTGATCTCCAGGGGACTTTTGGCCATGTCTGAAGAGCTTTAGGGCTGTCAGAACTGGACAGGGGAGTGCTACGTGCATCTAGTGGGTAGAGGCCGGAGATGCCACTACACACCCTATAGTGCACAGGGCAGACCCCACAATAAAGAAGTAGCTAGCCCCAAGAGTGGCTGTGTTGAGAAACCCTCTTCGGCACCACCAGCATGGGTAAAGTCTAGTTGGTGTTTATGGGGAAGAATAGAAGACAAGAGAAACCAAATCTACACTAGCTCATTCTCTCCTCTGAATAGCAAGGAAATTATTTCCTAATTACACTGTCCCATGAGAGGAACCTGAAATCCTGCCAAGAGGGAAATCCTTGAGAAAATAATAGTTAAAAAGAAAAATGGCCTTACTTATGTCTATCACAAACTCTCAAAGCCAGGCACTTGGATCCTTTTCCAAGGAAGAAAACCTAAGAGGCTGGCCCAGGACAAGGAATCACATCCTTGCTCAGGCTAGAGGTCTACTTCTCACAGGTCAATTCAGCTCGCCCCCTACCTCCCACACTCCGTCTATCTCAGCTACTCGCTCCCTCCCACACTCCATCTTCTCCTCCTCAGGCCTCAGTATCCCCTCACTCCCCCAGCATCTGAATTATTCCTGTAAAAAGGGTGCCCCCTGCTGGAGACAAGGGGAGAGGACACTACATGCTGGTCCTGGGGAACCAACTGGCCTGAGGGAACAGGAAGGGAGCCTGTTCTCTGGGGTTCAGGACTCACAAGAGAATAGGCTGTCACAGGATACACTATGTTAAGAACATTATCTCCTCACTCTATCACCCCTAAAATTAGCCCCAATCCCGAGCAATGTGTCTTGGCACAAAGTATAGCACTAATAACAGAAGCAGGGCCCCAAACTCCCCAACGTTTGGAGCAACCACACAGCCTATTAGCAGTGACTTGGCCCTTTCTAGGAGGGAACCATTCTCCCCCTGTGATAGGGTGGGGATTCGGAGGCTTAAAACAGGGCTGTAAGACCTTGTTCTTCTCAGCTGGCCAGTTACCCCAGCTCTCCTCCTGAGCCATCATGACAAACCATGACAAGTAACAATGCCAACTGGCAATTATACACTAGTTAACAGTTTTCAGAGCACTTTCACACTTGACCTCATTTGATCCCAGCTGCCCACTTGCCTAGGCCTTGGGCTTTAGCCAGGGAAAACATGGAAGAGAAGCTATAGCCACCCATACAGGGTACCCCAACGTCCTCAACACTCTATCCAAGGCTGGAGAAGGTGTGCACAGCAGCTGGGTCCCGGGTCCTCCCAAACTCTCACGCATATTTTGTGTCTGAGGCCATTTTTAATTTCTTGTTAGATCTTTTAATCCTTCACACTGCCTCTTCTCACCTTCTCTAAAGTGGATGTACTTTTTCTATCCCAAACTCCAACCACAGATACAAAAGTGAGAGCAAACTATGGTCCTTTCCTCCTCAAACTGCACTCAACCTGGTGTATCGACAGGCTGAAAAAGCTAGCCCAGAAGCCCAAGCACACAGTCCACTTGGTTCCAATCACCATGAGACCCTTGAGGCCCCTGGTCAGCAAGCAATGGCAGGAACACAAAGTCCCGATTTCCCTCAAACTCAGACCATTGGGGAGCCAAGACCCACAATATGGGAAATAAACTGGACCTGGGGAGGAGGGAGGCCAGCTTGAGGCCGCAGAAGGAACAGTAGAGTGGGAAAGAGGCAGACGCGAATCCCCTCGTGTGAACTCAACAGGGCAGCGGCTGGTCGACCATATTACAGGGAAAGGCAGGGGTGCGGGTGATATGTCAGCTGGGAGGGACAGAGAAGTTGTGCAGAGGAGAGCAGCACTGAGAAGCCAGAGGGCACTAAGACTGAGGTGGGTGGGGAAGATCTGGCCAACAAGTATTTCCGTAGCTTCTCCCAGGGCAGAGCACTAGGATGGAAGAGACCTGGGAGCTCACTGCGAATTCTAGTAATGACTGGTTAAGAGGGGAAAGAGAAGGTCTCTTTAAAGTTACTTGAAAAAAAAAGACCAAGCTGTGGCCAGGGTGCTGCTACCTTAGGGGACACAGGCCGGGAAGGACCTGGCATGGTGACAGGGAAAGCAAGCAGCCCGCCCCTGCTTAGGAAGGTGTTTAAGGCGACCGGACAAGCTGGAGGAAGACCCCAATGACCAAGCGCTAAGGTCGCCGGCTAAAGAAACGTAGGTGAAGGACCAGGCGGGGTGCTTGGGTGGAGGAGCCGGCTTCCATGTTGGCTGAAGTCGTGGAACGCTTGGACCTGAAGACCCGCAAGGCCCTGCTCATTGCGATGAGAACCCAGAGGCACGTTGGGGGGACCTCCGGAGAGCGCGGGCGCACAGCATGGACCCGGCAGCAGCGGACCGAGGGGTCGGGGCCCTCCGGCGGGCGAGCGCCCGTGCAGGATCTTGCAGGGGCCCATAGGGACGACCGTTACGAGCGCGGGGGTGGGAAGGCGGCGGGCCGGGCCGGAGGACGACGTGCCCTTCAGGGAGGGGCGCCAGGTGCGCGCGGAGCGGCCGGGGGCGGCCGCCCCCCGAGCACAGAGCCGGCCTC
>NW_006159974.1:2407395-2412316 GCF_000334495.1 Tupaia belangeri chinensis | reverse complement strand
CGGGATGACCGCTGTCCCCGACACCCCCCCCGGCACGTGACTCGGGAGCCGGGTTTGTCACGTGATGCCGAGCCCGCCGTGGGGAAGGGGGTCCCCGGGGTGCCTCCCGCGCTCCCGGCGTGCACCCCCCCCGGCACGTGACGCGGGACCCTCGGGACGTAGGCGGCGGCCAATGGCACTGCCGGCCTCTCCCGGCCAGTGGGGTTCTTCCAGGAAGCCCACCCGGATTAAAGGAGACAATAAAATCATCGGACACTTTTGGGATACACGAAATTAGCGCAGATCTAATGATTTAGGAAAATCCGAGACAGTCCTGACTTTGTGACCCGGAGTTTCTATGAGTGGCTCCGGCTACAGATTTCTCGTAGACCTCGGGCAAAAGAGAGAATGCTTTTGAATCTCAGCTTCTCTATTACAGAAGGGTGTTAAATACTATTCTGCGTCCCATACCCGACCCTCTCTCCGTCCCCTCTGGGAGTGCTGTACGAATTAAAATAAATGAATGTGAAAGGCTTTGAAAAGAGAGAAAACTACTATGCAAATGTGAAACCTAGACCGGAACCCTCTTTGTTTAAAAAAAGAGGTTTTTCAAGAACGACTTTTCCGACTGGCTAAACTTTTCTGGACGCAAAATAGTTGTGTGTGTTCACTATTTTCTTTAGAAGTCATTCCCGAGTGTACACTTTACTTCCTGATTCCTACAACAGCTGTGGTCCAACACCGTGTAATCCCTAAGACGGGGAAAAGGTAAATTCACGACTTGGAATCTGAGCGCCCTGTGTCTTGCCTGACAGAGCACAGACCTCAGGAGTTGCTGTGAAGGCCCTTTGTTCCAGCAGCGTCAGGCCTCTCGGCACCTAGCGTATGCGTCTGCTTTTTAGAGTGCCCTTGACTTTCTTGGCAGTTATGATTCCTTCTTTAGTGCTGTCGGTCAAGTTGCTTTCTCTCAGGCTGGAAGAGCAGTGGTTAAGAAAAGAGTAGAGGCCCCTTGTTTGATTCCATCCGTTACTGACCATATCACTGGGCAAGTTAAATGCACTTTTCTGTGTTTGAACTGTGTGATAAAGCCCTCTAGTGTGGCTCTTGGCACTGGCAAGCCACCACAAATCCAAGAAGACTGCAGAAAGTTCGCGGAAAGGACCATTAAAAACCGAGTTTACTTTGATGCAAAAAAATTTTAAATCCATGCATAATTTTTTATAATATGCATTTTCCAAGAACTCTTTTGAAGATCCTTTCTATCAGCTAAGGGAAGATTCTGTTTCCACAGGACTCCTGAAACACAATAATTGAGACTATATTAACACTTTAAAGACTTGAATTCTGTATAGACAGAACGCAAGCTTCAGTAAGTGAATTCTCCTAGAGTAAAATTGATGAGCTGATTTTTTTTAATAGTTTTTTTTTTTTAACTTAGGTTTTTGGAGAGGTTTTTGCTATAGGGCACTTGCCAGAAAGAGAGAGACAGAAAGACAGAAAGGAAGAAATCACCACCACCACCCCCCCCCCGGGGGGGATGGCCATGCTGCCATCCCTTCTCTTCCATTCTCTTGGGATGTTGGGCATGCATACGCGTGCCCGGCGTGAGTTTAAGCCACTGGATCTGGGACTCGAACCGCGGTTGACTACATGGAAGTCCAGCTACATAGCCATTACACCGTCTGCTATTACCCCTATTTAACTTTATTTTAATTTGACTAGAGAGGAACAGAGAGAGAGAGAGAGTGAGTGAGAGAAAGGGAAAGTAAGAAAGCAAGCCACCAGGTCCAGGACTCAAACCGCAGTTGGTCATATGGGAGTCCAGCACTCTTAACCCCCACACCACCTGGCAGCCCGAATAAACTTATGATTTTTCCCCCAACCGAAAGCTTTTGTTGTCATTTTTTTGTTTATTTTACTTTTCTGGACGGGAGTTGTAGTCTGGGTGATTGAAGTCACCTGCAGCCTAACCTATGAAGACTAAGTTGTTAGCATGTTTCAACTATCGATGAGCAAATGTGAGATGGTAAGTTACAGGAGAAATGGTACAGGGAACAATGGGAGGCAGCTCTTTGGGATGGACATAGTCAGGGGCAGTGCAATTTATGCTGAACTCGAGAGAAGGGCAGGATTTCGGCAGATTTATGAAAAGTGGGCAAGGGATTGGGAATAGTGAGATTTATGGGATGAGAGGGTCTCTGGCAGTGAAGAAGTCAAGGTGAAATTTCGGTTGGGGGCTTGAATGCTACTGTGAAAGGCTGGTTTGGACTGAAGAGCGGCACCTGCTATACGTGCAACACATCAAGGAGGGCTCATCAGGAACCAGCAGTTAGCGTAATGGCTATGTCGCTGGACTCCCACGTAGTCGACTGCGGTTCGCGTCCCGGACCTGGTGGCTTAAAACTCACGCCGGGCGCGTGTGCATGCATGCCCAAGATCCTGAGAGGAGAATGGAGGAGAAGGGATTGCGGCGTGACCATCCCCCCTGGGGGGTGATTTCTCGTTTTCTGTCTCTATGTCTCTCTCTGTCTGGCGAGCACACGTGCCCTATAGCGAAAACCTCTCAAAAAAAAAAAAAAAAAAAAAAAGGAGGGCTCATTGACCTGAGGGTGGAAACTAAAGGGATCGCTCTGGGCTGGGCGTTGGTACCAGTTTGTGACACTGGGCCTGTATTCTCCCTAGCTGTGAATTGAGGACTTGATACTGACACTATGTCAACTGAAGTGGATAAACTCCTTTTTGTGAAAGAAAACTATGAAATCAGAACTGTGAGTCTCTTATATAGAATTCAATAAAAATTACAAAGAAATTACTTAGACCTAATTTTTTATTTGATCATTCAGGTGCTGTGCTGAAAAATGTCTTGGTCTGTGGGTTTTTTCTTTTGTTTTTGGAGCGGTTTTTGCCATAAGGTGCATCCGCTCACCAGAAAGACAGAGAGACAGAAAGCAAGAAATCACCCCGGGGGTGGGGGGGGATGGCCACACCGCAATCCTTTCTCTTCCATTCTCCTCTCAGCATCTTGGGCACGCATGCACATGCGCCTGGTGTGAGTTTAAGCACCAGGTCCAGGACTTGAACTGTGATCGACTTCATGGGAGTCCAGCGACATAGCCATTACGCCAACTACTAGTCCCGGTCTGTGTTTTATTTTATTTTATTTTTTTAAAGAATTATTTTATTTGACTGTATTTATTCAATATGACTAGAGAGGGACAAAGTGAGTGAGAGAGGGAGGGAGAGAGAGAGAGAGTGAGAAAGCAAGCCACGTGCCTTACAGCAAAAAAAAAAACTCTTCAAAAAAAAAAAAAAAAGAGGTAAAAGTTAGATAGTTCACTGAAATGGGGGAGAGGTCTCAAAGAGGACCCAACAGCCATTCTCTGCCCTTTTCCTTAATGGTAGATTCTTCTGTGGTGTTTTCCTTTGATGAAATGCAATGAGATACGAGCTTTCTTATTGTCAAGTCGCTTTATTATAGAGTCTGACTTCACCTGCTTAAATTGTGAACCTTTATATTTCTTTCTTTTTTTTTTTTTTTTGGAGAGGTTTTTGCTATAGGGCATGTGCGCTCGCCAGACAGACAGAGAGACAGAAAGTGAGAAATCACCCCCCAGGGGGTATGGCCACGCTGCAATCCCTTCTCCTCCATTCTCCTCTCTGGAATTTGGGCACACATGCACACATGCCCAGCGTGAGTTTAAGCCATCGGGTCCAGGACTCAACCACGGTCAACTACATGGGAGTCTAGCGACATAGCCGTTATGCCAACTGCTAGTCATGAACCTTTATATTTATCTGGATAGCAAAGCTTGTAAATCGTATTTCAGATCTGATTAATGTAATGATAGTTCATAGATGTGTTTATTGTTAATTATCAGACATAATGGGCCTTAAAATTAATTTACTATATGCAGAATTACTTTCTGCCATGAGCTAAGTTCTTTGGTCAACCAAATACAACTGCTTGTCAAGTCACCAATGACCTCCTCGGTGCTAAAGTCTGCCAGTCTATTATCTTGTGTTTGTCAACAGCCTGTGACACAGCAGACACTCCCTCCTCTAGACATGATTTCTTCTGGTTTCCAGGAAACCACACTACTACTGCTACTTCTCAGGTCTTGGCTGTTCCCTTACTTCTTCCCAACCCCAGGACTCAGTCCTTTGAACCACCCTATCTTAGTAGGTTATGGGCCTTATGACTAGACATTTCTATCCCAATGTAGTCATTGCTTCCTCTGGTAAATTTTAGACTAGCCCAAGATCACGGTGGTGCTCCTTGTTGGAAGGGCCACAAGGTCTTGTATACGTCCCTTTCTTCTTAGCATGGTCCTGCTGTCCTGCTCATGTTTTCTTCCCCACTAAAATATGAGCTGATAGCACAGTATTATAATGTAACCAATATTCTAACAGCTGAACAGGTCTAATTGATGCAAGCCTTATTGCTACATAGTATTCCATAGTATTGATGTACTATAGTTTGTTTACCATTCATTGATTGAAAAAACGCCCTGGTTGTTTCCAGTTTTTTTTTTTTTTAACTATAACAAATATGAATAAAAATATAACAAGTATTGGGAACCAGCAGTTAGCGTAATGGCTATGTCGCTGGACTCCCACGTAGTCGACCGCGGTTCATGTCCCGGACCCGGTGGCTTAAAACTCACGCCGGGCGCGTGTGCGTGCGTGCCCAAGATCCCGAGAGGAGAATGGAGGAGAAGGGATTGCGGCGTGACCATCCCCCCTGGGGGGTGATTTCTCGCTTTCTGTCTCTATGTCTCTCTCTGTCTGTCTGGCGAGCGCACGCGCCCTACAGTGAAAAATCTCTCCAAAAAAAAAAAAATATATAACAAGTATTAATAAAACTGCTATGGACATTCCTGTAGAGGGTTTTTTTTTTTTTTTTTGAGGCGGGGGGGGGTTTTTTTTTTGGGGAAAAACAAGA
>NW_006159974.1:2365784-2407385 GCF_000334495.1 Tupaia belangeri chinensis | reverse complement strand
CGACTGCCTCCCCCAGGGGGAATGGCCACACCGAAATCTCTTCTGTTCCATTCTGCTCCATTCTCACTCGGGATCTTGGACATGCACGTACACATGCCAGTGTGAGTTTAAGCCACTGGGTCCGGACTCGAACCGTGGTCGACTACATAGGAATCCAACTGCTGGTGCCTCTATAGAGGTTTTTAAATGCCCAGGAGTGCTCTTGCTGGGTCACATGGTTAGTGTATGTTTCATTTTAGAAGAAAGTGCCAAACTATTTTTCAGAATGGCTGTATCATTTTATTTTCCCAAACAGTATATGAAAGATCCAGTTTCTGCATTCTCAGCCACACTTGGTATTGTCAGGATTTTTTATTTTAGTTGTTTCTTATAAGTGTATAGTGATGGGTCATCATGGGTTTTTATTTATTTATTTATTTTTAGAGAGAGATTTTTGCTATAGGATGCAAGCGCTCATCGGATAAACAGAGGGAGACAAAGAGACAGAAGGTGAGAAATCAATCCCCAGGAGGGATGGCCACGCTGCAATCCTCTCTCCTCCATTCTCCTCTCAGGATTTTGGGCACGCATGCACACATGCCTGGCGTGAGTTTTAAGCTGCTGGGTCTGGGACTTGAACCACAGTTAACTACGTGGGGGTCCAGCGATGTAACCATTACACCATCTGCTGGTCCCCATCATGGGTTTTTAAAAAATATTTTGCAGGGCAAGTGGCATGACGGTCAACGTCACTGGATTCCCACATGGTCAACTGTAGTTCAAGTCCTGGACCTGGTAGTTTGCTTTCTCACTTTCCCTCTCTCTGTCTCTGTCACTCTCTGGGCAAATTAAAAAATAATAGTAATTGAAGTTAAATAAAATACTATTTTAGAAAAATTTTTCTTGAAACAGCAAATACTTTTTTTTTTTTTTTTGGAGGAGAGGTTTTGCTATAGGGTACGTGCATTCGCCAGAGAGAGACAGAGAGAGACAGAAAGATAGAAAGCGAGAAATCACCCCCCCAGGGGGGATGGCCACGCCGCAATCCCTTCTCCTCCATTCTCCTCTCGGGATCTTGGGCATGCACACACATGAGCCCGGCGTGAGTTTTAAGCCACCAAGTTCAGGACAAGAACCATGGTCGACTACGTGGGAGTCCAGCGACATAGCCATTATGCTAACTGCTGGTCCCCCAGCTAATACTTTTTGTATTCAAGTTTTTTTTTTCCCCCTTCTCCCATGAACAAGAAAGACAAATAGAATGAGAGAGAGACAGCCACCCCCAGCAAGTCTTCAGGTCACAGATCATGGACACATAGGTGGCAGGTGTGTTCAGGAGATCTCTAGACACAAATCCAGAACTCCTGTGGGTCCTGGCAGATTACAGAGTCTTGCATTCTTTTTTTTTTTTTTTCAGGACAGAATTTTGCTATAGGGCATGTGTGTTCCCCAGAAAAACAGAAAGAAAGCAAGAAATCAGCCCCCATGGGGAATGGCCAGCCATAACCCCTTCTCCTTCATTCCTTTCTCAGGATTTTGGGCATGCATGCACGCGGACCTGGAGTGAATTTTGAGCTTCTCGGTCTGGGACTTGAACTGTGGTGGACTATGTGGGAGTCCTGCAATGTAACCATTACACTATCTGCTAGTCCCAAGCCTTGCATTCTTTTTTTTTTTTTTTAATGAATGAATGAATTTATTTGTTTTTATTTATTTATTTTTATTTGACCAGAGGGGGCGGGGGGAGTGAGAAAACAAGCCACCAGGTCCAGGACTTGAACCACGGTCGGCCACGTTGGAGTCCAGCACCTCAACCATCATGCCACCTGCTGGCTACTCAAGCCTTGCGTTCTTTACCAATGTGCCACTGTCTGGTCTCTCTCATCATGTTTTTGTTTTAAATTTGCTAGAGAGTACATGCGCTCTGTAGAGAGAGAGGGAGAAAGAGAAAGTGAGAAAGCACCCCCAGGGAGCATGGTCACACTATTATCTCTTCTCCATTTCTGCCTCCGTTTGGGACTTTGGGCACGCACACACACGTGCCCAGCATGTTATTAAAGCTACTAAGACCTGGACTCAAACCTCGCAGACGGCTATGTGGGGTCCAGCCATCTTCACCACACCATGAGCTGACCCTCAGCATGGTTTTAATGTGCATTTCCTTAATGGCTAATGGTACTGACATCTTCCAGAACTTATTTGCCATCCTTATGTCCTGTTTTACTGAAGTGTCTGTTCAAGACTTTTGCCCATTTTCTTTTCTTTTTTCTTCTTTTTTTTTTTGGAGAAGTTTTGCTATAGGGCGCGTGCACTCGCCAGAGAGACAGAGAGACAGAAAGCAAGAAATCACCCCCCAGGGGGGATGGCCACGCCGCAATCCCTTCTCCTCCATTCTCCTCTCGGGATCTTGGGCATGCACATACACGTGCCCGGCATGAGTTTTAAGCCACTGGGTCTGGGATGTGAACCGCGGTCGACTACGTGGGAGTCCAGTGACATAGCCATTATGCTAACTGCTGGTTCCCTTTCTTTTTCTTTTTTGAGAGATTTTTGTTGTAGGGCGTATGTGCTCCATAGAGGGACAGAGAGAAAGTGAGAAATCACCCACCTGGGGGATGGCCAGCCACAATCCTTTCTCTTCCGTTCTCCTCTTGGGATTTTGGGCATGCACGCACACGCACAGGTGTGAGTTTGAAGGGCGGAGTCCGGAACTCAAACCACAGTTAACTATGTGGGAGTCCAGCATCGTAATCGTTATGCCATCTACTGGTCCTGAATTTTGTCCATTTCCTTTCTTTCTTTCTTTCTTTCTTTCTTTCTTTCTTTCTTTCTTTCTTTCTTTCTTTCTTTCTTTTTTTTTTTGAGAGGTTTTTCACTATAGGGCGTGTGCACTGGCCAGACAGACAGAGAGAGACAGAGAGACAGAAAGTGAGAAATCACCCCCCAGGGGGGAGGGCCACGCCACAATCCCTTCTCCTCCATTCTCCTCTCGAGATCTTGGGCACACACGCACACACGCCCGGCGTGAGTTTTAAGCCACTGGGTCCAGAACTTGAACCACGGTCGACTACATGGGAGTCCAGCGACATAGCCATTACGCTAACTGCTTGTTCCCATTTTCTAATTGGGTTGTTTTGTTTTCCAGCTCGTGAATTTAGAGTTCTTTCTGTATTCTGGATACCAGTCCTTTGTAGAATATGTGATTTGCCAAAATGGTCTCCCAGTCCGTGACTTCTCTTTTGACTCTGGTAATACGGTCTTTCACAGAGCAAATGTTTAAACGTTTTAATAAAGTCCAATTTACATTTTTTTAAAAAATTTTTATGAATTGTGCTTCTGCAGTCATGGTTAAAGCTGTTGACTGGCCCCTATATCATGAATGGTTTTTCCTGTTTTCTTCTAAAAGTTTTATAGTTATAGATTTTATATTTAGATCTACCATTCATTTGTGTATTAATGTTTTGTATAGGGCTCGGTTTAATTTCTTTGCTTATTTGTCTAGTTATTTCAGCATCATCTGTTGAAAAAAAAATCCTTTCCCCACTGGACTGCTTTTTTAGTCATTGTCAAAAATGTCTTGGCCATCCTTGTGAAAGTCTATGTTTGAGCTGTTTTACTCCATTCTTCTGTTGCTATAACTGAATACTCTGAATACCACGGATTAGGTGGTTTATAAACAATTAAGGTTTCTTTGGCTCACAGTTCTGATGATCTAAAGTCGAAGGGCTACATCTGGTGAGGGCTTTCTTGCTCGTGGGAGCTCTGCAGAGTCCCAAGGCAGAGCCAGCACATGGAGAGGGAGCGAGAACTTGTGTCAGCTCCGGTATCTCTTATTTCAAAGCCACAAGCATTTACTCATGGGATCCCACCCAGAAGACCCTTTTTAGTACTAATTACTTTACAAAGTCACTACCTCTTTTTTTTTTTTTTTTAAGAGTTTTTGCCTTAGGATGTGCTTGCCAGAGAGAGACACAAACAGACACAGTGATAGGGAAGTTGAGAAATCACCCCCAGAGGTGATGGACATCTCCCCATCCTCCCAACCCCCCTGCACTCCCTTCTCCATTCCCCTCCTGAGATCTTGGGTGCACACACTCCCTGTGAGATTTTTCAAGCCACTAGGTCCAGGACACAAACCATGGTCAGCCATTTGGGAGTCCAGCGATATCACCCCTACACCCTGTGCTAGTCCCAAATTCACTACCTCTTGACAGCATACCTGGATTAAGTTTCCATCCTCTTAATACTGTCACAATAGTAAACAAATTTCAATATGTAAATTTTAGATTCACACTTCAAATCATATCAGGTTTCCTATTCCATTCCATCGATGTTTGGCTCTATCCCTCCACTGATACCACTCTTTCTTTCACATTTATTTATCTATTTACGTATTTGTCATGATTTTCAAGTCACCTGGTCTGGGACTTGAACCAGGGTCAGCCATGTGGAAATCCAACACCTTAACCACCACTCCACCTGCTGGCTCCCCATACTTTCTGAATTATTGTGTCCATATAGTACATCTTAAAATAGGTAATGTGCTTCTAACAACTTGTTTTTTAAAATTGATTTAGCTATTCTACTTTTGCCTTTCCTTATAAATTTTAGAATAAAATTCAGAGGGCCAGAGGTGGTGTAGCAGTTAAGCAGTTAATGTGGACTCCCATATTGCCAACCACAGTCCCAAACCTGGTGGTTTGAAACTCACATTGGGTGCATGTGTGTGTGTGTGTGTGTGTGTGTGTGTGTGTCTAAAATCCCAAGAGGAGAGTAAAGGAGAAGAAATTGTTGCGTGACCATCCCCCTTAAGGGGTGATTTCTCACTTTCTCTCACTCTGTCTCTCTCTCTGTATTTCTGGCAAGTGTATATGCCCTATAGGAAAAATAAAACTCTCTTAAAAAATTAGAATAAACCTCATCTACATCTACTAAAACTCTTGCTGGGATTTCATAGGAACTGTGTTAAGTCTCTACATCATTTTGGAGAGAATTGGTTTATTTATTTATTTAGAGATTTTTGCTATAGGGCATGTCTGCTCACGGGAGAGACAGAGAGACAGAAAGCAAGAAATCACCACCCAAGGGATGACCATGCTACAATCCCTGCTCCATTACCTTCTTGGGATTTTGGGCATACATACACATGCAACTGGTGAGTTTTGAGCTGCCGGGTCCAGGACTCAAACCTTGGTGGACTATGTGGGAGTCCGGCGACATAACCATTATGCCATCTGCTAGTCCCTGTTTGTTTTATTTATTAGAGAGGTTTTTGCTAGAGGACACATGTGCTTGCTGGAAAGACAGGGAGACAGAAAACGAGAGATCACCCAAAGGGGGTACGGGCATGCCCCAGTCCCTTCTCCTTTCTCCTCTCAGGATTTTGGGCACACACGCACATACACCTGGCATGAGTTTTAAGCCATTGGGTTGAGGACTCAAACCGCAGTTGACTATGTGGGATTCCAGGGACATAATCATTACACCGTCTGCTGGTCCCAAGTCCCTATTTATTTTTTAATTGCTGGAGGGACAGGCCCTCTCCAGAAAGACAGAGTGAGGGGGGAGAGGGAGAAAGTGCCTCCCAGTGGGATGTGGTCATGCAGCATTCCCTTCTCCATTTCTCCATCCTTTGGGGATTTTGAGCTGCACACACAAGACTGGCCTGTTTTTCAAGCCCCCGGGTGTAGATTCCAACCATGATATGCCACATGGGATCCAGCTCCTCAACCATGAGGCCACTGGTCCAACCCAAGAATTGGTATCTTCTTTATGTTGAATCTTCCAACTCAACATAAATCTGAAAGTTGTGGTTAATGAAAGACTCTGGGGGCCGGCAGATGGCATGATGGTTAAGGGTGCTAGACTCCCACATGGCCGACCACAATTCGAGTCCCGGACCTGGTGGCTTGCTTTCTCACTTTCCCTCTCTCTCACTCTGTCCCTCTCTGATTAAAATAGATAAATAAATAAATAAATAAATAAGTTCAATATAGTAATTCTTTTAAAAAGACTTTGAAACTAAAGAGGACTACAGAAGAATTTAAATGGTGCTGGGTGAAAAGTTAGCAGGAATCTTTGCAACCTTTGGTCAGATAAGGTCAAACTCTTGCCCTAGGCAACCAGACAGAAGCTTGGAGGCATAAACAAGCCAACATGTGTGCCAGCTTACAGTTCACAAGAGAACATTGGGGTTCACAGCTCGATGGTGAGCCAGGAATTAGCTTTCCTGCTTGAGTGATGAAAAAGCAAGCGGAGAGTAGTTCAGGGCTCCCAGCGCAGGTCTGACTAACTTGCAAAGGGAACTCTCCAGAGCTATAGAATAGCTGTATATAGAACTCCACCTTCAGACTGCCCTTCGGAAGCCACCAACAGCGTACCCGGCCCCTTCATCCTGCCCGCTAGGGGGCGGCACATCCCCGCTCCCGGGTCCCGGGCAGCGGCCAGAGCTGATGCGACAAGGTAGAGAAGTGGGTGGGTCAGCGACTCCCGGGTGAGCTGCAAAGGCTGCGCTTGGGGCTCACTGCTTGGGCTCCAGCAGAGACGGGGGAGGACAGGTTCCCGTGAGCCGCAGGGGAGTTGGGAGCGTTGTCCTCTGGCGAGGTGAGGATCTGGCCTTGCCACAAAGTAGCCCCCTCCGTCTTTGGGTAGCAGGGACCCTGGACGGGAGGTCAGATCTGCCAACCCTGACCACGCCTCTGCTGATGGACACGGATGTCTGGGCTTGTCCTCAAGCGCCTTTGCTTGTCACGACCTTCTGAACTCACCTCCTTCCCTCCTCTCTTTAGGAAGACACCTAAGCTCCTAGAATAGCTGTGAGACTCGTCGGTGGGTCGGGAACTTGGACTGACCTAGGAAAGCCGATCCTGACCATCCTAGCGCCTCCCCAGCTCCGACTTAGTGCCCTTCCCCTCCTCCCTCTCCCGGCCCGGAGTACACGTGGTGGCTCCCATCACTCCCGGAAGCCTCGCGTGACTCGAACTCCTCGCGCAAGTGCACCAGCGCTCCGGAAGCGGGCGGGGAAAACCCGGACCGGGACGGCTATTCGTGGATGGCAGGGGCCTGGCTCTGTGCACCCGTGCGCGTGCGCACTCCGCAGTCCTTTCAGGAGACGGCGCTCGCAGGTCGCTTGCGATCTGGCGTTCCTGTCGCGCACCAGTTTCCTTCTAGTCCCTTCCCTGGACCTGGGGGTCTCGGGCACCGCTCTCTACTTGGGCGGGTCTGCGAATCCTTGAAGGGTCTGCGGGGGAGCTCGCAGGGGACACGGTGGACCCGAGAGTGTAAGCGCGGAAGAGCCGCGGGAACGGACAGTGGAGGAACGTGAGGTTGGGGACGACGTGAATGAATAACTGGGGATGTGGAGATGCGGGGGCTTGAGGTGAACGGGAGGTTGGAAGGAAAGAGGGGCGTTGAATGTGTCCCCTCCCGGGTATACTCTCTTTATGGAAACTTGTGTAGGAAAGAACACGGAGTAGCTCATGATCCCTCTGATCTGGTCTCTTTCCCATGCCAGGCCAAGCAGCATGGCAGAAAACAGGGAGCCCCGAGGGGCCGTGGAGGCTGAGCTCGACCCAGTGGAATACACCCTTAGGAAACGACTTCCACACCGCCTGCCCCGGAGGCCCAATGACATTTATGTCAACATGAAGACTGATTTTAAGGCTCAGCTAGCCCGCTGTCAGAAGCTACTGGATGGAGGGTCCCGGGGTCAGAACGCATGCACTGAGATCTACATTCATGGCTTGGGCCTTGCCATCAACCGTGCGATCAACATTGCCCTGCAGCTGCAAGCGGGCAGCTTTGGGTCATTGCAGGTGGCTGCCAATACCTCCACTGTGGAGCTTGTCGATGAGCTGGAACCAGAGACTGATACACGAGAGCCGCTTACCCGCATTCGCAACAACTCAGCCATCCACATCCGTGTCTTCAGAGTCACCCCCAAGTAGCTGAAATGAGGCTGGCCCTCCTCTGTCTTCATACACTCCTCTAGGCCCAGATGTGGCTTTCCTGAGTACTGTCGTGGACTTCCTGCCAGAGCCATGTAAGACAAGGCCTGTCCCTCACAGCCCAGAGGACTCTGAATTGAAAGTGGGTTGGGAGGAGTATTACCTCTTTCTGGGCCCAAGCAGTGGGTCTTCCTGAGTCTGTTTGATCTATGGCTCTTGTCCTATACAATAAAAAGTACCAAGTTGTGTTAGTGACCTGCCACTTCCTCTTCCGTATGTACCTACCCAGGGAGAATAGAAGACTTTGCAAGTATTTAGGTATCCAGGGAAACCCAAATGTTTTGTGTCTTCACAGAGAGCATAGATTATATTTCGGAAGAATAACACAAGAGACTGTTGAGTACAGTGCAGAAGCTTGACCATCTCAGTGTTTACATTAGAATTTTTCACCCTGCAGATAATGTCTACTGTCGCCTGCTGAGCTACATCTGGAATAGTTAGGTCAGTCTCCTTTATGGCGATGGTTTCCAGCCGTAGGAAAGGTAAGGGTTTAAGGCTGAAGGAAGCAAATGGAGACTTCAGAACCTCCTTCGTGTCGAGCTCTGTGGAGGAACTGACAAATGCTTCATTTACTTCCTGGTCCTACAGGGCCCAGATGGGTACCAGGCACTGCGGGTCAGAGTCCTTCAGGCCTTTCTGGCTGGACTTCTCCAGTGGGAGAAAAGATGGTTATTCAGGCATCCCTGAATAATCAACTACTCAGCACACAGAAAATAAGTATTGAGTGGTCGGAAAAGTCGTGGCTTATTTTTCTATGCAAAAATGTGTCATGACTTTTCTGACAATCCAGTAACTTTTAGTTTGGATATTTGTCGAATGACCTGATTTTTCATATTTATCGAATTAGAGTCATCTAAAGCAATGTTATGAGTAGTGAATCTGTTTGTGGGTCTTGAGATCAATTGATCTGATTATGGTCTTTTTTTGAAAAATGAAACTTAAGCGGTGTTTTATTGAAGGTTTTTTTAAAATTAGATATGTATATATAACACAAGTACTAGTTAGGATATAATTGCTTTGTTTTGTTTTGTTTTGAAGTTTATTCCACGACAGAGACATAGGCACCTCCTACAGGGTCCATGTGCCGCAGTCTACCCCTAGTCTCAGCTGTTCCAGATCATGGGCACACACGCACTCTGTATGTTCAGGGAGGGTCCCAAGTTGTGTTTTTTACTCTTGCTGATGGTCCCAAGAGTTTGAAAGCCTCTGATCTAACAAAAACTGAGTTTTAGAGTAACCATCTTTAAAAAAAAATTGATTCATTAATTTATTATTATTTTTTAAAATTTGACCAGAGAGAGAGAGAAAGTGAGAAAGCAAGCCACCAGGTCCGGGACTCAAATTGTGGTCAGTTATGTGGGAGCGTCTAGAGCTATAACCATCACACCTCCTGCTGGTCCCTAGAGTAACCACATTTTACTCTAGTTCTCTTGAAAGTGGTTTGGTTTGGGGATCTGAAAATCAGGTCTTCAGTCAGAATCCTTTCTTCTGGCTTATATATATGAAATGGCAGGACCAGCAGTTGGCCCAATGGCTATGTCATTGGGCGCCCATGTAGTCAATCACAGTTTGAGTCCCAGATCCAGTGGCTTCAACTCATGCTGGGCGCGTGTGCGTGCGTGCCCAAGATCCTGAGAGAATGGAGGAGAAGGGATTGTGGCATGGCCATCTCCCCTGGGGGATGATTTCTTGCTTTCTGTCTCTGTCTCTCTCTGTCTTTCTGGCAAGCGCATGTGCCCTATAGCAAAAACCACTCAAAAAAAAAAAAAAAAAAAAAACTAGAAGGAAATGGCCCCTACCTTTAAGGAACCCACCATTTGGGACTGGTAAGGTGAACATACAAATTTTGTGAATGAATAAGATGTATTATGTAAGAAATAAGAGTAGCCATGATACGGAAAGAACTAACTTCCTGGTGGGGATCCAAAATGGTGTCACCTTTGACCTGGATATTGAAGGATGAGTAGGACTTTGCTTTGCAAAAAAGAGAGGTGAGGACATATCTGACAGGGACCTAAGGGGATTCATAAATAGACAGGATATTTTGTGGGACTAGAGGGGAGGGGAAAGAAAGGAGACAAGGTTGCCGACATTTCTATTGGGCTAGTCCCTCTCCATCAGCCTTGACTGCAGACGTTGCCCTGGAGCCCCTCAGTATCCGAGTGGGGAGTGACGGAGCAGGATGGAACTGTGTGTCTCTGCACGTACATGTTTTTGTCTCTGCACTCCTGGCCTGGGCCCAGCTGAGGTGGTGGCAGGCAGCCCTTTTGCATTTGGTTTGTTTTGGCAGCTCCCTCTCCGAGTCTATTTGTTTATTGTTTCTACTCCATGTTTTCTCACTGCTTGCCAGTGGGGCTTCCCTCAGTGGCAGTTCTGCAGAAACATTGCCACTGAAGGAAGAGAGGGTCTAGAGGTTCACTCTAGTGTGTGGGGCAAGTAGGGGGCAGGACTTGAGCTGTGGTCAACCATGTGGGAGTCCAGGACCTTAATCACCATGCCATCTGCTGGTTCCCATCAAATGTAGTTCTTTAGGGAATAGAGGTCCAACTGCCCAGAGATAGGGGATGACAAAAGTCATCTCACTAAGAAAGAACTCTGTGAAAATGGCTACCGAACACTCCTAATGTCGTTATGGGTGCTTTTTAATTTATGTGTTTGGGTTTTCCTGTATTTTCTAGTTTTTATTTATTTAATCTTTGCTATAGGGCACATGTGCTCACTGGAGACAGAAATAGAGAGAAAGTAAGAAAGCATCCCTCCCAAGGGGATTAGCCATATCGCAATCCCCTCTTTTCCATTCTCCTCTCAGGATTTTGGACACACACACATGCCCGGTGTATCTTTCAGGCCTGCAGGTCCAGGACTCAACCACACAGTTGGCCACATGGGATCCAATGCCTTAACCACCATGCCACTTGCTGACCCGTTTTCTAGTTTTTCCAATATCACACTGTTTTTGTAATAATAAAGTTTTTTGTTTTTGTTTTATTTGGTTGTTTCCTACTAAACCAGTTCCTAACTGATCCTTTATTCTCCAGGTAAAATGTTTAGGGAGTAATTATAAAACTGATGAGATAATCCGAAGAAGAGTGATTTTAATGTCATTGACAATTCAATATATACTGCCCCCCAAACCCTACTAGAACTATTATTGAATGTGCTCAACATTATGTAATGTTCAATGTTGAAAAATATATCTATATCCTCGACTTGATTATTACACATTATATGCATGCTTTGGAAAACCCAACTGTACTCCATAAAGAGGTACAATGATTACAGGTAAACCAAAAATTGCAGTTTAAGAAATAAATAATTTTTTGAAAATCTAAAGAGAAGAAACAATAGAAATGCTTTTATTGTTCAACCCAGTAACTACTAAATATCTGATCAATGAATAGGTAGATAGATGTGTAGGTGGGTGCTGACTTGTATTTTTTAAGAATTATTTGTTTTGTTTATTAGTATTATTTTTTAATTTGCTCACCAGAGAGAAAGAGAGAAAATGAGGAAGCAAACCACCAGGTCCAGGACTTGAACCATGGTGAGAGTCCAGTGTCTTAATCACCACACCACCTCCTGACCCCAGTGCCAACTTCTCTGGAGCAAGATTCTGCTCCCTTGAGAAACACTGGAAGTATGCAAGCAGAGGGTGGACCTTCACCTTTGCAGGGCCTTTCGGGTCTTTCCTCAGAGTCTATGACTCTTGTTTGCTGCAAAAAAAGTGTACTTTTCTAAAAAAATAAAAATCATCATTACTGGGACTGCAGATGGTATAATGGTTACGTCACTGGACTCCCACACAACTGACTGCGGTTCATATCCTGGACCTGGTGACTTGAAACTCATGCCAGGTGTATGTGCATTCGTGCCCAAAATGTGGAAAAGAGAATGGAGGAGAAGAGACTGCAGCATGGCCATCCCCCCTGGGGGGGCGATTTCTCACTTTCTGTCTCTCTGGCGAGCGGGCGTGCCCTATAGCAAAAATCTCGTGAAAAGCTATTATTATTTTAGATTTTTGCAATAGGGTACATGCACCTGCCAAAGAGACAGAGAGAGGGAAAGTGAGAAACCATCCCCCAGAGGGGATGGCCACACTGCAATCCTTTCTCTGTTATTCTCCTCTTAGGATTTGGGCACACACACACACATCTAGCGTGATTTTCAAGCCTTTGGGTCTGAGACTCGAACCATGGATTTGGCCATGTGAGATCCAGTGTCTTAACCACCGTGCCACCTGCTGGAGCCACTAGAAGTAATTTTTTTTAAGTTTATTTGGGGCCAGCAGGTGGCATAGTGGTTAAGACACTGGACTCCCAAATGGTCGACTGCAGTTAGAGTCCTGGACTTGGTGGCGTGAAAAATCATGCTTGGGACATGTGTGCACATACCCAAGATCCCAGGAGGAGAATGGAGGAGAAGGAATTGTGGGGTGACCATCCCACTGGGAGGTGATTTTTTTTAACTTTCCTTCTTACTGTCTTCCTCTCTCTCTCTGGTGAGAGCACATGCCCTATGACAAAAAACCTCTAAAAAGAAAAAAAAAAAAGGGGGGTTATTTATGTATTTCATGAGAGAGACAGAAACAGAGAAACTGGCATCCCCAACCGGGTCTTCATGTTACGATCACTCTCAGTCTTGGCTGGCCTGAGGGCTGTTCCAGGATGCAAGCGCAAGACTTTCCCCATGTGAGTCCAGCTGTATTTCTGTTGTGCTATTCCTTGGCTCTATGATTTTTTTTTTAAAGGTTAGGATTTTCTGATTTTATTTTTGGTTAGGCCAGAAAGTTACTCTGGCCAATTTACCAGCTCTGTCTTCTGTATAGGATGCGTGATACCAGAAGGGATTTAGGAATATTCATCAATTCTTATGAGCTAGAGATCCTAGGACGTGGTCTGAAACTTTTTGCTAAAGCCCAACTAGGGCACATTTCTGGAACTCAAAGTGGAGGCCTTTGGTCCTCTGGGGCCCCTCCTTCAAGGACTCAAGCATTTGAGAGATTTGAGAAACAGATGGACAAGAAAGTCAGTCCTGTAATGCTTCAAGGCTTGTCTAGGGTGGGCCCAAAGGTCTCCAGGTCAATAGCACTGAAGGAAACCCACATTGATGGGGCCAGAAATCCCTGGTGGCCTCAGGTTTTGAATAATCACAATGCCATTTCACTCAGCTATGTTCAGGGAAAAATTTCTCCTTAGTGCAGTCAATATAGACACCCAGAGGGTGAGCCATTGGTGCAGCGGTAATATAATGCAACAATGCTCGACCCAGTTGGGGAGGTCCCAGGTTTGTGTCCTGAGGCCTCCCTATACACACTGGGCACCTGTGCTGGGGCCTCTGATCCAGGCTGGCTAGGCTGGGGGTGGATTATGGCATGAAGACCTTGTTGGGGGTGCCTGTCTCTCTCTCTCTGTGTCTCTGTCTCTCTCATGGAAGAAATAAACTTTAAGAAAAGAACAAGTTGGGAACAAACTTACTAAATATGGATATTGAAGAGTATGTTTAAAGCAGGGGTTGCATTAAATATAGAGAAAGAGAGAGACCCAGGGATATCTTTGTACACCCCACTATTTGGGTGTTCTTTTTCAGTGAGTTGCATGGTGGGAGCAGCTACAATACCAGAGACAAGGTCCCATGATTCTATTTCCAGCTCCCCAGAGCGAACAGTAGAAGACTCAGGAACAAGGCTAAGGAATACTCTAGAGGTTTGTTCTCCAGGCCTCCAAAGAAAGGACAAATTGAAGAATACCAAAGTGGAGAATATAGTCAAAATAGTCCTTTATTGATTACCACGTGCTAGGCATTACATAATCCCTCCACAGCCCTGGGAAGTAGTTCCTGTCATTCTCACGAACTCCATTGTACAGACACAAGGCTCAGAGATGAAGTCACATGTCCAAGTGGTCTGCGTGGCAGGTCAGAGCTCCGGCCACCCCCAGGCTCTCAGTTCACTGGACAATGCCTTTAAGCCAGTGGGCCACAGAGCTATTTGCTGAGAACAGAAACCTGGATGTCTGGGTTTACAGGCTACTTCGTGACCAAGAAAGCAACACTTGCCTCAGTTTCTCCACACTGATTTTGGCAAAGGACTTTCCTTTTGCTCTCTGGCAGGAATTCCTTCTCTAGCATTCTTGCTTCCTTCCCAGCTCCCCAAGGGCCCGGAAGTCCTCCCCCACCACACCCTCCAAGGTCCCCCGGCCACCTCACTTCCCAGCACAGAAGGTCTTCTGGGCCACTGGCTGAACTCCCAAGCCAAAAAGCCACAGCCTGGAAAGGAGGGAGGAGAAGCTTTGGAGGCCCCCTCTCCTCAGCCCAACTCCAGGCAGCTGGGGTTCCGTGCTATCTGGGGGTCTGAGACAACACAAGGAGGCTGTAAATTTGCTTCTCTTTGGATTGTCAATATGAATTGGCTGCCAGGAGGAATCCACAGAACAGATCCTGTCTCCACCCCTCCATCCTCTCATCACAAATGTTCCTTTTCAAGCCCTGCCTCAATGGCTGCCTGCTTAGAAAGTGGATGGAGCCCCTGAAAGCCCAGGATCACAGAGAGCTAGGCTGGGCGGGTGTGGTTCACTACCTTTCTAGGTTCTCTGGCTGAGGAGCCTGGCTTGGGTTCCACATAGTGCAATCCACGCATGAGCAAGGGCCAAAAACAGGCAATGTGCTCAGGACTTGGTGGGCACCAAGATGTGGGAGACCTTCCATATGCCCTTCTCTGAGTGCCAGGGCCCCTGCACTCCAGGGTTCCTGTGGGGACCATTCTAATCTGTATGAATGCCCCCTGGAGTTGTGGAGTGCTCAGTTTCCACAGCTGTACTTTGCAGCCCTGGCAGGGAGGGGCCTAAAGCATGTACATAAATGAAGGCAGTGCAGAAGGATACAACTGCCTGGTGGGAGATCTGGGAGGGCTTCATGGAGGAGGGAATCCTCGAGTCTGGGCTTTGAAGAAGAGGGAGAGACAGTGTAGATGGTGATTCTGGTGGAAGGCAGTGAGCAAAGGATAGGAAGCCGCAACTCCCTGACTAAGCTCCTGTCACAGAGGGAGTGGTAATGAGCAGAGTGGGAGAAGGGGATGGAAAGTTAGGTCTTAGTTCTGAGGCAAGAGGGAGCCACTGCAGGTTCCTTCTGTGGAGTGACATGGACAAGGCAATCCCATGGGAGAGTTAATGGAGTGATAGGGCTAGGGATTAATTGGTAGGGTTGTTGAGGAAGTCCTCTGCTGTGGCCCCACAGCCCAACAGGGGTCAGCGCCATGCCAGGGGAATCCAAACAGACAGAAGGAAGGGCACTGGACAGATGGACCTTGCTGGACACTATCCAGACGCATCTGAGCTTAAGTCGGGACCCAAACCAGCCCTCCTGGAGGATTCTTAAAGCTTCTGGATTAGGTGTGGATGGGCCACCATCTCTCCTCTACCTTCCCTCCAAGCTGCAGTCACAGTTTGCTCTTCAAAAACCCCCGGGGGCGGGGACCAGCCGGCACTGGCCCTGCCCTGCAGACTCCAGCTTTTGCAGGCTAGTGCACACAGCTGGCCAGCTCCTCCCTCCAGGCAGACAGGGACTAGCTAGGCCTGACAAGCTGCGGTGAGGGGAGGAGCAGGTCTCAAAGCCTGAGAGGCTCCTCCCTTTCCCCAGGCTGTGTTCACTCCCACCTCCTCATCTGTCCCTGGCCCCCTTTCCATGGTTAGGTCAGAGTGATGACGCAGGAGTCAGGGGCCTGGAAGAGCAGAGCTGGAGGAGTGGGGGCGGGGGCGGGGGCCGGGACAGAACGCACGTGCAAACATGTGTGGACGTGAGTGTGCGTGCGCGTGTCCCACAGCTGGGTTTTGTGAAGGGAGCACAGCCAGGCTGAGGGCTGGGCCAGGACAGCAGGTTGGGGAGGGCCCATGAGCAGGTTCATGTAAGTAGAAGGCAGGGGACCAGGGTCCGAGTAAACCAGGCCCTCATTACCTCCAGCCAAATGCACATTGGCCTGTCTCCCACCCAGCCCTCACCCATTCCCTAAACCCCTGTTTGATCATGTCCTTCCCTCCCTCTCCTCCATCAGGTGTGTGTTTGTTTTAGTTTTGCTATAGGGCATGTGCTCTCACCAGAGAGAGTCAGAGAGAGAGAAAGAAAGAGTGAAAGTGAGAAATCACCCAGGGGGGATGGCCACACTGCAATCCCTTCTCCATTCTCCTCCAGAGATTTCCGACATGCATGTGCACACGCATGGCATGTTTTTTAAGCTGCTAGGTCTGGGACTTGAATCGTGCAGTCAACCATGTGGGATCTAGCACCTTAACCTCCACTCCACCTGCTGGCCCTCCACCAGGTCTTTATTCAGATGAGAGGTGGCCTCCCTGATTGCAGCCTCCTCAGCCCCCCTCCATGCCTTTTCTCCTTAATTCTCATCACCACTTGAGATCTTCTATTTGGCATGCGCTTTTGTGTTCACTGCTCACCTCCCCACTGAACGGTCAGCTCCCTGGGGCAGGCGTTCCTGTCTGCGCCATCCTGCTCTATCCTCAGCTCCTCCCAGGCCAAGAGTAGGTACTCCATAAATATTTCTTGACTGACTGACTGAATGAATGAATGTTGTCCATTCTTCCCAAACAAAATCCAAATTCTTCAGAGTGGCATTTAAAGCCTCTCAAACTTGACTTCTCCTTAGCCTAACCCCCACCTCTGGTTTCTACGCCCCTCTCCAATACGCCTGACGCTCCCTTCACTTTGCTGTATAGGCATGTCCTACCCACTTCCCACCTCGTTCCACAAAACCCGACCCACCCTTCAAGGCTGAGCTCCTTCTTACCTCCTCTAACAAGTCTTCCTTGATTGCCACCTCTTTCCAGCTAGAGGTGAACTTTCCCTTTTCCGAACTGTTACAGCACGGACTGCACAGTATGTACGCTCCAGCCCTTAGACACAGCCCTGTGTACCCATCTTATCTCTACTTGTAAGCTACAAACCCAAGAAGGCCAGAGCTGGGTCTCAGCACATTTCCCCCCCTGCAAAGAGTTAGCCAAGTACCTTGCACAAAGTTGGCAAATGAATGAAAAAAGTATCTCTAACATCATGCAACGGGGTAGGAGTGAAGGAATACAGAATACAGATGCTCTCTGACTTATGATAGGGTTACAATTTCCACTGCATGTGCTTAGTTTTTGTACCATTATAGTAAAAAAAAAAAAAAAGAGAGAAATCCTAAGACAAGTCATTGTAAGTTTCTTTCCTGTCTTCTACAAAACCTAAGGTAGGTGAGGCCAATACATTTGTCATACCCATTTGACAGATCAGGACACTGAGGCTCAAGAACTGAGACTAGGTTTTAGAAGACAGCTAGCCTTTTGGCTCCTGCTCCAGGGAGCTTGCCTCTTTGCCACAGAGTTTCCAGAAGCTACGAAAGCTTAGCTATAAATCTCAACTCTCATCACTCCTACTGTTAGATGTAGTTTAGGGTTAAGAATATTGCTTTGCAAGCTAACCTATACCTCAGGTCAAAACACAGATGTCAGAATGCATGTGTGTCCTGTATACCATGTCCTCTGTGCTTAAAGGTTAAGTTTCTGGGTTTTCAGGGCTCTGGAAAGTGAGCCATGGGGCAGGTAGAACCCCAACTTCCTTGCTGTTTGCTCTCATCCAATTCCTCAATACCCACAACACTGTTTTGTAGAACGTGGGACTGTGAGAAATGCTGCCCCTGCCAGCAATTTGAGGGGTTCCAAACCCAGCTAGCTTGCGGGACCCAGGCACTCGCAGCTCTGAGGCCCCGCCTGTGACCTGGACGCCCTTACAGGAGGCGTGGGTCCCCAGTCTTTTCCAGCATGGCACTCCTCTCCTAAGCCCAGGCTTTCGGTGCGTTCTGCCCATCCTGCGGTGTGCCCCAAGAAGCTGCGCTCCGCTCCTAGAGCCCAGGACCTTGGGCAGATCTGCGCCCCTCACGCACGCCTGCAGCAGCAGCCCTGCTCCCGCCCCGACGGGCCCCCGACCCAGGCGTCCTGCCCCCTGCTCTGACCCCGGGTGGCCCCCACGACCCTTCCCGGACACAGCCTCACCCCCACCCCCACCCGCGCACGCACACATGCTGATAACAGTTCCGACCCCCCGGCCGGAGCTGCAGAGTCCCGGGGCCAACCCTGGCCGGTCGCTGAGCCGCGCAGTCCTCCCGGACCTGGCCAGAGCCACCGCGCCGGCTCTCCTTCGACCCCGGACTCCGCCCAGCCCGCCCGGACTTGGCCACACCCACCGCGCCGGCTCTCCTTCGCCCCCGGGCTCGGCGCCCGCCAAGTGCCCGCGCCCCCTAGACAGTGGCCCCCTCCTTCAGGCCGGTGGAGCTGGCCCTGCCCCGCCGAGCTTTCAGGATGAGGGCTCCCAGAGTGGGCGCGGGCCGAGCCCCTGGTCGCTGAGGGCCCCGGCGAGGCGCGGAGATGGGGGTGCGCGGTGAGTACTTGCAGGCTGAGGTAGCTGCCGCCCGCCAAGCCTCTGTTTGAGGAGGGATTTATCACTGGGGCTATTGGCCGGAAGGTGGCTGGGTTCAAGGACCCCGGAAGGGAGAGGGGGTGGGGCAGGCTTCACGTGCCAGCTGGGTTGGGGTGTCCCCGTGAAAGGGCCCCGGCGAGGCGCGGAGATGGGGGTGCGCGGTGAGTACTTGCAGGCTGAGGTAGCTGCCGCCCGCCAAGCCTCTGTTTGAGGAGGGATTTATCACTGGGGCTATTGGCCGGAAGGTGGCTGGGTTCAAGGACCCCGGAAGGGAGAGGGGGTGGGGCAGGCTTCACGTGCCAGCTGGGTTGGGGTGTCCCCGTGAAAGGCAAAAACCTGACCTGAAGACGAGAACAAGGTTTAGGGGTCCGGGAGAGGCGCTGCTGTGTGAGTGGGGAAGGAAGCGATCAATAGCAAGCTGATACTTGGTCCTACAGCAAATACGGGATCTGTGAGGGAGGGAGCTTCTGTTACACCGGGATTGAAGTTTGGCCCGAGCAGTGGATGTCTGCAGCTGGGGGTGGGGCGCGCACTCGGCCGCGGGATTGAATGAAGGCCAGGGAGGCAGCGTCTGAGCGCTCGCGAGGTTGGGGTCAGGAGGGACTGGCTGGGGGCGGGGGCTGGGGCAGAGGCGCAGGATGAATGAGCCTGCCCCTCCACACCAGCAGTTCTGCTCCTCTGCCTGCCTCACACTGCACCTGACTCTCTTCTAGGATGTCCTGCCCTGCCGCTTCTGCTTCTGCTTCTGCTGAGCTTGGTGCTGCTTCCTCCGGGTCTCCCAGTCCTGGGCGCCCCCGCTCGCCTCATCTGTGATAGCCGAGTCCTGGAGAGGTACATTCTGGAGGCCAAGGAGGCTGAGAATGTGACGGTGAGACACCTCCTCCGCCCAGCACACCTCCACTGAACTCTTCTCAGGGCCGCAGGGTTCCCTCCAAGATCCAGAAATCTGGGTTCCTTGCTGGAACTCGGTTCAGGAGGCCAATGGGAAGCCAAACCCGCCCTCAGTAAGAACTATCAAGCCAATGGCCCACAAAGCGTACTAGGAAATTAGGTTAGGGGCAAAGCCAGGGCCTTGGGGGCCTTGACTCCCAGCGCTCTGCCTTTCAGATGGGCTGTGCTGAAGACGGCAGCTTGAGCGAGAATATCACCGTCCCAGACACCAAAGTTAACTTCTACGTCTGGAAAAGGATGGAGGTGAGTTTCTTTCTCCTTCTTCTTGGGAAGTCTCATTTGGAGAACCTGATAGCATAGAAGGGAGAAATGATAGAAGAAATGGAGCAGCAGGGACAAGGGCTTCATCAAATGTGTTCATTCACTTGTTCACTCATTTGTTCATTCATTCATTCAGTGAAACTTACTGCATACTTTCTCTTTGTTCAGTGAGGCTGCTGAGAGGGAGGAGAGCGGGGTATTTCGGGCCATCCGACTCTAAGTCTCTGCTCCCTTTAGGTCAGTCAGCAGGCTGTGGAAGTCTGGCAGGGCCTGGCCCTGCTCTCAGAAGCCATCCAACGGGGCCAGGCCCTGTTGGCCAACTCCTCCCAGCCATCAGAAACCCTGCAGCTGCATGTAGACAAAGCTGTCAGTGGCCTCCGGAGCCTCACCTCCTTGCTTCGGGCACTGGGAGCCCAGGTCAGTAGGAATGGACATTTCTGTTTCTGTGAGATAGGGAGAAAGGTTCTGCCAAGGAATATTGGGGCTCTCCTCATCCCTATCCCCATTCTGTCCATCATCCCATTTCCCTCCCAACCCTGGCCCTGTGATAACCTCCTGTTCTCTCCTTGGCAGAAGGAAGCCATGTCTCCTCCAGATGCAGCCTCAGCTGCCCCACTCCGTACATTTACTGTCGATACGCTGTGTAAACTTTTCCGAATCTACTCCAATTTCCTCCGGGGAAAGCTGAAGCTGTACACGGGGGAGGCCTGCAGGAGAGGGGACAGGTGACCGGGTGCCTTCACCGGGCTTGCTCCCCACCTCGCTCACTACTACTGCCTGTGCCACGCCTCCTCCCACCACTCCCAACCCCCTTCGAGGAGCTATCAGCTCAGCACCAGCGTATCCCCTGGACACTCCAGTGCCAGCGGTGACATGTCAGGGACCAGAGGAACTGTCCAGAGCTCACCTCTGAGATCTAAGGATGTCACAGGGCCAGCCTGAGGCCTTGGAGCAGGAGAAATTCAGAGATCAGCTTTAAACTCAGGGACAGAGCCATGCTGAGGAGACACCGAGCTCACGTGGTTCCTGCAGAACTGTGATGCCAGGAGAAGCTTTGGAGAAAAAGCCCTTTTTGCACCTACCAAGCAGGGGCAGGAGGGACTGGAGAACTTCAGTAGCAAGTTATGAATTCTTCAGGTCTCATGGGGACTCCCATGACAGCAAGAGGCCACTGCACAATGGGGGCAGTGGGAGTTGTGAAGATGGGATGAAGGCTGCTCCTGACTCTCATGGGGCCAAGTTTTGTGTATTTTCAATCTCACCAGTAAGACTGAAACCACCAACATGGCTCTTGGCTTTTCTGTTTTCTGGAAGCCCCCTACCTCCCTGGCTCTGTTCTCACCCTGGCAGCAAGGTGGCAGATCTGGGGAACCAGAGGTGGAGGGGTTGGGCCCTACGTGCTGCTTCTCACAGCCTGTCTGACCTCTTGACCCCACTGGGCCTGAGGCCACAAGCTCTGCCCACGCTGGTCAATAAGGTGGCTCCATTCAAGGCTACTCCTCAGTAGGCAGCTGCCAACCCTGCCCAGGACAAGCCTTTAGTGAGCTGCGGCCACCACTGAATGCCAGGAGCCAGGAGGAGAGGCCCCTTTGGGGGACTGGTGGTAGCTGCCACCCTGGCTACCAGACCTTATTATTCCCTGCCTCCTCCCTGTGGCCCCTTGGGCTCATGCTACATTCCCAGTATCAGCCTCCTACCTCTGCATAAAACCCTTCTAAATCCAACTGCCCTCCTTTCTTGTGGGGGACTGTCACCATGGATGCTGCACCCTGAAACCTGTGGAAGGGGCAGTAGACAGAGGTGCTGTCCATAGGAGTCAACTTCACAGACAACTGTCATATTATTTTTAAAGTTTATTCATTTCTTCCACAAACAGAGATAAAGATGAGACAGAGATATAACCCCCAGCAGGGTCTCGACACCATGACCCACCCCCAGCTTCAGCCAGCTCTGGATCCTGTGCACATGTGCCCCAGAGTACTCAGGAAGGTCTGCAGCTACAGCCTTAGAGAGCTTCGCGTTTCTCTCTGCGCCACTGCCCAGCCCGTTTTGCCGTGTTTTGGAGCACTGGCTCTGAGGCAGTGCTTCTCTAGGAGGTTCATTTAAGATCTCGTTTTATGCTGCTCACAACCCTATGAGAAAGTCACCACTGTGAGTCCCAGGGTGCAGATGCAAAAGTAAAATATCTTGCTCAAGTCCAAGGAAACAGGGATCTCAGGTGCTCCCCTCACCCCTTCCCTCATCTTATTCCTTCCACATAGGCCCTACCTGCTCCCCTACTCTCTTGGAGCACAGGACATGGGCAAGCTCAATCTTCACTCTTGGTTCCTACTTCTAATTTTATGGTTTACTGTGACAACAACGTTAGGTTCCTTCCCCAAAATGAGGTTCCCTCTGGAAAGGACTACCCAGGAGAGACCTGTGCAGACAGGAAAAGATGTCACAAAACTGAATTGGGACCTCAATCCTGGCCATTATTCCATACGTGGGAGCCCGTCTTTCTGCTCATATCACAAAACATAAAAGCAGTTGTCTCTGCTCGTACACAAAAGGGGAGAATGTTTTGGGATCTGCAGAGGGAAAAATTATGGATAGGATTGCGGGGACGGGGTTTGCAGGGTATTTGCCAGGTGCCTATTGGGGTGTGTGGGGGCAGGTGGGTGGAGCTGTGCTGGGAGGACCGAAAAGAGAATTTTGACTTTGGCCAACCTGGGCTACAGTGCCCTCTTCAGGTCCCATTGGGAACGGTCGGGGAAACCTACAGCAATAGCAATAGGCTCTGATAGGCCCTTGACCTGGTACATTTCAGTACACATCTGTACTGTGGTTTCCACATATGGCTTCTGATTCTAAATCAGTATGGGAGAATCCTTATTTTGCAAAGAATAAAACCGGTCCAGAAAGATTATAGGCCTTGCTCAGTTTCAGGACACTGGCATAGTGCTTAAGGCACTGGACTCTCACATGACCGACTACAGTTTGAGTCCTGTACCTAAAGTCTTGAAACTCATGCTGGGCACGTGTGCATGAGTCCACAAATCCTGAGAGGAGAATGGAGGAGAAGGGATTTCAGTGTGGTCATCCCCCCACGGGGGGGAGGGTGATTTCTCACTTTCTCTCTGTCTCTCCAGCCAGTGCATACACCCTCTAGTAAAAAACCAAAAAAAAAAAAAAAAAAAGGCACTGAGAGGAGGGGTCAGGACCAAATCTGAAGTAAGGCTCAGTAAGGGAGAGGAGAGAGAGATGGATGAATGATATGGACAAAACACCTGTGCCATGGGACTAGCAGTTAGTGTAATGGCTATGTCGCTGGACTCCCACGTAGTTGACTGTGGTTTGCATCCCGGACCCGGTGGCTTAAACTCACGCCGGGTGTGTGTGTGTGTGTGTGTGTGTGCCCAAGATTCCGAGAGGAGAATGGAGGAGAAGGGATTGTGGCGTGACCATCCCCTCTGGGGGGTGATGATTTCTCGCTTTCTATCTCTCTGTCTCTTTCTGTCTGTCTGGCAAGCGCATGTGCCCTATAGCAAAAAAAAACAAAAAACAAAAAACAAAAAACAAAAAAAAACCTCTCCAAAAAACAAAACAAAACAAAACAAAAACAAACAAACAAAAAAAATCTGTGCCTCTCCCATGACTGACTTTTTTTTTTTTTAGGAATTATTTTATTTAATTTTAGTCATCATCATCATTTTATTTATTCACTTATTTTTAAGTTGACCAGAGAGAGAGAAGGAAAGTGAGAAAACAAGTTGCAAGGTCCAGGACTTGAACCGCGGTCAGCCATGTGGGAGTCCAGCTCCCCTAACCACCACACCACCTGCTGGCCCCCCACTACTGACTCTTCCCACTCTGTTCCCTTCTCTGACCCCTCACACCCTCCCTGGAGAGATAGCAGGTGCTTACTGTTTTCTCCCCACCCAAGTCTCCCAGCACTAGGGACCAGCTCAGCCATCTCCTCCAGCTCCAGGTCTCCACCTGAACTCCAGTCTCTCTGCCTAGGGTACTCTCTGGGTCAAATCCTCTCCCTGGGCCAGAGCCTCAAGCTAACCAAATGTATCTGCCTGACTAGGGTCAGGATTTTATTAGAATTGCTCAGTCCACTGGTCTCACCACAGTGGGGGATTGTTGTTGGAGTTGAGTTAGCTAATGGGATCTTTTATAAAAAGTTTATATATTGTAACCAGCAGTTAGCATAGTGGCTATGTTGCTGGACTCCCATGTAGTCGACTGTGGTTCGAGTCCCGTACTCAGTGGCTTAAACTCATACCGGGTGTGTGTGCGTGTGTGCCCAAGATCCTGAGAGGGGAATGGAGAAGGGATTGCGGCATGGCCATCCCTCGGGGGTGATTTCTTGCTTTCTGTCTCTCTGTCTCTCTCTGTCTTTCTGGCAAGTGCACGTGCCCTATAGCAAAAAAACCTCTTCAAAAATAACAAAGTCTATGTATTTCTTCTGTGAGCAAGGGAGACAGAGACAAAGAGAGAAAGAGACAACACCCCAAACTGGGTCTTAATGCTATGATCCACCCCCAGCTTCAGCCAGCACTGGATCACGGGCACATGCATGCCCAGCATACTCAGGGAGGCCTCCAGATGCAAACCGAGAACGATTCCAGGTGGGCCGGCCTCACAGTATCATGTTTTACTTCTGCACCACCATCTAGCCCCTAAATGGGGCCTTTTACATATTGGGATCTAGACTGGATGTGAATTTTGTTATTTCACTTTGACCAAGGGTAATTCCACTAAAATTTCATTAGAAAACTGTGACATTATGGGACCAACAGATGGCATAATGGTTATGTCACTGGACTGTCATATGGCTGACTGCAAGTTGAGTTCCAGACCTGGTAGCTTAAAACTCATGTTGGGGGCCAGCAGGTGGTATGGTGGTTAAGGTGTTGGAATTCCCACATGGCTGGCCATGGTTTAAGTCCTGGACTTGGCAGCTTGCTTTCTCACTCTCTCTCTCTCTGTCTTTCTCTGGCAAAACTCATGTGAAAAATAATATTAACAATAATAATAAATAAATCTTAAAAAAAAAACAAAAACAAAAACCTCATGTTGGACGTGTGTGCGTGCATGCCCAAAATCCTGAGAGGAGAATGGAGGAGAAGGAATTGCAGCATGGCCATCACTGCAGGGGGTGATATCTCGCTTTCTGTTTCTGTCTCTCCAGTGAGCACACATGCCCTACAGCAAAAATCTCTTTAAAAAAATTTTTAAAAAGCCTGACATTATAAAAAATGATTGACAATAGAAAAACAGCAGAACAGTCTCCTGATGTATGCAAGTCATGCCCAAATATCTCAGAGCTCTCTTTTTGATTTAAAAAAATGTATTATTAAGATATTACGTGGGGTGTCCAGCAGATGGTGTAGTGGTTAAGGCACTAGATTCCCACATGGCGGACCATAGTTTGAATCCCAGACCTGGCCACTTGAAAATCATGTCGGGTGTGTGTGCGTGCATGCTGCACAAAACCCTGAGAGGACAATGGAGGAGAGGGCATTGTGGTGTGGCCATTTTCCTGGAGGAGGGGTGATTTCTCACTTTCCCTCTCACTGTCTCTGTCTCTCTCACAGGTGAGTGCATGTGCCCTATGGCAAAAGATCTCAAAAAAATAAAAAAGATTATGCAGGGTCAGCAGGTGGCATGGTGGCTAAGGTACTGGACTCCCACATGTCCACCACCTCCTGCACTACTGCTGTCTGTGCCATACCTGCTCCCACCACTCCCAAACCCCATTGAGGAGCTATCAGTTCAAGGACACTCTGGTTGGCCTACGATTAGTGATTCAAGTCCCGGACAGGCAGATTGAAAATCATGCTGGGCACATGGATATGCATTCCCCAAATCCCAAAAGGAGAATGGAGGAGAAAGGGTTGTGGATGGGCCACCCCCCTGTGAGGTAATTTCTCACTCTCTGGGTCTTTCTCTGGTAAGTGCATGCACCCTATGGCAAAAAAAAAAAAAAAGAAAAAAGAAAGATTATGTGACCCCCCCCCCACACACACATATATACAGATTTCTGATTTTATTTATTTATTTAGAAGTTTTTGTGTTAGGGCGTGTGCACTCGCAGAAGAGAGAGAGAGAGACATAGTGAGAAGGAAAGTGAGAAATCACCCCCCAGGGGGATGGTCATGTAGCAGTCCCTTCTCCTCCTGGGTCTTGGGCACACACACACTCATACACACACATGTGCGTGCATGTGCGCACGCGCACGTGCTTGGTATGAGTTTCGAGCCACGAGGTCTGGGACTTGAACTGTGGTTGGTCATGTGAGAGTCCAGTGATGTAACTGCTCCGCCATCTGCTGGCCCCGAGATTTCTGATTTTAAAAAATATATATATCTTGGCAGACGAGTAGGCGGCCTGGCAATTAAGGCCCTGGACCCGTATGCCTGACTGTTCGAGTCCCAGACATACTGGGTGGGTGACCAGCAGGCGGCATAGTGGTTAAGGCACTGGACTCCCACATAGCTGACCGCAGTTTAAGTCCCGGGCCTGGTGGCCTGAAAATCTTGCCAGCACGTGTGTGTGTGCCCAACATCCCAGGAGGAGAATGGAGGACAAGGAACTGCAGTGTGGCCACCCCCCAGGAGGGGATTTCTCACTTTCCTTCTCGCTGTCTCTCTTTGTCTCCTCCACCAGGTCTTTTTTTCTTTTTTTTGGCAAAAATCTTAAAAGGAAAAAAAAAAAGAAAAACATGATGGACATGTGTACATGTGTGTGTAAAATCCCGAGAGGAAAATGGAAGAAAAAGAATTGTGTCATGGCTGTCCTCTCTAGGGAATGACTTCTCACTTTCCCTCTGTCTTTCTCCAGCGAGTACACATGCCCTATAGCAAAAACCTATAAAATAGGCTGGCAGGTAGCATGATGGTTAAGGGTGCTAGATTCCCACATGGCCAACCGTAGTTGGAATCCCAGATCTGGTGGTTTGCTTTCTCACTCCTCACACCCATCCCTTGCTCTGTCCCTCTCTGGTCAAATTAAGTAGATGAATAAATAAAGTTAAATGAAATAATTATTTTAAAAAAATCTATAAAACAATCAAAAACACCTTGGCTCTGCTCATTTAGTCTCCCTCTATCTTTCAGATGAACTAAGGCCAGAGAGGGTGAGCAAAGTACCCAAAGACACAGTTAAACCAGGACTAGCTTCCAGTTCTCTGGGGTGATATCCATATTCCAGGGTTTCTCCTGAGGCTGCCAGTTTTGTCAAGGCTACAGGTCCCTGGGGCCTTGCCAGTTCTGGGCTCTGAAATGCAGCATGGTCCCTCATCCTCCACCTTCCTGTCCTGCCCCCACTTCAGGTAGCCTGGAAGCTGTGGTCATCCAGCTCTGTGGAGTCAGAGGGAGGTCAGCAAAAGCTCTCAGAGGACTTGTTGCCCAACCAGGAGGAGCTGGGGGTCAATCTCTTCTGAGCTCTTCCCTGGCTTAACTCTTTCCTGGCTCTGTTTCCTCTGTTGAGTATTCTCTTCACCTGGTATGGAAGAGGGGTGGATAAGGGTTTGGGCCTTAAAAAAATTTTTTTTTGGTGGGCCAGCAGATGGCATAGTGGTTTTGTCACTGGACTCCCACTTGACCAACCACAGTTCAAGTCCCAGATCCAGTGGCTTGAAAATCATGCTGGGCTTGTGTGTATGCATATGTGCCCAAGATACCAGGAGGAGAAGGGATTGGGATTGCAGCATGGCCATCCCCCCTGGGGGGTGATTTCTCACTTTCCCTCTCACTGTATCTATCTCTTTCTCCTGCAAGCACACATACCCTAAGGCAGAAACCTCTTAAATTTTCTTTTTTCTTTCTTTCTTTTTTTTTTTGCTATAAGGTATGTGCACTTATACAAGAGAGGAGAGAGAGGGAAAGTGAGAAATCACCCCCTGGGGGTTTGGCCTTGCTGCAATCCTTTCTCCTTCATTCTCTCAGGATCTTGGGCATGCACACACACACCCAGAATGTTTTTTGAGCTACTGGGTCCAGGACTCGAACCTTGCAGTCAGCCATATAGGACCCAGCACCTAAACCTCCACGACACCAGTTGCCTCTGGAATAGGCATCTTTTATGTCCCCAGCATTGAGATCAAGGGGGGAGGCAGATGGAGACAGTGATAAAACACAATGTTCTTAGAGGCTGACCTATGTGAAAGGCTCTAGGTTCAAGTCTAGAGACTTCTGTGAGAATACCGTGAATGCCCAGGACCAGGGGCTGGCTGAAGCTGGGAGTGGGTCACAGTGTCAAAACCTGGCTTGGGCACTGCCTCTCTGTCTCTCTGTAATTTCTTGCTGATGGAAGAAACAAACAAACAGAAGGTAGAGGGGCTTTCTCTTTGGACTTGAGTCTACTCTCCAGCCTCATTTGGGCAGAAAAGGTCCTGGAGACTACAAAGTGGCTATAGGGCACGTGCCCTTGTTGGAGATAGACAAAGACAGAGAGGGAGGGAAAGTGAGAAATCACCCACCAAGAAAGACAGCCATGCCACAATCTTTTCTCTTTTATTCTCCTCTCAAGATTTTGGGTATGCATGCACACGCACTTGGTGTGATTTTTAAGTCGCTGGGTCTGCGACTTGAACTGCCGTCCACCATGTGAGAATCCAGCACTTTAACCACTCGCACCTGCTGGCCCTTGCAAAGGTATTGTGTGTGTGTGTTGTGTGTGTGGTTTTTTTTGTTTTGTTTTGTTTTGGTTTGGTTTGGATTTTTTTTTTTTGAGAGGTTTTTGCTATAGGGCACGTGTGCTTGCCAGAAAGACAGAGAGAGACGGAGAGAGAGAAAGTGAGAAATCACCCCCCAGGGGGGATGGCCATGCCGCAATCCCTTCTCCTCCATTCTCCTCTTGGGATCTGGAACATGTACACACACACGCCCAGCGTGAGTTTAAGCCACCAGGTCTGAAACTCGAACTGCGATCAATTACATGGGAGTCTAGTAACATAGCCATTATGCCAATTGCTTGTCCCAAAGAGGTTTTTTGAATTTCCTTCTAGTCACCTAGTGCAAGACTGTGCTGGCCCTTCATTCATAGCTCAGGAGAACAGTTGGTCCAGGCATCCTTGTCACTTGTTGGGGGTAAAGACCAGGCATCTTAGGAATAAATTTGATAGTATGGATAGGGGGAAGCTGCTGAATGAAGAAAATGAAACAGAAGGTTTCTAGAAATACCTGGGTGTTGTCCAACCTGGTGATGTAGTAGGTAGCAAACTGAACTGCTGTGCTAGAAGCCACATGACCAACCTTGGGTTCAGATCTTTGGGCTAGCCTGAAAACGTTCCAGGAGTGTGTGTGTGGGTCTGGCCACCTGTCTGCCCCCCAGAGGGACACAGGTTATTGTGAAGCCTTCCAATTGTGAAGTGTGGCTAAAGGAGGGATAGAGTTGGGGAGAGAAAAGGGAAGACGGACATGAGCACAGGAGGCAGGTGGGATGAGCTGTCTGGGGCAGGACAGGCAGGGACTCCTCCCGGGACTCTAAGAGGGGCCCTTCCATGTCTTTGTGCCCCCAGAGCCTTTGCTACTGCCTCCTACTGCTCAGATATAACTGAAGGTGGCTAAGGCGTTGGATTCCCACATGGCTGACTTTGGTTCCAGTTCAAGACCTGGCAGTTTGCTTTCTCACTTTCCTTCTCTCTCTCTCTCTCTCTGCTGACTTCGTGTATTCTAAGCAAATTAAAAATAATAAGTATTATAATAGATCAAATTAAGGTCAGCAGGTGGTTAACAGGCTGAACTTCCACATGGCCAACTGCAATTCAAGTCCTGGACCCTGCCGGCTTGGTTTCTCATTTTCACTTTTTCTCTGTCTCTCTGTCTGGTCAAATTAAATAGTAATAGTAAATAAAATTAAATGAAATAACTATTTTAAAATAAATTAAATAATTCTCAGGACCAGTATTTGGCATAATGGCTATGTTGCTGGACTCTCACGTAGTTGACTGCAGTTTGAGTCCTGGATCCGGTGGCTTAAACTCACACCAGGTGCATGTGCATGCGTGCCCAAGATCCCAAGAGGAGAATGGAGAAGGGATTGCGGCATGGCCATCCCCCTGGGGGGTGATTTCTCACTTTCTGTCTCCTTGTCTCTCTTTCTGGTGAGCGCACGGGCCCTATAGCAAAAACCTCTCAAAAAAACACAACAAAACACAAAACAAAGAAATAAAAAAGAAGCCACTAAGCACGCATCGCATCGTCACCTGCTCTGCATGCCCTTCCCTGCTCTGCTATAGAGCTGGCTCATCCCTCCTGCTCACTGTATCTTTGTTCTCTGCTCTTCCACCCACCTTCTCAGAAGGCCCTTTCTCTTCTCTCTCCCCATGGCCCCGTCCCATAAACATTTATATAGGCTCCAATTTATCTTTACCTTGCAGAGTCCCTACTTTGCCCCTGATTTCTGCACCTGTTTCCCAAGTCGCCTCTCCTTAGAACCAAAGAGTTCTCAGATGTTATCCCCTGGAATGTCTTTCTTTAACTTCCATTCCCTCCTCAAATCCTTCAGTCTGGCCCCTCAGATGGCTCTCATTAAGTGCTCCAAGAGCATCTCTCATCTATTACGCAGGGATGGGTTGCGCTATTCTTATGGAGATTGACGTAAGGCAGAAGTAGACACAGGAAAACCCCACCCACCTCTTCCCAGAGGTAACCACTGTTAGAGGCTCGATATGTGTCTTTCTTGTCCATTTAACTTCTACCTAAATATATGTACTTGGAGTTATATAGATGGGATCATACTATGCACACCCCTTCCCTCTTTACTCACTTCTCCCATTTAATAATATATCTAGGTGCTCTTTCCACCATTGGAATATACAGATCTATCACTATTCCTTTCTTTTTCTTTTAATTAATTAATTTATTTATTGGAGAGGATTTTGCTGTAGGGCACGTGAGATTGCCAGATGGACAGAGAGACAGAAAGTGAAAAATCACCCCCTGGGGGGGGGTGGCCCGGCATGAGTTTTAAGTCACTGCGTCCAGGACTTGAACCACGGTCGACTACATGGGAGTCCAGCAACGTAGCCATTATACTAACTGCTGGTCCCAAATTATTTATTTATTTAATTCCATTTGTTCTTATTATTCTTTTAAATTTGACCAGAGAGAGAAAAAGAAAGTGAGAGAGTAAACCACCAGGTCCAGAACTCGAACCACAGTTGGCCATGTGGGAATCCAGCACTTTTAACCACCATGTGACCTGCCAGTCCCCATTCCCCATCTTTTTTTTTTAACTTCATTATTTTTTTATTAATTTTATTTATTTATTTATTTTAATTTGATCAGAAAGACACAGAGAAAGAGAGAGGGAAAGTGAGAAAGCAAGCCATCAGGTCTGAGACTTGAACCGTGGTTGGCCATGTGGGAATCCAGCGCCCTTATCCACCAAGCCACTTGCCGACCCCCCCATCTTTTTTCTTTTTTCTTTCTTTTTTATTTTTTTGAGTCAGTAATAGACAGACCATATCATATTATCATATTATCAAGCAATATTTAAACATTTTGTAGGTTTATTTATTTCTTCCATGGGTGTGGGCTAAGAGAATCTCCAACAGGATCTTGTTGCCACAGCTCCATCCAGTCCTGAATTGTGGGCATGCACACGCCCGTCTGACATTCTCAGGGGGATCTCTGGACTTGAGCTATGAATCTTGTGGAATTCTCTCACAAATCCTCTCATTTTATCACTATGCCAGTGTCTGGCACTAGAATTATTAATAATTTTTAAAAATTTTACTTTATTCAACTTTATTTATTTTTTATTTTAATTTGACCAGACAGGGACAGAGAGAGAAAGAGAGAGGGAAAGTGAGAAAGTAAGTTGTCAGGTCTGGTTCACGAACCGCAGTCGGCTATGTGGGAGTCCAATGCCCTTAACCTCCATGCCACCTGCTGGCCCCTCAATATATTTTAAAATTGATGATTTTAGGGCCAGCAGGTGGTATAGCGGTTAAGATGCTGGACTCCCACTTAGCTGACTGCAGTTTGAATCCTGGCCTCGCAGCTTAAAAATCATGCCAGGCTTGTGGTGTGTGTGCATGCCCAAAATCCCAGGAGGAGAATGGAGAAGGGATTGTGGCATGGCCATCTTCCCTGGGGGATGATTTCTCACTTTCCCTTTCTTTCTCTGTCAAGTATATACGCCCTATGGCAAACAAACAAACAAACAAACAAAACTTTTTAAAATGTATGTTTTTATTGCTTATGGTTCAGTATTTTTTTTAAAGCAAGAATAATCTTTATCCCTTGGAAAAAGATTTATAAAAACGTTACTAATAAGATGAAAAGATTCAGAATGCATTTATTTGGATGCAGCACACACACACACACAGGATCAAAACATCCGCCAAAAGGAACAGTATTGCTTATGATTCAGTATTAATTAAATTATTTTATAGCTCCTCAATATCCCTCCCCTATTGTTACATCAAACTATCAGCATATTTCTTTAGAGAATTGAAGTTTTGAGGGTTTTTTTTGTTTGTTTGTTTGTTTGTTTCATCTGATTTATTCTCCTTAAAAAGTGTTCAACATTTGCATCTATATTAAGTAAGAATTACTTTCAGTCATGGTAAAATACACATAAAGTTTACCAGTTTAACCACTTTTTAAAGAATTATTTTATTTAATTTTATTTATTATCATTTTTATCATATTTTAATTTGACCAGAGAGAGAAAGAGAGGGGGAGAGTGAGAAAGCAAGCTACCAGCTCCAGGATTCAAACCGTGGTTGACCATGAGGGAGTCCAGCGCCTCAATCACACCACCTGCTGGCCCCAAGCTTAACTATTTTAAAGTGGACAGTTCAGGGGCTTTAAGTACATTCATATTATGCAACTACCATCGCCATCCATCTCCAGAACTTTTTCATCTTGCAAAACTGAAACTCTGTACCTTTTAAATCTAACTCCCCAATCCTCCCTCACCCCAGCCCCTGGCCACCACCCTGTCTACTTTCTGTCTCTACGAATTTGTCCACTCCAGGTATCTCATGCAAGTGGAATCATACAATATGTGTCCTTTTGTGACTGGCTTATCTCACTTAGCATAATATCCTTAATACTGTAGGATGTGTCTAAACTTTTTTTTTTTAAGACAGAATAATATTTTATTGGATGTCTATACCACATTTTGTCAATCCATTCATCTGGTGATGGATGCTTGGGTGCTTCTGCCTTTTGGTTATTGTGAATAAGGCTCTTAAAAACACCGGTATAAAGGGCAACAAGTGGCATAGTGGTTAAGGTGTTGTACTCCCACATGGCTGATCTGGGTTCATATCCCAGACCTGGCAGCTTGAACTCATGCCAGGCACACGTGTGTGTGTGCCCAAGATCCCAGGAGGAGAATGGAGGAGAAGGGATTGCAGTGTGGCCTTCCCCTTGGAGGGTGATTTCTCACTTTCCCTCTCACTGTCTCTCTCTGGGGAACGCACATGCCCTATGGCAAACAAACTTAAAAACAAAAATATAGGTATATGAACATCTGTTTGAGACCCTGCTTTAAACTATTTTTAGTATATATATGCCTGGAAGTAGAATTGCTGGATCATATAGTAATCCTATAGTAATTTATTTATTTATTTTTTATGTTAAAGGGCATGCACGCATACCTAAGAGAGAAAAAGAGAGAAAGCAACCCCCCTCCCCCAATAAAGCCTGGCCATGCAGTGACTTTTTCTCCAACCCACCAGGATCCTGGCACATTGTATACCCTGAAGGCTTTTCAAGCCAATAGTGCCAGTACTTGAACGCTAGTTGCTTAAGTGAGATCCAGCTTTCTCTGTGCAGCACCTAACCACCAGATGATGGGGTCAGCCCTATTTTAATTTTTGAGGAACATTGATTTTTTTCATACCTCCATGGTAGTATTTCTTAATATGACCCAACCATGTATCTACTGATAAACATTAATCTCTATTGTTATTTCTCTTATTGTAAACAATATTGCCATTAACATCTTTAAGTTTGCACATATTAGTGCAAATGTTAATGTATTTCTGTAGAAAGAAAATACTGAGTCAAAGATATGTACATTTTACAGTTTAACAGTCATCAAATTGCCTTCTAAGATGTTTATGCCCTTTTTTTTTTTTAATTGCTGAAGGATGTCTGTTCTTAGTAGAGAGAAAGCACCCTCTAGTGGGGCATGGTCATCCTGCAATCCTTTTTCCTTTCTCCATCCCATCAAAAAAAAAAAAAAAAAAAAAAGAATTTTAGGCATATGTTTTTCAAACCGCTGGGCTAGGACTCAAGTCTTGGGAGGCCATGTGTGACCCAGCTTCTCTTGTACAGCATTTAACTGTTGTACTGTGAGGCCGGCCCAACATAGTCTTTTTTTTTTCTTAAAGAATTATTCATTTATTTTTTTCCATTTGTTATTATTATTTTTAAATTTGACCAGAGAGAGAGAAAGGGAAAGTGAAAAAGCAAGCCGCCAGGTCCGGGACTCGAACCATGGTTGGCAGTGTGAGAATCCAGCACCTTTAGCCACCACGCCCTGCCAGCCCCCAACATAACAGTCTTATCATCACTACATTTGACTCTATCTACCTGTACTTTGTCCAATAATCCATATCATCAAGTTTTTAAACTTTTGTCAATATGACATTTTTTTTTTGAGAGTTTTTTGCTATAGAGCGCGTGCGCTCTCCAGACAGAGCGAGACAGAGAGATAGAAAGCGAGAAATCACCCCCCAGAGAGGATGGGCACGCCACAATCCCTTCTCCTCCATTCTCCTCTTGGGATCTTGGGCACGCACGCACACGGGCCCGGCGTGAATTTAAGCCACCGGGTCCGGGACTCTAACCGCGGTTGACTACATGGGAGTCCAGCGACATAGGCATTACGCTAACTGCTGGTCCCAATATGACATTAAAAAAATTTTTTTTGGCTTGTGCACTTGCCTCTCTATTTGAAACAAATAGTGAGAAATCATCACCCCTCCCCCAGGGGTATGGCCACCTGAAATTCTTTCTTTTCCACTGTCCTCTTGGGATTTTGGGTACACACACTTATGCACCCTGTGTATTTTCCAAGCCTTTGGGTCTGAGGTTTGAACCACACAGTTGGCCATGTGGAATCCAGCTGCCTTAACTACCACACCACCTGGCTGGTCTGTACAGTTTTATGTGTGTGTGTGTGTGTGTGTGTGTGTGTGTGTGTGTTTTAATCAGGTTAATTTCCCCCATGAACAAGAGGTTGGGGAAGGACAAACAACATTCCCAACAGGATCTTGATGCTGTAATTTACTCTCAGACTCAACCAGCCTCAGACTCTGGGCATGTTCAGGGAGGTCTCCAGAGGCAAACCCAGAATCTCACATGGGTCAGTTTCGAGAGCTTCAGTTTTCACTGGATGCCACTGCTCAGTTCAGTGGTCATTGTGTTTCTTGTTTTGTTATTGTTTTTTTTTAAGAATTATTTTATTTATATATTTATTTTAATTTGGCCAAAGAGGGACAGAATGAGAGAGAGAGAGAGAGACAGAGAGAGGGAGATATCTAGAAAGCAAGCCTCCAGGTCCAGGACTCGAACCATGGTTGGCCATGTGGGAGTCAGCGCCCTCAACCACCACACCACCCACAGGCCCCTGCAGTCATAGTTTTGATGAACATTTCCTTTGTTACTAGTGAAGCAGACATCTTTGCAAGTGTTTACTGGCTGTTTGTATTTCTGTCCCTTGTCTTTTTCAGTTCTTTGCCGGGAGGCATTTTCAGTCCTCCTTTACTTGGCCCGTAGGTATGTAGCCTTTACTACTGTTGCCAGTAGAATCTTAGGTTTGAAATGATCTGTTGGAATTCTGCAGACAATGTTCTGCAGCCACTTAGAATCCGTGGTTGCTACTGAAAAGTCCAACGCCATGCTGACTCCTGACCCTTAGTACGTACCTATTTTCTTCTACCTGAAAGTCTTTTGGATTTGCTCCCTGATACTCTGAAATGTTATAGTGTACCTTCTGGGGGTCTCTTCGCATTCAATGTCCTACATCCCTACACTCCTTTTAATCTAGGGACTTGTGTATTTTAGTTGTGGGACTTTTCTTGCGTGTGTGCCCACGTGTGTGTATGTGCATGTGTGTGTATGTGTCGAATCATTTCTTTTCCTTTATTCTCTCTTTCCAAATTCTTTGCTTGATGTTAGAGTTCCTGGACTTAGCCTTCATGTCTCTTTCTCTTTTTTTTTGTTCTCTTCTTTTCCTCCCTTACTCTTTTTGCTTTTTTTTTTTTTGAGTTTTTTTGGCTATAGGACACATGCCCTTGCTGGAGAGACAGAGAGACAGAAAGTGCGAAATCACTCCCAGAGAGGGATGGCTATGCCGCAATCCCTTCTCCTCCATTCTCCTCTTGGGATTTTGGGCACTCATACATAGGCATGAGTTTAAACCGCCAGGTCTGGGACTTCAACCATGGTTGATTATGTGGGAGTACAGTGATATAACCATTATGCCATCTGCTGGTTTCATTTTTACTCTTATTTCTATTTTATTTCTCTTAAACTTCATCTCTCATGGTTTAATATCCCAGAGCTCTCTCGTGTCTCCTGATTGCCCACTTTCACAGCATCCTCAGAAGGGTGCCAGGTGAGGGGGGGTCAGGGGGGATAAAAGTGGCTTGGTCTCCTCATTGTGCCCTTCTTCTCTCCCTTCAAAGCTGCCTCTGAGGTCTCTCATGGCTCCTCCAGTTTGGACTCTGGTGCTGCTGGTGGGGGCTGCCTGGAGCCAGGGTTGCATGCCTGCCCCCATCCGGTAAGCTAGGCTCAGGGCGTAATGATAAACCGGGGTGGCTGGAGGGTGGCTCTGAGGCAGAGCAGAGCAGAACTGCAGGGCAAGTAGGCCAATGTTGAAAAGCAGAGGCCTGGGAGGAGGGGAAGGCAACGGGACAGGCAGAGGTTGGTGGTGGGAATCGGGGGAGCCTCACAGCTGCAGAGCCTGGTATTGAGGGGCAGGTTTGGAGAGCAGAACAAAACTGAAATGTGAGGAGAAACAGAAGCAGCACAGAGTTGGGGAGACAGATCTAAGGCCGGGAGAGGGTGTTAGATAAGCCCTCAGAAAATGGACAAAACCCAGGGGAGACCTGGCTAAGAGAGACTTCAAGTAGGCGGCAGCAAGAGATGATGACCTGGTTCCTGGAGCTCGTCTGGGGGGACTGCAACAAGTGAAGGTGAACAAGAAAACAAGGGCTGTTCTATGAGGCCCACAGAGCTGGGGAGGGGGAGCCAGCTTCTCTGTGGAGTTTGTGAGGTGAGGAGGAGAATTGGAGGGGCGATCTCTCTACCCATTTGTACGTTCACTGCGTGCAGTTGGGGAAGTACCACTCCCACCACCCACCTGGTACCTGGGGGCCCATGCAGTCCCCACTCTATGGGGGTAAGCAGGGCTAGAGCATGAAAAGGAGGGAGATCCCCAAGGTGTAAACTCGGGCGCTGCCAGGGGATTCTCATACACAGGGAACCAGCTGCTTTTCACGTGAGACACCACTGCTCATGTTCAGGTAGAGGGTGGAGGGGGCCTGTGAGGACTTGAGGGATTCTGGGCTAGGGCAGTGGGGGGTGGGCACATTTTAGGACATAGGTAAGAACTTAAGGGGAGGAGGCTATAGGTGACTTTTTCGGAAACCTTAAAAATGACAAGAAGGGGACCAGCAATTGGCGTGATGGCTATGTCACTGGATTCCCATGTAGTCGACCGCGGTTTGAGTCCCAGACCCGGTGGCTTAAAACACTGGGCGCATGTGCGTGCGTGCCCAAGATCCCGAGAGGAGAATGGAGGAGAAGGGATTGCAGAGTGGCCATCCCCCCTGGGGGGTGATTTCTCGCTTTCTGTTTCTTTGTCTATCTGACTTTCTGGCGAGCGCACATGCCCTATAGCAAAAACCTCTTCGGGAACCAGCAGTTAGCATAATGGTTATGTCGCTGGACTCCCATGTAGTCGACTGCGGTTCGCGTCCCGGACCCGGTGGCTTAAAACTCACGCTGGGTGTGTGTGCATGTGTGCGTGTGTGCCCAAGATCCCGAGAGGAGAATGGAGGAGAAGGGATTACGGCGTGACCATCCCCCTTGGGGGGTGATTTCTCACTTTCTGTCTCTCTGTTTCTCTCTGTTTGGTGAGCGCACGCGCCCTATAGCAAAAATCTCCCCAAAAAAAAAAAAAAGAAAGAAAGAAAGAAAAAGAAAAAAGTGACAAGAAGTATATGTGCACTGCCTCACTGTTGATATAGTGTAGAGAAAAAGAGGAAAAATCATCTGTAAATGACCACCTGGAGAGTTCACAATCGTAGGTCTTATAAATCTTGACAATGACAAGGGTTGGTTTTTGCTTTCTCCAAACCAAGCCCAAGGAGAGAGAAGCCTCTGGACTGGAAGCCGGTCGTGCGCCGCTCTCGGGACAGCGGTGAGCTGGAAGCCAGGCTGCTCAGACTGCCTTCCCTCCTCAGAACCCACATGCCAGCACCAGACCCCAGTCCCCAGCCCAGCATGGAGTGAACCTGCAAAGGGCAGCCCTGAACTGATGCGGGGATGGGTGGAAGGCCCTATGGGGAAGCAGACAAGCCCCACCTAAAAGATTCACCTCCTAATGAACAAAACCTCGGTTGCTCAAACAAAGCTGGTCTGTCCAGCTGAGTCCGGCACCCACCTCACCCCCACCCTGGTTTACCATCCTTGCTTTGTACTCTGCCCCCAGCCCTGGATTTCTCCTAAAAGATCCTCTCTCTCTCAGATATCTGTCGTGGACCCTGACTCTTGGTAGAGGTCACCTCTAAGCTTACCAAGCCTACTGACTCATTTCCCAGTTTGGTCCTATGGCCTGCCCTCTGCCCTCTGCCCTCTGCCCTGTCCAAGGCCTCACAGTGGCCTTTTCCTCTCAGCCATTCTTACCGAGTGTAATTTTGAGGATGACGCCAAACCCCTCTGTGACTGGTCCCAAATGTCTGAAGATAATGGAGACTGGATTCGAGTCAATGGGTCCTCCCCAAATGGCACCACTGGGCCGCCAGGGGGGTACCCTGATGGAGGTGAGGGTCCCTCTCTCGGCAAATAGTTAGGGAGAGCAGTGGGCAGGAGCCAGCTGGCAGGTGGGAGGGCCAGATCTAGATTAAGTGAGAAAGGGAAGTAGAAGTCTGGGCTCTGGGTAGGGTGGGTAGGGGCAGCCCTTGGAGTGTCAGGGCCTCACCATCCTGGTCTCTGCCTCCTTCAGAGGGCAACTACCTGCAAATGGAACCGAACAGCTTCCAAGAGGGCGAAGTGGCCCGTCTGCGCAGCCCGGACCTCTGGGAGCAAGGCCCCCTCTGTGTGCGCTTCGCCTATCACATGTTCGGGCTCTCCTGGGGCTCCCAGCTCAGACTGCTGCTGCTCCCAGGCACCCAGGGTGGCCGCCCCACTGTGCTCTGGAAACACGTGAACACCCAGAGCCCCTCCTGGGTGCCCACCACTGTCACCGTGCCCGCGAGGTTGGCCCTGCCCAGGCGGGTGAGGCTGGGGGTAGATCTTGGGGTCTCAGTGGGAATTTGGGTGTTGGGGAGCCGGGAAGAGAGTATGAGGGACCCCTGAGTTCATGAACTCAGGACCATCTGAGTTCATGAACGAAACTGGGAGTCAGAGGCAGAGACAGGAGGCCTGGCCAAGAGGCTCACACGGTTGGGGTCCCTTGTCTGTCTCCCACAGCTGGTGTTCGAGGGAATGAGGGGCAGCACTGCGTACCTGGACATTGCTCTGGATGCCCTCTCTATCCTTCGGGGCACCTGCAATCAGGGTGAGTCCCTGCCCCTCCTTCTCTCCGCACCTCTTTCCTCCTGCCCCTGTGCAACTGTCTAGAGTGGCTCGAGAACCTGTTTCTTGGAGAGTTGATTTCTTGATTTCTTCTGCTTCCACACCTCACACCTTTGACTCTTGAAGCAGCCACACCTAAAGAACATGGAGCTGTGGTGACACCTGTTGCACTAACCAGTCATCCCAGTCTGCCCTGGGTTGTCCCTATTTTGACATTAAAAGGTGTACTCTCGGGAAGCCCTCAGTTCCAGGTAATCCTGGACCTTGGACCACCTTAGTTTTTACCCTCACCACCACCCCAATCCATCCAGAATAAACCTTCTAAACTGACAAAGGGTACAAATTCAAGGGAAGGAAAGTTCCAGAAGCTGGGAAAAAGGAACTAAAACTTCCTGAACATAGGGACTGGGCTAGACGCTCCAAGTACGTGATCTAGTTTACAACTCAGGAGGCAGGCAGTTATTCCCAGTTTCCAGATGAGGAGAGCTGAGACCTGGGCAAATAAAGCCACCTGCGTTAGGAACACAGTCGGAAGGCAAGGGGGCCATATTGGCTCCAAAGACCAGCACGGCTCACAACAGAACCCAAACTGAAACTCGGAACTCTGACTCTTAGACTAGGGCAACGTTTTTCGAGCTGCCTCCTCTCCGAGAAAGCTACGTGCAGCCCAGCTGTGGTAGCGCACCCTGGATGCCGCTGCTCAGCAGGCTGGGGGATCCCATAGGTGGCATGGGTTCAATTCCTGGTACATCCTAAAAAGCCAGAAGCAGTTGTACATGCGTGTAGTGCTAGCTACTGGGAGGCTGAGGAAGGAGGGCAGCAACATAGAGACATCCTGTCTTAAACAAAAAAGAAAAAGAAAAAGAGGGACCAGCAATTGGCATAATGGTTATGTTGCTGGACTCTCACGTAGTTGACTGCAGTTCGAGTCCCGGACCCAGTGGCTTAAATTCATGCCGGTCATGTGTGTGTGCATGCCCAAGATCCTGAGAGGAGAATGGAGGAGAAGGGATTGCGGCATGGCCATCTCCCCTGGGGGGTGATTTCTCACTTTCTGTCTCTCTGTCTTTCCGGCAAGTGAATGCACCCCATAGCAAAAACCTCTCCAAAAAAAAAAAAAAAAAGAAAAAGTTACATCCACCTTCATTTCTTTGCTCTCAGTCTGTATGATGCAAACATGCAACTTTGACACTTCTAATGATCTCTGCGGCTGGAGCTGGATCCCAACTGCCTCTGGGGCCAAGTGGACCCAGAAGAAGGGGTCATCAGGGCAGACGGGCGTGGGGCCTGATGATGACTTCTCCAGCCCTGGTAGTGAGTATGGCCATGCTTCTGTCCTTTGACTCTCTGGGCTCTAGCAATCTCTGCAAACTCTACGATAACTCCCTTGGGACAATCTTGGTGGACCTGGGCAGCTTTAAGCCTCCATTAGCTCAATTTTCATGACAAGAAGTAACTCCCACACCCACTCAGCTTTCCCCACTTGCAGGCCATGGGCTCCACCTGACAGCCTGCTCCTTAATGGGCTCTCCCTGGCACCTTTCCGTCATTCTTTCAAGAAATACTGAACACCGGGACCAGCAGATGGCATAATGGCTATATTGCTGGACTCCCATGTAATTGACCACGGTTTGAATCCCGGACCGGGTGGCTTAAACTCACGCTGGGCATGTGTGCCCAAGATCCCAAGAGGAGAATGAAGGAGAAAGAATTGCAGCATGGCCATCCCCCCTGGGGAGTAATTTCTCCCTTTCTGTTTCTCTGTCTTTCCGCTGAGCGCACGTGCCCTATAGCAAAAATCTCTAAAAAAAAAAAAAAAAAATAAAATATCGAGAAAAAAAAAAAAAAAAATGAAATATTGAGCACCTATGATGTACCAGGCACTGTTCAGTGTTACAGAAGTACAATAAGTGATATAAAATGAGCAGTGCTATTGGGAAAAGAAAAAGTTGAACGATGGAAGGGGATTGGAAGTGCAAGGGGAAGATGGATTGCAGGTTTTTTTTTTTTATTTTATTTACTCGTTCATTTTTAAATTTGACCAAAGAGAGAGAGAGAGAGAGGAAGTGAGAAAGCAAGCCACCAGATTCAGGACTCGAACCATGGTCAACTATGTGGGAGTGTCTACCGCTTTAACCACACCAACCGCTGGTCTGTGGATTGTAGTTGTGTTTTTTTTTTTT
>NW_006159974.1:2333894-2365674 GCF_000334495.1 Tupaia belangeri chinensis | reverse complement strand
TCTGGATCTTGGGCAGGCAGGCACCCGCCCAAAGCCACTGGGTCCGGGACTCCAACCGCTGTCGACTACATGGGAGTCCAGCGATATAGCCATTACGCTAACTGCTGGTCCCCAGATTGCAGTTTTTAAACAGGATTCCTTTCTGTCTCTCTCCTTTTCCATCTGATCCCTTGCTCATTTTTTCACCTGTTCCTTCTTTTCCTCCCACCTTCCCACTTCATGACTCAAATGTCTCCTTGCTTTCTCTTTCGCCATTTTCCCATTTTCCTTTTTTCTTTTCGCGCTCTGTTTTCCTTCCCTGTTGTTTTCTCTTCTCTTCTCTCCTGTTCCCGCCCCCACCACCCCAGCCCGCCTCCTTCATCGCGGCCCACTTCCCTGTTCCCTGCTGGGTGTGAGCGCTCTAGCCAGGCAGACCACGGGGAGCAGTCGGCACAAACGCCCCTGCGTGCGCGCTCTCCACGAATGGCGTGCTCCCTGCTTCCCCCTGGCTAACATTTGCGTTGCAGAGGGAGATACCGCTGATTGGCTGACCGAGCTGGTGGCTAGGTGGCGTGGGATGCGGCGCAGCCTGCTGGTCACTGTCGGAGAGGTCTTCTCTAGCTCGTTTGTGTGAATGGGCTATGAACAGTGGGTCAGGAAAAGGAAGGGCTTTGCTGTCTGTCCTTAGAGCGTCAGCACCCTAAGGACGAAGTTCTGGCTGCTGTTTCTAGGCGGATGGCCGCGTTTCCTATGGCGGCGCCCACGTCCTTACCCATCCTAAGCACAGCAGCCAGATGTGACTTGGGCATGGACCCACTTCAGTGCTGCCTAATTCTAGGCCGCTGTTGCCCCCCCCACCCCAGGGCCAGGTCCCCACTTTTTCTGGGGCTCTTTCCTTGTTACTATATTCCCCCAATTCCAGCCACCACCTTCTTGGCCTTTCCTTCTGCAGGTGGCTTCTACATGCTGCTGGACCCCAAGAATGCAAAGCCAGGGCAGAAATCTGCCCTCCTGAGCCCCCTGAGCCAGTCCCGCGGCTGTCTGACCCTTTCTTTCCACTACATTCTTCGGGGCCAGTCTCCTGGTGCAGCCCTCAACGTCTACGCTTCTGTCTTTGGTTAGAGTGGAGAATTAATGGGATTTTTACTGACTTGGACTTGTTCCCAGGATTGCGGTGATGGGGAAATATGAAGCATCCCTTAGGGTTTAGGGAAATCTGAGATTTGTCTAAGATTATTCCATGAATGAAAATGGGGGCTGGGAGGGCACTGGATTCTGGAAAAACAGGTGCCAGGAGAGGGAGGGAAAGATGTGCTTGCATTTGCAAGGGTATTCCCCCAAGAATTCCCTTGCTACTCATATTTCTTAATGTAGTCTTTTTAAAAATATTTATTTATATTTTTATTTATTTATTTATTTATTTTAATTTGACCAGAGAAAGACTAAGAGAGAGAGCGGGAAAGTGAGAAAGCAAGCCATCAGGTCTGAGACTCGAACCGTTGTTAGCCATGTGGGAGTGAGTGTCCAGCACCTTAACCACTATACCACCTGCTGGCCCCCATCCTTCTTAATGTACTCTTGAAGTCATTTCCTAGTCCCCTTAAGCTCACTTCTCTTTCTGGTTCCTTCTTCCCTTGTAGGAAGCATCCGGAAACACATTCTCTTCTCAGGACAACCTGCCCCCAACTGGAAGCCTGTTTCTGTCAATTTCACAGCACAGGGACAGATACAGGTATAGAGGAGCAGGGGTCAGGTCCTTGCACATGGTAGGCACTTCTGATGTTGAAATGAATTGAGGGTCTAGGCACTGGAGTGGGGGGTTGGGGACTTGGTCCCTGAATGGAGTTTGGACTGTGTGCTCACTCCCAGCCCACTCTCTCTCTCTCTCTCTGCAGTTCACCGTGGAGGGTGTGTTTGGCAAGGTCCCCGAACCAGCTGTGGCAGTGGATGCGATCAGTATTGCTCCCTGTGGGGGTGAGCCATGGCTCAAGGAGGCCTGGATCTCAGAATCGGGGGTGGGGTGGTAGAGAATGGCAAGAATGACCTAAGTTTTCAAACCTCCCATTTGGATCCCCCAGAGAGCTTTCCTCAGTGCAACTTTGAAGATGATGCTCAACCTTTCTGTGACTGGCTCCAGACATCCGAGGGTGGAGGACGCTGGACCCGGGGAAGTAAAAACATACCCATCCATGCTAAAGGCCCCTCAGGAGAGTCCCCTGATGGAGGTGAGGAGACTGAGGGCCCCTGAGGCCAGTGAATCACTGAATCTGCTCCCAACTAGGGGCTGGCCAGTGTGACTCATGGGAAAAGTTGTTAAAAGTGGTGAAGATCAGTCAGCAGGTGTTTATTGAGAAACTAGCCTGGACCAGAGCTATAGAGATGACGGAGTAGAGTCAGATGAGGATTCTGGTGACTGTAGGATCACTGAGACCCCCAGAAAATCAGACATTCTCACTTCCTTGAGTCCAAGTCTTCAAAATCCATTATTTCTTTTTCTGTCAAGACATAGATGGGTAGAGCCAATAACGGAATCTGGGATGATGGTCTCACTTGCCCTGTCTTTCTGGCCCTGCCGTATTCAATTAGAAGTCCAAAATGAGCAGGAAAAAAATTGCTGTGATGTGAGGAGTTTGGGTGCTTTCTCAGATCTCCACCTGGAAAGCCAAGCTTTGCTAAAGCTGCCGGAGATTCATCCTGTGCAGCCTTCTCATCTCGCTGGTTCCCTTCTTTTGCCCAGAGGGTCACTATATCTACCTCGAGGCTGACAAGTTCTCCCAGCCAGGGCAGTCTGTCAAGTTGGTGAGCAGGCCCTTCTGTGCCCCGGGTGACATCTGTGTGGAGTTTTCTTACCACATGTATGGCCTCGGAGAGGGTACTACGCTCAACCTCCTGCTGGGGAGTCCTGCGGGTAGTTCTCCGATTTCTCTTTGGAACTGCGTTGGGTCCCAGAGCCCTGACTGGCTGAACAGGACCATCACCATCCCTTCAGGACATCAACAGCCCATGCAGGTGAGAGAGAGAGAGCAGGCCCTGCATGTATCTGTGTGGGGTCTGGTGAGGGGAATGTAATGCTTGGGATCTAAGAAAACAGGATTGAGATGAGAGAAAGCTGGAAAGGGAGTGGAGAAGAGGTGAACTCAAGCCTTACAGAGGATAAAGGGATGGGAGTGGAGTTGAACTGGGGAGGCTAAACAAAGCGACATTTTGGCAGAGGACAGGCTCCATTCCCAGTAGACTTGCTGAGATGCCAGGGATTCATTTTCATTTCTCTCTTCCTTCTCTCCCCTCGTTGCCTTCAGCTGATTTTTGAGGCCATCAGGGGTAGCAACAGTGCCTTCGTTGTTGCTGTGGGTTTCATCTTGATCAATCAAGGGCCCTGTAGAGGTAAGATGAAGCCCAGGGCCCGAGGAGAGGGGCCCTGCCCAGGATGACCATCTCTTGGGCTTCCCTATATGAACTGCAATTCCTCTCTTGTGCCTGAGTTGTCACACAGCTGACTTTGTTTTCTATATTCTGTCCACCTCTACCTCCTTTACATCATCCGGGTGCTTGCTTAGGTGAATGTGTCTTTTTTTTTTTTTGTAATTCGCCAGAGGGCACATGGGCTTACTGTTGCCACAAAAAAACTTACCATTGCCACAGAAAAACCCACTACCCCCACTTGGAAAGAGAAGACACCTCCCAGTTGGATGTATTCATACCACAATTCCTTTTCTATTTCACCATCTGTTCAGGATTTTGGGCATGTATGCATAGTGCCTGGCATGTTTTTCAAGCAGCTAGGCCTGGGATTTGAACCTCTGAGATCCAGCTTCCTTAACCACTAAGCTACAGGAGTGGCCCAAGTGAATGTATCTTTGATACCATAGATTTCTGTGGCTGAATCCAGACTCTTACCTAGTGATCTTGAATGAAGGGCCATATCATATTCATTGTGTGTGTCCTATACCAGGTACAGTATCTGGCATATATTAGAAGTGTTTGTTGAGGGGACCAGCAGGTGACGTGGTTAAGGGTGCTGGACACTCCCACATAGCTGACCACGGTTCAAGTCCCAGACCTGGTGGCTTGCTTTCTCGCTTTCCTTCTCTCTCTCTCTCTTTGTGTCTCTCTCTGGTCAAATTAAAATGAATGAATGAATCAATAAACAAAATTTAAAAATAATTAAAAAAAAAGACATGTTCGTTGAATGTTTTTTAAATGAGTGAAAGTTGGGGGCCAGGAGTAGAAGTGTAAATAAGTTACCCCTGGGGCCAGCAGGTGGCATGGTGGTTAAAGGCACTGGACTCTCACCATGGGCAACCGCGGTTCAAGTCCCGGACCTGGTGGCTTGCTTTCTCACTTTCCTTCTTTCTTTCTCTGCCTCTCTCTGCTCAAACTGGAAAATAATAATAATAATAAAGTTAAATAATTCTTTAAAAATAATAATAAGTTATTCCTTTGAGCCTACCCAGTCTAATTAGATATGAGCGAAGGGAGTGGTGGTATGATTTTGACTAAAATCTAGAGGTTATTTTTTTTCCTTTGCAGGACCTGTGCCAGAAATGCTTACTACAAAATCTCCAGTCTCTTCCACTGGCCTTTCTGAAACCACTGTCCTCACAGAAAAACCTATGGCCACCACAGAAAGCCCCACATTCTCTACAGAACAATCTACATTTCCCACAGAAAAACCTACAGTGCCCAGGAAAAAAGTCACTGTTCCCACAGAAAAACCTACAGTGCCCACTGAGAAGCCCACTGTCCCCACCAAAAAACCCACCCCGCCCACCCTAAAGCCCACTGTCCCCACCGAAAAACCCACCACACCCACCCTAAAGCCAACTGTCCCCGCCAAAAAACCCACCACGCCCACCCTAAAGTCCATTGTCCCCACAGAAAAACCCACCACCCCCACCCCAAAGCCCACTGTCCCCACAGAAAAACCCACCACCCCCACCTCAAAGCCCACTCTCCCCACAGAAAAACCCACCACTTCCACCCCAAAACCCACTGTCCCTACAGAAAAACCCACCACGCCCATCCCAAAACCCACTGTCCCTACAGAAAAACCCACAACACCCACCCCAAAACAGAAAAACCCACCACCCCCACCCCAAAGCCCACTGTCCCCACAGAAAAACCCACCACCCCCACCTCAAAGCCCACTCTCCCCACAGAAAAACCCACCACTTCCACCCCAAAACCCACTGTCCCTACAGAAAAACCCACCATGCCCATCGCAAAACCCACTGTTCCTACAGAAAAACCCACCACTTCCACCCCAAAACCCACTGTCCCTACAGAAAAACCCACCATGCCCATCGCAAAACCCACTGTTCCTACAGAAAAACCCACCACTTCCACCCCAAAACCCACTGTCCCTACAGAAAAACCCACCACCCCAACTCAAAAGCCCACAACTCCTCCAACAACACGCCCTATCCCAACACTTACACCCATCAGGCCAACTGTCTTGGTGACGCCTCCACGAGCTTCAAATACCACCATGACCACTGTAATCACAAGCACCAAGACAACCCCTAGACCTTATACAGGTATGAGGTGGGTGAAATGTGGACCAAAGAGCTGAGAGTCAGAGCCAGTGACTAGGAAAGAGAGTCAGGGAAAGAAGAACTGCAGTCTTAGAGAAGAAATGAACTAGTTCATAGAGACTTTATAGGAAAAGACTGGGACGGCTCAGAGCAAGAGGGACTATAGGGCCAGAGTGGGTGGGGGTGGTGGTGTTGGGAACCAACCACTGGGCTTTTTTTCTTAATCATATACCATAAAATTCACCCTGCTCCCTTCTTTTTAGGTTTTTACAATAGAGTGGGTGCACTGGCCAGAGAGAGACAGTGAGAGGGAAAGTGAGAAATCATTCCCCTGGGGGATGGCCACACCATAATCCCATTATCCTTCCAGGATTTTGGGCACGCACACACACATAAGTGCCTAGCATGATTTTCAAGCCGCCGGGTCTGGGACATGAACTGCAGTTGACCATGTGCGAGTCCATGCCTTAACTACCACACCACCTGCTGGTCTCCAGATTTTAGTATACTTTTTATAGGTTGTACAATCATTATCACTTTCTCAGACATTTTTATCACCCCAAAAAGAAACCCCATACCCATTAAGAATCATTTCCCCTTCCCCTAGCCCTGAATCTCCTCTCTATATCCACAAATTTCCCTGTTTGGGATATTTCATACAAATGGAATCATATACTATGTGGGCCTTTGTATCTGGCTTCTTTCACTGAACGTGTTTTTTGAGGTTTGTTCATATTGTAGCATGCATTGAAGGAATTTCTTTTGTTTTTATGGCTGAATAATATGGGCCTACTTTTTTTTTTTTTTAAATCTAATTGCCATAGGGTGTGTGTGCTCACCAGATGGATGGGAGAAAGAAAATACTTTCCCAGTGGGATGTGGTCACACCACAATCCTTTTTCCTCCTTTTCTCCATCCTGTTAGGATTTGGAGCACATATTCCTGGAGGACTTTTTTTTTAAAGAATTAATTTATTTTAACTTTATTTCTTATCATTGTTATTATATTTTCTAGTTTAATCAGAGAGAGACAGACAGAGGGAGAGAGAGAGGGAAAGTGAGAAAGCAAGCCACCAGGTCCAAGACTTGAACTGTGGTCAGCCATGTGGGAGTCCAGCACACCACTTGCCAACCCCCTGGAGGATTGTTTTTAAGTTTCTGGAACTGGGATGTGAATCATGATCGGCCAATAGGATTCAGCTTACTTAATGGCTGTGCTTTGGGGCTAGCCTGTATGGGCCTACTTCTCAGAGAAGAGCTTGCGTTTGAAGGTAGAGGGGATACAAAGGCTCCCTGAGAGAAGCTGTGGAGTGAAAGCTCAACAAAGGCTGTGTCTTTCCCTTAGAGAGCTGCCCCCAGTTTTCCCACTATAAATCCTGTGCTTGCCTGGCAACCTGTGAGAATCCCAAGCCCAAGTGTGGGCCTGTCTGCCGGCCGGGCTGTGTCTGCAATCCTGGCTTTTTGTTCAGTGACAACCGCTGCATCCGTGCCTTTTCCTGCAAATGCTTCTACAATAATAACTACTATGAGGTAAGCTCACTGGGATTCCTGGATCCTGTAGGAGACTGATGGCAGAACTTCTGGTTCTGATTCTGTCTGCTCCCCAGGTGAGATGAATTGCCCCAAAGCAGTGGTTACACCATGTTGGAGTCATTCTTTTTTTTTTTTTAAAGAGATTTTTGTTATAGGGTACATATGCTTGCTGGAGAGACAGAGACAGAAAGTGAGAAATAATTCCCTCCCCCCGGGAGGGGCTTGGCCATGCCACAATCCCTTCTCTTCTACTCTTCTCCTGGGATTCTGGGCATACACACACATGTTCCTGGTGTGAGTTTCAAGCCGCATTCTGCCATGTAGTCCAGCACCTTCACCTCTACGCCACCTGCTGACCCCAGCATGTAGTTTTTGACATCCTCTGTCCGTACAAGAAGTCTCTGTTGGCCCAGCCACAGAGGTACGAGTGGGAGGGCACCACTGCCCCACTGCTGGGGCTGCATGGGAGGCCCAGGTTTGGTTTGTAAACAGGGGAGATGCAGTGGTGTGCGTGCCTGTGATCCTAGCTAACTGGAGAGTGGGATAGGAGGATCACAACGTGGGGAGACCCTGTCAAAAATACCTGTGGTTTTCTCTCTCCTTCCCGCAGAAAAACCCTCCACCCCTACTCAAAAGTCCTCAGTCTCCACACAAAAATCCACCACCCTCTCAGCAAAAATGAAAGGCATTTGTTAGAGCCCCATTTGGGCCCACTATGATGCTAGGCTGGGCTGAGTCACTCATCCCATGGTTCTGTGCTAAGTGTTCTTTCCAGTCTCAATATTTCTGTAATTCTCTTCTTCCAAAGAAACTTGTAAACCCTGATAGATCAAAAAGAAAGTTACTCTTCTGGCCACCCCTAATTGATAAGTCTCCTGGGGATATTCAGCAGAGTTGAGACTCAGGAGGGACACAGCCTCTGGACTGGCCCATACGATAGAGATAGCATGTGAACTACACATGTCATTTTACATTTTCTTTTCTTTTTTTTTTCTTTTTCTTTTTTTTTTTTTTGAGAGTTTTTTTGCTATAGGGCGCATGTGCTCGCCAGAGAGACAGGGAAAGCGAGAAATCACCCCCCAGGGGGGATGGCCACACTGCAATCCCTTCTCCTCCATTCTCCTCTTGGGATGTTGGGCCCGCACACACACGCGCCCAGCTTGAGTTTAAGCCACTGGGTCCGAGACTCGAACTGCAGTCGACCACATGGGAGTTCAATGACATAGCCATTATGCTAACTGCTGGTCCCCATCATTTTACATTTTTTTTGGAGAGGTTTTCACTGTAGGGCGCATTCGCTCACCAGACAGACAGAGAGAGACATAGAGACAGAAAGCGAGAAATCACCCCCCAGGGAGGATGGCCACGCCGCAATCCCCTCTCCTCCATTGTCCTCTTGGGATCTTGGGCATGCACGCACACACGCATGGCATGAGTTTAAGCCACCGGGTCTGGGACGCAAACCACGGTCTACTACATGGGAGTCCAGCGACATAGCCATTATGCTAACTGCTGGTCCCTCATTTTACATTTTCTAACACCCACATTAACACAAAAGGAGGGGCCAGCAGGTGGTGTGGTGGTTAAGGCGCTAGACTCTCACACGGTCTACTGCAGTTTGGATTTCTAGGCCCAGTGACTTGAAAATTATGCCAGGTGTGCATGTGTGTGTGCCCCAAACTCCTGAGAGGAGAAGGGGGGAGAAGGGATTATGGTGTGGCCATCCCCCCCCCGGGAGGGGCGATTTCTCACTTTTCCTCTCTCTTTCTCTCTCTGTTTCTCTCCGGCAAGTACACTCGCCCTATAGCAAACACCTAAAACACACACACACGAGGAGAACTGCTTCTGTGGCCTAGTGATTGAGGGACCAGATCCCACATGGCCATTTGCCGTTCAAATTTTGGCCCCAGTGACTTGACACACCAGGTGCTTGTGTACGCATGGTCAAAATCCAGACAAGATGGAGAAATGGAGAAGGAGGGATGGCAGCACAGTCACATCCCACAGGAAGATGCTTTCTCCTCTCTCTCTCTCTCTCTCTCTCTCTCTCTCTCTGCTGAACATATGTGCCCTTTGGCAAATTAAAAGAAAAATACACAAAAGGAAACAGATTAGACTAAATCCAGTAATCTGCTTAGTCCCAAATATTATTGTTTCAATGTGTAATCAGTAAAGAATCATCGATTGTGAAATCATTTATATTCTTTTTTTTTTTCATGCCAAGTCTTCAAAATACAGTGTGAACTTTACAGGAAGTCTTTGTTATCCGTGTCAACAGATATTTAAAAAAAAAAAAAAAGATATAGCATATCTCAATCAGACTGACCACATTTCAAGAATCCAGCAGCAAGCTGGTCATTGGCATGGTGGTTAGGGTGACTGGATCTCACATGGCTGACAGCAGTTTGAGACCCAGACCCAGTGACTTGAAACCATGCCAGGCACATGTGCGTGTGTGCCCAAAATCCCAAGAGGAGAAAGAAGGAGGGATTTCGGCATAGCCATCCCTTGGGGGATGATTTCTTACTTCCCCTCTCTCTCATCTCTCTCTGGCAAGTGCAATCTATAAAAAAACTAAAATATAGCCAACAATAATAAAGAAAGAAAGAAAGAAAGAAAGAAAGAAAGAAAGAAAGAAAGAAAGAAAGAAAGGAAGAGTTTAGCAGCCACTGGTGGCTGGTGGTCACTGCCTTGAACAGTGCAGGTCTCACATCCAATAGACCTGAGTTTAAATCCTGGTTCCAACACTCGCATTAGTTTTATGACCGTGGGCAAATGTTTTAACCTCTTTAAACCTATCTCCATATCTATAAAGTATACACAGTAAGATTTTCTACCTCATTTAAGATGGTTGTAAGAATGAAATTAGATCTCCACACATTCCAATTACTTACTGAATGTTAATAATTATTATTAGCAATTTATGATAACTATCATATGCAGCCTATTATTACAAGGGCTTTAAGTTATTTGTTAGTATCCAACGCTTTTTTCTCAGCCCCAGGTGTTCCAACTGGCATCAGAGTTCCTACTTGTCTCTTTTGGGATGACTTCTTCCCTTAATCCCCTTTAACCGGTCTCCTGGGTCTCCCTGAGTCAGCGTTAGGAGTAGCTTCATTGCAGCCAAGTGGAAAGGTCTAGCATAGGGATCAGCATCAAGGACTCTTCCCTCTGCCCTAGAAGCATGTATGAGGGGTCTTTAAAACTGGGAATTATGAAAAAACTATGCTTGGAGGGAACCAGCAGTTAGCGTAATGGCTATGTCGCTGGACTCCCACGTAGTCTACTGCGGTTTGCATCCCAGACCCGGTGGCTTAAAACTCACGCGGGGCGCGTGTGCGTGTGTGCCCAAGATCCCAAGAGGAGAATGGAGGAGAAGGGATTGCGGCGTGACCATCCCCCCTGGGGGGTGATTTCTCGCTTTCTGTCTCTCTGTCTCTCTCTGTCTGGCGAGCGCATGCGCCCTATAGCGAAAAAAACCTCTCAAAAAACAAAACTAAACAAAACTATGCTTGGATTCAACTTTTAAAAATATATAGTTGTAAAAATTAATTAAAAAAAATTTTGTCGGGCCAGCAGGTGGTGTGGTGGTTAAGGTGTGGACTCCCACATGACCAAACACAGTTCAAGTCCTGGACCTGGCAGCTTGCTTTCTTACTCTCTTTCTTTCTTTCTCTCTCTCTGGAGTGCATATACCCTCTAGCAAATCAAACAATAATAATTTTTTAAATTTTGGGAATTAATTTAATTTATTATTATTATTTTTTTAATTTGACCAGAGAGAGACAGAGAAAGAGAAAGGGAAAGTGAGAAAGCAAGCCGCCAGGTCTGGGACCTGAACCACGTTGCATTTGGCCATGTGGGAGTCCAGCACTTTAACCACAACATAACCTGCCAGCCTCAATAATAAATAAAATTTGGGACCAGCAGATGGTAATGATTACATTGCTGGACTCCCACATGACTGACTGTGGTTCAAATCCTGGACCAAGCAGCTTGAAACTCATGCTGGGCGTGTGTGCCTGCATGCCCAAAATTCTGAGAGAATGGAGGAGAAGGGATTGTGAAGTGGCCATCCACCCTGGGGGGGTTATTTCTCACTTTTTGTCTCTTATTTCTCACTTTTGGTCTCTATCTGTTTCTCCAGTGAGCGCACACACCCCATAGCAAAAATCTCTCTTTTTTTTCCATTTTCTTTTTTTTTTATTATTCAAAAATCTCTCTTAAAAAATAAGAAAATAATAATATAGAGGCCAGCAGGTGGTATGGTGGTTAAAGGTGTTGGACTCGCCCATAGCCAACCACGGTTCAAGTCCTGAACCTGGTGGCTTGCTTTTTCCCTTTCTCTCTTGGTCTCTCTCTGATCAAACTGGAAAATAATTATAATAAAAAATAAAGTTAAATAAGATAATTCTTTTTAAAAAAGAAAATAATAATATAAATACAATTTTAAAAAAAGTTCCTAAAAGGTATGTGTGCTTGCTGGAGAGAGACAAAGAGAGGGAAAGGGGAAAGCACCCACCCCCGGGGGAATGGCTATGCTGCAACTCTTCCTCCTCCATTTCTCCTTTCAGGGTTTTAGGCGTTCATGCACACACACTCGGCATGTTTCTCAATGCCAGCTACAAGATTCGAATTATACCTTTGACCATGTGGGATCCAGCTGCCCTGACAACCATGCCACCGGCTGGGCTGGATTCATTTTGTTTTTTTGTCTTTTTTTTGCACCCAAACAAGTTTGTACTTCTTTTTTTCTTTGCGAAGAATTATTATTATTTATTGGTATTATTAATTTTTAATTCACCAGAGAGATACAGAGAGAGAAAAAGTGAGAAACAAGGCTCTAGGTTCGGGACTCAAGCCACAGTTGCCTATGTGGGAGTCCAGTGCCCCAACTACCACACTACTTGCTGGCCCCCCAAGCTTGTGAGCATGTACACACACACACACACATTATTATATATATATTATATATATATTATATATACTGTACATATATAATGCATTTTTGCATAGAAAAACAGAGTTTCTTTCCCACTATACAAGATGGCAGGTGAAAAAGCTGCGAAGCAGGATACTGAGAAGAAACCTGAAGCCAAGAAGACTGATGCCAGTGACAAAGTTAAAAAAGAGTGACCCCAAGGCTAAGAAGCCCAAAAAGGGGAAGCCCCACTGCAGCCAAAACCCAGTCCTAGTCTGGGGCATTGGCAGATGCTCCCGGTCTGCCATGTGTTCCAGGAAGGCCATGTATAAGAGATACTTGGCCACTAAACCCAGGATCGAAAAGAAAAAGAAGGAGAAGGTTCTCGCCACTGTCACAAAACCAGTTGGTAGAGACAAGAATGGTGGTGCCTGGGTGGTTAAACTGCACAAAATGCCTAGGTATTATCCTACTGAAGATGCGCCTCGAAACTGTTGAGCCACAGCAAAAAAGCCTTCAGTCAGCATGTGAGAGAGCTGCGAGCCAGCATCACTCACGGCACCATTCTCGTCCTCACTGGACACCGCAGAGGCGAGAGAGTGGTTTTCCTGAAGCAGCAGAGCAGTGTCTTGCTACCTGTAACTGGATCGCTGCTTCTCAATCGAGGTCCACTGCAGAGAACACACAAGAAGTTTGTCATCGCCACCTCCACGAAAACTGATATTAGCAAAGTAAAAATCTCAAAACAACTTACTGATGCTTACTTCAAGGAAAAGAAGTTGTGGAAGCCCAGACACCAGGAAGGTGAGATCTTCCATGCAGAGAAGGAGAAATACGAGATTTCAGAGCAGCGCAAGTTTGATGAGAAAGCTATGGACTCAAATTTTACCGAAAACCAAAGCTGTTCCTCAGCTCCAGGGCTACCTGCGATCCGTGTTTGTCCTTACAAATGGAGTTTATCCTCACAAATTGATGTTCTAAATTTTTTGCCAAGAACCTAATTAAATAATAAGTTATATTTTCATTAAATATATATATATATAAAGAAAAACATAGAAAAATACATCATGACTTTCCCAATGACCGTGTGTGTGTGTGTGTGTGTGTGTGTGTGTGTGTGTGTGTGTGTGTATTTAACGCTAGAGGGCGTATGTGCACACTGAAGGGAAGGGATGCATCTCCAACAGGGTGTAGTCACACTGAAATCTTTTTTCCTCCATTTCTTCATCCCCTTAGAATCCTGGACACGCATGTGTGCCTGGCAGTTGGCCATGTGGGATCCAGTTTCCTTTGTACAGCAGTTATCCACTGTGTTATGGGGATGGCCCAACTTCCATATTCATTTATGCATTTAACAAACATTTATTTAGTGCTTTCTACCCTCTTGGCAATGGGGTCACTGTGACAGGGCATAGGCCTTTCCCTCACAATTCATTGATATTCAGAGGGAGACAGTGGGTCTTTGTTCACTCGTTCATTCATTTTATTTATTGCATGAGAGCTGTCGGTGGTGACCTGTTAGGGCTAAGATAGTGAGCAAAGACAGACATGGCCCCTCACCCACGTCACTTACAAGCAAACAGTCCTAAAAATATATGTAAATGGTGGGGTCAGCAAATAGCATAGTGGTTACATCATTGGGCTCCCATATGGCCAACCATGGTTCAAGTCTGGACCTGGTGGCTTAAAAATTATACTGGGCACATATGTGTGTGTGCCCAAGGTCCCAGGAGGAAAATGGAGGAGAAAAGATTGCGGTTAGGCCATCCCCCCTTGGGGGTGATTTCTTTTCCTCTCACTCTCTCTGTCTCTCTCTCTCCCCAGCTAGCATGCATGCCCTATGGCAAAAACCTTAAAAAAAAAAAAAAAAAGTAAAAGTATAGCTCTGTAAGTCCTTGGAAGGCAAGGTTTCAGAGCTATGATGGTGGCCTGGTCAGGGAGATTTGGTAGGTCTTCCTGAAGCCACCTTTGAGCTAAATTCTGCTGACTGTACAGGAATGATTTATAAAGGGAGAGGGGAGGGACCAGCAGATGGTGTAATGGTTTGTCACTGGACTCCCACATGGCTACCTGTAGTCCAAGTCTCAGACCCAAGTGGCTTGAAACACACGGGGCATGCGTGTGTGTGTGTGTGTGTGCGTGTGCCCCAAATCCTGAGAGGTGCATGGAGGAGAAGGGGTCATGGCATGCCCCACCCTGGGGGTGTGTGTGATTTCTCGTTTTCTGTCTCTCTGTCTCTACAACGAGCACACGTGCCCTATAGCGAAAATCTCTCTTTAAAAAATAAAAAAGGGGGAGAAGGGAGTGCACGCTGGGATTAGAGAACAGCACGTGCAAATGTCCCGTGGTCAGTGGGAATATCAGACAGGTGGTGGGAAGAGGATGAGTAGGAGCAAGATTAAGTCTGTGATGGGAGAGCATCCTCTTTCCAGATGATGCTCAGTGGAGGAGTAGGGGGAAGGGCCCTAAGAGCTATGCTTTATGACTCTGGGTCTCTTGCTCCCAGCCTGGGGCTGAGTGGTTTAGCCCCAACTGCACAGAACGTTGCCACTGCTGGCTCCGCAGTCAGATCAAGTGCCAGGTCTCTCAGTGTGGTGAACGCACAGTGTGCCAGCTGAAGGATGGCCAGTATGGATGCTACCCCTACGGTGAGACCCTCCCCTCATGCCGTCCCCACCAGCCTCTCTGTCAGAGTGGGTGTCATATCCCTTCCTGGAATGGTGGAGTTGGGTGTGCCACCGGATGGGCAAGCTGGGATGCCTGGGACCCGGCCTGGTGGGGCAATGGGAGCAGGTTCCCAGGTCTCCATTTCTCCCTCGGCAGGCACCGGCACCTGCTTGGCCTATGGAGACCTTCATTATTTCACCTTTGACGGGAGGCACTTTGGCTTCTTGGGCAAATGCACCTATATCTTGGCCCAAACCTGTGGCAACTCAACAGGTAGGGCCTGGAGGTACTCACCACAGCCTGGGGAGGGGGGCTGAGGTCAAGGCTGCTGGGCCTGGGGCACAGTGAATGGCAGGAGAGGACAGGGAGCTGTTGTGGGGAAGAGGCAAATTTGGATCAAGGTCTGTAAGGTGAGGGTTGAAACGTCCACGCAGAAGCAGGCCCTTCTCAGGCCCAGACTACTGGGGAAATGGAGTTCAAGATTCTTCTCTTTATTGGTTATTTTCTTAGCCAACTGTTTCTGGGGGCTCAAAAGGCACAGCTGCAATTGTTATAAAAGAGACTAGTGAGGAGCCAACAGGTGGCATAATAGTTAAGGTCTCTGGACTCCCACATGGCTGACCACGGTTCAAGTCCCGGACCTGGTGGCTTGCTTTCTCACTTTCTCTCTCTCTCTCTCACTCTGTCACTCTAAAATAAGCAAATAAATAAAAAGTTAAATAAAAATAATTATTAAAAAGAGAAATTCTTATTAAAAAAAAAAAGAAATGAGAATCATACTGAACCTGTGTGCATGTGTTCCCAAAATCCCAAATGAGAATGGAGGAGAAGGGACTGTGGTGTAGCTATCCCCACTTTCTCTCTCTCTTTCTCTGGTGATCGCATGTGCTCTATGGCAAAAACCTAAAAAATAACTAACTAAATAAAAAATAAATTAGTGAAGGAGCATAGACATCCTAGAGGATGTCCTGGGCCATCCCGGGAGTTTGTGAGTTTGTCCTGCAAACTCAGAAAGGCTGCTTAGCTACCCGAGGCTGCCCAGGACACGTGTGGATGGGCTAATGTCAAACCCGAGTCATGGGATGCGTGTGCAGTACAGACCCGAGGCTGGGAGGGACTGGTTCTGGCCTGGCTCTCTGCGAAGCTGCTTTAGGGCAGGCCCATCCCTGGATCAGCTGCAAAGGCAACACTGGCTTGTGTGTCACTATAGACGTGTCTACACAGCAGCGTTCCCCCGTGGATCTGTCCTGTGGCAGATCCGTGGCAACATCAGAGCATGCAACTCGCTTAGCTTTCGGAGGCCAGCCGTGCAAGCCCGGGGTTTCAGCTGGATTCTTTGGCCAAGCTTCTCAAAGTCCCTCTCCTGACTGGCCAGAAGCCTGTGTGTGTGTGGGGGGGGGTTTGGTAGGGGAGGCCTGCACAGGTTTTCTTTTCCCCCCTGCATCTTGTCACATCCCCTTCTCACCTGAGCTTCTCCCTCCACCAAGAACAGGGGATACAGGGTGTTCTAGAAGAGGCAGATGATCATGCTCCATGCCCGCTTGGGTTCCTCCTTACTGAACTGCAGGGCTGGTGTCCCTGTGGCCCCTTATCTCTGCAGTGTTGGTTTGGGGTACCCTCCATGGTAGAAGCTCAGAAATGCTTGTCAAATGAGTTTCTGGGCTCTCCTCATTTCTCTCCCACCCAGACCCATTCTTTAGGGTGACAGCCAAGAATGAAGAACAGGGACAGGAGGGTGTATCCTGCCTGAGCAAAATCCACGTCACCTTGCCCGAGACCACCATCACCCTGCTCAAAGGCAGACGCACACTGGTGAGCCCCATCCCCTACTCACCCTGCCAGGGCCACCATGCCTGGCTGTGCTCTGCTTCTGAGGGCTGCTGCAGCCTGGTCCTGGCCAGCCCCTCCGGCCCCCAGGCCCTCTCAGGGATGGGTTTAAAGAAAACAATGATGGCAAAACTCCAAGTCACTGTAGGTGGCAGAGGGTGTTATGGTGTTGTGGAGAATATCATATCTTCTAGATGTGAGAGTCTTTGGGGGCCCTCCTTGACGCTCAGGTCTGTCTCTGCCTCCTTCCTGTTCCGCTTTCCAGGTTGGGGGTCAGCAAGTCACCCTCCCAGCCACACCTTCTAAAGGCGTTTTCCTGAGTCCAAGTGGGCGATTTGTGGAGCTGCAGACGGCATTTGGTTTGCGGGTGAGGTGGGATGGCCAACAGCTGCTGATGGTGACTGTTTCCAGGTAAGGGGGCACTTCTACCTGTTTGCCCCTTCCCCAGTGCCCCTCTCCCCTTGCCCTCCCCGTTCCATTCCAGGCACTACTGTGCAATCACTTATGCACCTCCTAATGGGTGCACAGCACCCAGCGAAAGTGGCAGCCCTCCCTTTGGGTGAGGAGACAGGAGGAATGGTTTCAGGCCAGTGTGATCAGTAGCAGAATGTGCACGCCGTGCTTTGAGAATGCTAGGAGTCGCTAACGGGCTCTAGGACTTGCAGAAGAGTGGTCACTTGATCTCATTCTTCAGAGAAGAGTGGCTCCCGAGATAGACAGACAAGGGAACAGTGAACTGCACATGCCCGAATCTACTGGAGTGGCTTAGGGCCAGTGAGGGGTTTGCTGTGGCTGGATGATGAGGTGTGAGCGGAGGGGAATGCTCTACAGATCCTCTGGAGGAGGGCTGTGAGGTTCTTGTGTGTCCATGTCTGGCATAGAACCACATCTTTTTTTGTTTGTTTATTTCTTCCATGAGTAAGAGAGACACAGAAAGAGACAGAGATAGGCACACCCATGCCAAGATTCACCTCTAGCCTCAGCCAGCCCCAGGTCATGGGCAGGTGTGTGCCTAGCATGCCCAGGGAGGTCTCTGAACGGGAACCCAGAACCTTTGCACGTGGGCCAACTGCACAGAATTGCACTGCCATGGCACCAGTGCCACACCTCTGCACCTCTGCATCCTCCTGTGCTGCCTCAGGGCCTCAGCTCACTGCCCTCTGCCGCAGTCCCTTGGATGACTGAGGCCCTTCCCCCATTAACACCAGCACCTCTCCCGGTGGTCCCCACAGCACCTACTCAGGCAAACTCTGTGGTCTCTGTGGAAACTATGACGGCAACAGCAACAACGACAACCTGAAGTCTGATGGCAAGCCAGCGCGAAAGGAGGAGGAGCTGGGCAGCAGCTGGCAGACGGTTGACGATGAGGACAGGGAGTAAGTGAGACCCAGGGGGCCTCATTATCCCCTCTCTACCCTCCTGCTCCTTTGTCCCCACCCCCTTTTTTTCCTTAGTTTTGTCATAAGGCATGTGCACTCATCAGAGAGAGAGAGAGAGTAAGAAATCAGCCCCCGCTGGGGGGGTGGCCATACCACATGCCTTTCTCCTCTTGGGATTTCGAGCACACATACACATGCGCTTGGTGTGTTTTTCAAGCCTTCAAGCCTTCTGCCCCCTGCATTACCATGCAATCAACCATGCAGTCAACTATGTTGGGCCCAGCAGTCTTAACCACTGTACCACTGGGTGATCTCCTTTGCCCCTCCAATTTCCCTCACCCCTAGATTTTTGCTATAGGGCATGTGCGCTCACCAGAGAGATAGAGAGAAAGTGAGAAATCACCCTCGGGGGGATGTCTATGCCACAGTCTCTTCTCCTCTATTCTACTCTTGGGATTTTGGACACGCTCACACATGTGCCCAGCGTGAATTTCAAGCTGTTGAGCCTGGGACTCGAATTGCATTTGGCCATGTGAAAGTCCAGCACCTTAACCACTATGCCACCTACTGGCCCCTCCCTTAACCCCCCCCCATTTTTTTCCCTTTTGTCTCCTTTTTAGACAGACTAGCCTGTTCTTTTCTCTTTGCTACCATGACGACTCCAGGCTTTTCTACCTCCTCCCAGGCTCTGTATTCAGATGCCTTCCCCGTGTTACTGAGGTGGGCGGACCTGCCGTTTCAGTCTTGCTGACTGCTGGGTTAAGATCTCTGTTTGGAATCAAGCCTTGGCTGCTTAGGCATTTGGGGGGGGGGTCTCTCTTAGGTGCCAGAAGAACCAGGCAAGTCCCCCTTCTTGTGACTCAGCCTTGCAGAGCAGTATGTCAAAGCCAGAGTTCTGTGGACGGCTTGTCTACTCCCGTGGAACATTTGAGTATGACGGAGGGCAGGCAGGGCCATACGGGACTGCTGACGCATGGGGACCTCCTGGGTGGGGGGCCAAAGGTTCTGTCCCCTGCATTGCCTCTGACTCAGCCTCCCTCCTCAGGGCTTGCCTGTCTCACCTGAAGGCTTCTGTCATCTTCAGTAACTGCCTACTTGACATGTGCCACTTCCAGGGGCTACAGCTGATGCTGTGTGCCCACATGTCTGCCATGACTGCAGTCTGCCAGGATGCCGGCTATGCCGTGAAGCCCTGGAGGGGAGCCCAGTTCTGCCGTGAGTTGTGCCAAGGAGCAGGGGAGATGATGCAGGACCCCTTCCTTCAGACTTAGACAAGAATGTTCACTCAGGCTTCAGAGATTTGCAGAGTTGGAAATGGTCACAGAATATTACACAATCACCTGCAAACTCAGAAAGGCTGCTTAGCTACCCGAGGCTGCCAAGGGCACGTGTGGATGGGCTAATGTCACACCCGAGTCATGGGATGCGTGTGCAGTACAGACCCGAGGCTGGGAGGGGCTGGTTCTGGCCTGGCTCTCTGCGAAGCTGCTTTAGGGCAGGCCCATCCCTGGATCAGCTGCAAAGGCAACACTGGCTTGTGTGTCACTATAGACGTGTCTACACAGCAGTGTTCCCCGGTGGATCTGTCCTGTGGCAGATCTGTGGCAACATCAGAGCATGCAGCTTGCTTAGCTTTGGGAGGCCAGCCGTGCAAGCCCAGGGTTTCAGCTGGACTCTTTGGCCAAGCTTCTCAAAGTCCCTCTCCTGACTGGCCAGAAACCTTGTGGGGGTGGTTGGTAGGGGGGCCTGCACAGGTTTTCTTTTCTCCCCTGCATCTTGTCACATCCCCTTCTCACCTGAGCTTCTCCCTCCACCAGCTCTGGCCTGCCCGCCCAACAGCAAGTACTCCCTGTGTGCCAAGCCATGCCCAGACACCTGCCATTCAGGATTCTCTGGCATGAGCTGCCCAGACCAGTGCATGGAGGCCTGCGAGTGCAACCCGGGTTTCGTCCTCAGTGGCCTCGAGTGTGTCCCTCGATCCCAGTGTGGGTGCATCGAGCCAGGGGGCTACTTCAAGGTGAGCAGCTGGGGTGGGCCTCGCCCCTCTGCAGCCAGAAAGGATTTGCTCCCTGCTCTGAAGTCTGTGGCAAACTCTTCCTGGAATTGCCCTAGGCAAGGGCGAGGTGCAGGAGCAAGAAGGCCAGGGAAGAAGCCAGAGGATTTAGAATAGGGATTAGGGAAATGGTGGCTCAGACCACATTTCCTTTTCTCTTTCTTTGCCTCTGGTAGTTTTCACACAGACCTGGATGGAATCACAACAGAGTTATTTCCCATATTGCCTTGCAGTGCCTGAGACCCTGGTTCTGATTCCTCCTGCCTTGCCTGTTGTACCTCTCTGCCACCACTGCACTGAATCATTTTGCCCAGATCTTTCCATCCTCCAAATGCCTGAATATTTCTTTTCTTTCTTTTTTTAAAGTTTCTTTCTCCCATCCATCCTCGCTCCTTTCCTTCCTTTCTTTCTTTTTTTTCTTTTGGAGAGATTTTTGCTATAGGGTGCGTGTGCTTGCCAGAAAGAGAGCGACAGAGAGATAGAAAGGGAGAAATCACCCCCCTAGGGGGGATGACCACACCACAATCCCTTCTCCTCCATTCTCCTCTCAGGATCTTGGACAACACATGCCCACATGCCTGGCATGAGTTTAAGCCACCGGGCCCAGGATTCGAACCTGGACTTCCACGTGGTCGACTACATGAGAGTCTAGCCACAAAGCCATTATGCTAACTGCTGGTTCCCCTTCCTTCCTTTCTTTCCATGCACATGAGAGAAAAAGAGAGAGAAAGAGAACCTCCAATAGGGTTCTAACACAAGATCTACCCCCAGCTGCAGCCAGGCCTGGATCCTGGGCACACAAGTGCCCAATAAACTCAGGGAGGACTCTGGATGTGATCCTGGAACCCTCCCATGTGGGTCAGCCTTGCACAGCATGGAGCTGTATTGCTACACCACCACTGGCCCTAGGCCTGGGCGTTTCTGTACCTCACTTGCACTGTTTTCAGACATTGCCTTCTCTGGACCAAGGGTCCTCTTCTTGCTGAGCAACCTCAACTCTTCTTTTGTCCTGTCTTCAGTCTTCTTTTTTTTTTTAAAGAATAATAATTTATTTATTTATTTATTTATTTTTAAATTTCTATAGGGCACATACACTCACCAGAGAAAATAAGAATGAAAGAGAGAAAGAGAGAGAGGGAAAAAATGAGAAAGCAAACCACCAGGTCTGAGACTCAAACCACAGTCAGCCATGTGGAAGTCCAGCACCTTAACCACCACACCACCTGCTGGCCTCTTGTTTTCAGTCTTCTAACAGAAACAGCACTTGGAACCAGACCCTTGTCTGTGACACTTCATTCTTCCGGCTGTGCCAGCCCTCCCTGTGAGACCTGGGAATGGCACTGGTGCCCAGTACCAGACTCTACCACTTGACATCCGCTCGACCTTCCCTGGCTCTAGACTTGGCCACTGACTGCGCTTCATCCAACCCTTGTTCTCCTTCCAGTTTCACCTGTTTGCAGCTCCTTTCTTTCCTCCTGCTCGGCCTCCTAGCCATTTCCGCCTATAGAATCCTCACCTCCTTTCGATCCCCTTTGAAATGCTTTTTCCTCCTTGAAAACTTTCTGATAAGCAGTCAGAAAGCATCATGTGAAACTCTTATAGACAATGCTTATTGCCCATGTCCACGTCCATGGTAGGAAACCATCATGGGTGGCCATGATGGTCTTACTTGGGTACACATGTTGGCATAGGCTATTTATGCATTTACTTGTTTCCTGCTCCCAACTGGATTGCAGGTCTGTCAGAACAGGGACCTTGTTCATCTGGTTCATGACCGAATCCCTGACACCTCATACAATATAGACAGACCATTATCTGCTGAAAGAATAAACCAACAGCCCAGCCAGGTGGTGTAGTCAGTAGCAAACTGAACTGGAATGCCGGAAACCACATGGCCAACTGGAATTCAAATCTCCGGGTCAGCTTAAAAACCTGTGGGGTGTGTGGGCCAGCAGGTTGCATGTTGGTTAAGGCACTGGACTCCCACATGGCCAATCGTGATTGAAGTTCTGTACCTGGTGGCTTGCTTTCTCACTTTCTCTCTCTCTCTCTTTGGTCAAATTTAAAAATAATAAATAAAATTAAATAAATAATGCTTAAAATAAAAAAAAGAAAGAAAGAAAAGAAAACATACCAGATGTGAGCACAAGATTCTGATGACCTTCGGAACTGGCAGGTGGCTTGGTGGTTAAGGGCGTTGGACTCCCACATGCCAACTGCAGTTCTAGTCCTGGACCTGGCAACTTGCTTTCTCACTTTCTCTGTCTCTCTCTCCCTCTATCCCTCTCTGGTCAGATTAAAATAAATAAATAAATGGATAAAGTTAAATAAAATAATTCTTAAAAAAAAAAAAGATTCTGATGATCTGGAGAGCTTTCAGAAAGAGGATTGTAGTGCAATAAGACCCTGTGGAAGGTGCTTTACTCTCTCCCCCTCTCTCTCATGCATATGTATGTGCTCTCCTTTAGGAGTAAAATAATAAAACTATAAAAAAGAGTGCACAAACAGACGGTTAAGTGACTGAATTGGTGAACCAATGTGGGACTCTTGCAGCTAAGTGTGGAACTTCAGGTAGATGAAATGCCACCCACGAGTTGGCCCCACAAGTAACAGTGGGCTCTTGTATCCTACCTGGGAATAACCACTTTTTCTTACTTTCCCAGTTAGGGGCACAGTGGTTCAAGCCAGGCTGCCATCAACTCTGTGTCTGTGATGGCAACAACAGAATTCACTGCAGGCCCTGGAGATGTAAGACCCATGAGGTCTGTGAACAGAAGGATGGCTTCTATGGCTGCCACCCCCAAGGTGAGCAATTGAGGTAGAAGGAGAGCAGGAGGCTATCCAATTAGCAACAACTAAATAGATGGTCCTGCCCAAAGCAGCTCCCCAAGAGAGCTAGGACTCACCAGGGCTGCAAGGCAGTTGCCCAGGGCAGGAGGTGCATATTCAAGGTCTCAGGTAGTGAAGTTGGCATGGACGGTCTTCTCCTTGATATATCCAGGCCAAGCCAACCACACTGCCAAAACAATACTAAATCTGGGGGCTGAACAATGGTGTCGCCATAGTGCAACGCTCTGCAAGGCTGACCTACATGGGAAGATTCTGGGTTCATGTCCAGAGACCTCCCTGACATGGTGGTGCACACATGCCCACAATCTGGGGCTGGCTGAAACTGGGAGTGGATTGTGGTATGAAGACCCTATTGAGGGGGTGGCAGGTCGTGTGGTGGTTAAGGGTACTGGACTCCCACATGGCTGATAGCGGTTCAAGTCCTGGACCTAGTGGCTTGCTCTCTCACTTTCTCTCTCTTTCGCTCTGTCCCTCTCTGGTCAAATTAAAAATAAATAAATAAATTAATTAATTAAATTAAATTAAAAAAAAAGACCCTATTGAAGGGTGCCTGCCTCTGTCTCCCACTCATGATAGAAATAAATAAAAAATAAAATTAAAAGAAAAGAAAAGAAACACCAAGACTGTGGATGGGCCATGGAGGCCATTCCAACACAGGTACTTCAAGAGGGCACGCCTGGGTCAGGGCTTCTCAGGCATGGGCAGTAGGACTCAATTCCATCCTCTCCTCCCCAGGTACGGCCACCTGTACTGCCTCGGGTGATCCGCACTACCTGACATTCGATGGAGCCCTACACCACTTCATGGGCACCTGTACCTACATCCTGTCCCGGCCTTGCTGGACCACCTCCCTAGAAAACTACACCGTGAGTGCCACCAATGAGAACCGAGGTGGGAACTTGGAGGTCTCTTACGTCAGTGCCGTCCATGTCCAGGTCTTCAACCACAAAATCTCAGTGCTGAGAGGCCGCAAGGTTGTGGTGCGTGCCTCCTCCCACTTCCCAGACCCCACTCCACCGACTGCTTATATTCCCTTCTCCACTCCTTGCCTGTTGCTTGCCCAACTGCCTGGCTTGGTAGGGCCCCTGGAGGGACCCCTGCAGCAGATCCAGCCCCTCTCCCTTGGACTCCCTCCTTCAGGGAAGCACCCTCCACCTCCTGCTGCTCCCAGATTTTTGCCCCATTGTTGTCTTTGTCCCAAGTTCCTTCCTATCCTGTGACATCCTCCCTGCCTCTGCAGCTGAATGGCCATCAGAAGGCCCTGCCCTTGTGGCCTGCAGGAGGCCAGGTGACTGTGAGGCTCAGCGGCTCCTTTGTCGTTCTCTACACAAACTTTGGGCTTCAAGTTCGCTATGACGGGATCCACCTGCTAGAAGTGACAGTGCCATCCTCCTATGCTGGCCAACTCTGTGGACTGTGTGGTGAGTTCCTCAGGCACCTGCAGGGAGCTGGGACATTAAGCAGCCTAGTGGCTGCTCCTGGCCACTTACACATCTCTGCTGGGTGTCCTAAGTGCTTGTCACTGATTAATTGGTGGAGGAATTGGGGATGAGGGTAGGTGTTCAGGGAAGCCAGAGATGAAGCAAAGAAAGGGTTAACCTTGATATGTCCAGGGAAGTGTCAGGGGTGCCTCCTCTGGTCAGGAAGTTGGTGGCCCTGGAGCTGAGTGTGCAGGCGGCTCCTCCCCTCTGTGATCTCAATGAACTATTCCCTCCTACAGGGAACTACAACAACAACAGCTTGGATGACAACCTGCTCCCAGACAGAAACCCTGCAGGCAGCTCCCTGCAGCTGGGGGCTGCCTGGAAGTCCTCAGACACTGTTGAACCTAGGTGAGTTGGGAATGGGAGGAGCCAGGCAGGTAGAGCTGGGCCTGGGAACAGCCTTGGAAGGCAGCCTGGAGGCGTCCACATCCCTGTGCGCACTGGTCCTCATGCTGGGTCAGGGCTTTGCCTGTCTGGCAGGAAACCAGCTCCGTCTCTCCCCTCTATATTCTCTGAGATTGGAATTGGTGGGAAGTTCCGACCTCCCATGCCTGTGCAAGCTGATTCATCCTGTGCTCAATGATCTCTTCGGAGATCCCACTTGGGAAGTCCACCTTGTGATCTAGCCTGTTTCCTTGCCGCCGCATCTCGGCCTTCCTACTTGAGGACACCGTTCTGTTCTCATCTCCTGTACGCCTCCCTGTTTCCTTCTCCACTTTAGCTTCATTTGGGGGAAGGTTCCTCTGGCTCTAAGTGTCTATCTAACCTTTCATTTTTTTTTCATTCAGCTGCTTTCTCATGGAGGGCAGGCCTTCCAACTGCCAGAAGAACAATATGGCGGGCACCTGGAATAAGAACTGTGAGGTCCTAATGAGCCCTCTGGGTGAGACAAATCCCCTGCCAGCCCTTCTTCCTCCTCCCAGGACAGGAGACCAGGGAGAGAGTCTGCCCAGGGAGGGAGAGTGAGACCAGAAACAATGGCAGTCAGGAGGAAAGCAAATGTGAGTGTAAGGCCAGCTGGTGGTTACCCTCTCGGGGGTTATGGCTGACGGGAACTTCTTTGTGTCTCAGGCAGTAGGTTCTTGAAAGAGGTGGGTTTTAATTGAAGTGGATGTCGAATTAGCCCCAGAGATGCTGCATGGTCCTGCTCCCTGCCTAGATTTCTGCTCCTCTCTCACCCCTAATTTATCTCATCCTCCAGGACCCTTCTCTCAGTGCCATCAGGTGGTGCCCCCTCAAGCCAGCTTCGCCAGTTGTGTACATAGCCAGTGTGGGACCAAGGGTGACACCCTGGCCCTGTGCCGCTCCCTGCAGGCTTACGCATCCCTGTGCGCACAGGCCGGCCTGGCCCTCACCTGGCGCAACAGCACCTTCTGCCGTGAGTGCCTGACCGCCCATTCCTGCAGCCCAGAACCTTGTTCTTTTTTATCCTCCCTGAAATTCTGCTCCTCTGTCCTTTCCTGCACAACCTGAAACTCAGTATCCACGCAGGACTTTCCTCTGTTCCCTACTCCAGCCTCTTCTCAGCTCAGCCCCCACACCCTCCTCTTGTCTCCCTGCACCGGAACCACCTCCATCTGATTCTCATCTCCCACCAAAAAGTCCTGCCTTTATTTCCTTACCGTCTATTCCCTTTTTACCTGGGTCAGCTCTGCTCACTTTCTCCCTCTCTTTCCCAGGAACTCTATTATTTATTTTACAGTTTATTTCTTCCTTCCATGAAAGAAACAGATGGCAGAGTGGTTAAGGTGCTGGAATCCCACATGGCCGACTATGGTTTCTTTCCTGGGAGGAAAGTGGAGGAGAAGGGATTGCAGCATGGCCATTCCCCCAGGAAATGTCTCTCTCTGTCTCTTTCCAGCAAGCACATGTGCCCTATGCCAAAAACTACCCAGAATAAATAAACAAATAAAATATAGACAGAGAGAGAGAGAGACAGGCAGCTCCCACAGGGAATTCATGCCACAATCCACCCCAAGTGTCAGCCACCTCAGATTATAGGAAGGCTTAGGGAGGTCCTGGACACAAACCTGGAATCTGTTCCACGTGGGTCCAGTTGTATTACTACTATGTCACTACATGTCCTCTCTTTTTAGTTTTTTAGTTGTGTGGGACCAGCAGTTAGCGTAATGGTAGTGGACCGCGGTTTGCATCCCCAACCCGGTGGCTTAAAACTCACGCTGGGCGTGTGTGCGTGTGTGCCCAAGACCCCGAGAGGAGAATGGAGGAGAAGGGATTGTGGTGTGGCCATACCACCGGGGGGTGATTGCTCGCTTTCTGTCTCTCTGTCTGTCTCTGTCTGTCTGTCTGTCGAGCGCACGCGCCCTATAGCAAAAACCTCTCCAAAAAAAAAATTTTTTTTAATTGTGGTAATATATACATAACAAAATTTACCATTGTGACTTTTTTTTTTTTTTGGAGAGGTTTTTTTTGCTATAGGGCGCATGTGCTCTCCAAACAGACAGAGAGAGACAGAGAGATAGAAAGCGAGAAATAACCCCCCAGGGGGGATGGCCACGCCGCAATCCCTTCTCCTCCATTATGCCCGGCACAAGTTTAAGCCACTAGGTCTGGGACTTGAACCACGGTTGACTACATGGGAATTCAGCAACATAGCCATTACGCCAACTGCTGGTTCCAACCATTGTGATCATTTTTAAGCGTACAGTTCAGTGGTGTGTAGCACATTCACATTGTTCTGCAAACATTACTACCAAGCCACCTCCAGAAGTTTTACTTTCTATACTCATTAAACAACAAGTCTCCACCTTCCCCGGTCCTTGGCAACCACCGTTCTGCTTTTTGTCTCTACAAATTTGACTCCTCTAGGAACCTCATATAGGTGGAATCATATAGTATTTGTCTTTTGATAACCTGCTTATTTCACTTAGCACCTTATCTTTAAGGTCATTTTTTAAAGAATTATTTTATTAAACTTTATTTATTTATTTTAATTTGACCAGAGAGGGACAGAATGAGAGAGAGAGAAAGAAAGTGAGAAACCAAACTGCCAGGTCCAGGACTTGATCCGCAGTTGACCATGTGGGAGTCCAGTGTTCTTAACCGCCATGCCACCAGCCGACCCCTTGATCCTTAAGGTCTATTTGTGTGGTAGTATGTGTCACTATGGTCTTCCTTTTTTTTGAGAAGTTTTTGCTATAGGGTGCATGCGCTCACCAGAAACAGAGAGATAGAAAGCGAGAAATCACTCCCCAGGAGGGATGGCCACGCTGCAACCCCTTCTCCTCCATTCTCCTATCAGGATCTTGGGCATGCACACACACATGCCTGGTGTGAGTTTAAGCCACCAGGTATGGGACTCAAACCACAGTCAGCTACATGGGAGTCCAGCGACATAGCCATTACACCAACTGCTTGTCCCACTATATCCTTCCTTTCTGAGGCTGAATAAAATTCCACTGTATGGAGAGACCATAGTTTATCTGTCCCTGGACATTCTCAGGAACTGCTGATGCCCTGAGGTCCAGGAGCTGGAAACGTTACCTCATTCTTCTAACACTCTTGTTCTTCTCAGCTCTGAGGTGCCCTTCTGGCAGCATCTACAGTCCCTGTGTCAAACCCTGCCCAGCCACCTGCCTCAGCCTGAACACCCCACAGGAGTGCCCACCGGCACTGCTCTGTGCTGAGGGCTGCGAGTGCCAGAAAGGCCTCATCCTGAGTGGAACTGCCTGTGTGCCTTTCAGCCATTGCGGCTGTACGGACCCTGGAGGCTCCTACCACCTGGTGAGAGGCCAGACTGCAAGCGGTCCCCTGACCTTCCCTGATCCACAAATCTGGGAAGGATGAGCTCAAAGTACTGGAAGGGCTCAGAGCTGAGAAGGAGTAGGGCAGGCCAAGGCTGGAGGTGAGGAGGAAGGCCAGATACTACTGAAAGACTAAGAAAGGCTAGAGAGGGAGGCAAGCTGAGTGGGCAGGGCCCCAGCCCCATCTCCGGATGCCAGGCTCTGTGGGCTCTGCTGACCCCATGCCTACAGGTCGGGGAGAGCTGGTACACAGAGAAGACCTGCTCCAGGCTCTGCACGTGCAATGTCAACAACAACATCACCTGCTCCCAAACCACCTGCAAAGGCAGACGGATGTGCTTGTCCCATGAAGGGCTGCTCAGCTGCCGGCACTCAGGTAGGAGGCCCCAGCACCAAGGCCAGCCCTCTGAACCCCACTCTTTCTCACTGCTGCTTCCAGCACGAGTTCCCTTCGCAGCCGCTATATCAAATGAAGAGCTTCTGGCAGGGACAGCTGTGCTCCAGCTGCAGGGAAGAGTGCCCGGGGCTTCACCCATCCTTCCTCTGTAATGACTATAAACCTAAATGGGATAGTGTAACTCCCTCCCTAGAAGAATGCACTCCCTCTGCCCCCAAGCCTCATGTCACCAGGGTCCTTCTGGCCTTGATTCTTTTCTCAAGTGTTGTCTTCCTTCCCTCTTGAGGCTCCCTAGTCTTTTTTCTCCTTTTTTTGTAAGAGGGTTTTGGGGACCAGCAGGTGGCGTAATGCTTACATTGCTGGTCTCCCACTTGGTTGACCGCAGCTCAAGTTCCAGACCCGGAGGCTTGAAACTCAGGCCGGGCCTGTGTGTGCGTGTGTCCAAAATCCTAAGAGGAGAATGGAGGAAAAGGGATTGCGGCATAGCCATCACCCCGGGTGTGATTTCTTGCTTTCTGTTTCTCTGGTGAGCACATGCACTCTATAACAAAAATCTTTTGTTAAAAAAAAAATTAAGGAAAGTTTTTTTGCCTTAGGGTGCATGCGCTCTGCTGGAGAGAGACAGAGGCAGTGAGAGGGAAAGTGAAAAATCACCCTGCCAGAGGGAGTGGCCACACTGAAGTTCCTTCTCTTCCATTCTCCTCCTGGGTTCTTGGGCACACCCACTCACTCACTCACACACATACACACACTCACACACACACCTGGTGTGATTTTTAAGCCACCAGGTCCAGGACTTGAACTGCAATTGACCATGTGGGAGTCCAGCAACGTAACTGCTATGCCATCTGCTGGCCCCAAGGCTCCCTATTGCATTTTTTTAAAAACTTTTCTTTCTCCTATTTATTTACTTATTTATTTAGTTATTTTAGGTTTTTGCCATAGAGAACATGGAAGAGGGAAAATGAGAAATCACCCCCAGGGGAATGGCTACACTGAAATCCCTTGACCTCCATTCTCCTCCTGAGATTTTGGACATGAACACACACATGTCTGGCAGGATTTTCAAGTTGCCAGGTCGGGGACTCGAACTGAGGTCGGTCATGTGAGAGTTCAGCACCTTAACTACCATGTCACCTGCTGGCTCCATCTTTCTTCAAGAAATTATTTATTTTTTTGGAGAGAGAGATGAGAGAGAGAGAGGCACCCCGCAACAGTCTTCATGCTGTGATCCAACCCCAGCTCCTGGAGCGAGGACACACGTGCCCCTGGTGTGTACAGAGAGGCCTGAGACAAGAACCCAAGACCGTCTCATGGGCGTCCAGCTGCATGGAATGTTGTATTATTGCTGCACCACTGTCTGGCCCCAACCTTATCCTTTTCTCTTAAAGGCCAGGACAATGCAAGACACCTCCCTAGGGACCCTGCTCTCACCAGAGTGGGGCAATCTCTCATTACTTCTCTCCCCTCCCAGGTATGGGTATGTGCCGAGTCTCAGGGGGATCCCAGCTCATGAGTTTCGATGGCAGCAACCATCCTCTCCAGGGCACCTGTACTCACATCATGGCAAAAGTGTGCAACCCCAACATGGCCCTGCCTTTCTTCAAGATCAGTGCCAAAAACGAGAAGTGTGAGGGTGGATCCAAGGCTTCCTGCCTTCGTCAGGTCTTTGTTAACATCTACGATTCCAAGATCACTCTGCAAAAGGGCCACCCTGTCCTGGTAAGTGGGGTAGGGTGACCAGGACCAGGAGGGAGGAGCGAGCTATGTGTAGGGGACTCTGGTCTTTCTCCCTACTCACCGACCATGCCCTCCTCTTCAGATAAATGACACACCGGTTTCCCTTCCTGCGACCTCTCAGATCCCAAGGGTCAGCATCACCTCCAACGGCATCTACACCACGGTCAACATCAGAGTCGGAGTGGAAATTAAGTTTGATGGAGAGCGTCTCTTAGAGATTGAAATTTCTCCAGCCTATTATGGAAAGGCAGGAAAACAACTGGCTCTGTTCATGGGGGGTGGGGAGGCAGCCTCTAGGGAGGACAGGGCAGCATTCTCTTACTACCAGACCAGGGTGTCACTCCAGGATGGAAGAGGGTGCAGGAATGGGCCTTTTTATGTAGGGTGCATAGGGGCTTGCCAGCAAAAAATATGCTGATGCTGGGACCAGCAGATGGCGTAATGGTTATGTCGCTGGACTTCCACATAGTCGACTGCGGTTCGAGTCCCGAATCTGGAAGTTTAAAACTCACGCTAGGCATGTGTGTGTGTGTGCCCAAAATCCTGAGAGGAGAATGAGGGAGAAGGGATTGTGGCATGGCCATTCCCCCTAGGGGGTGATTTCTCATTTTGTCTCTCTGTCACTCCGGTGAGCACATGAACCCTATAGCAAAAACCTCTCTCTAAAAAAAAATGCTGATGCCTTCCCATCACTGATAACCCCTCTACTGACCCAGGTCTGCGGGCTATGCGGGAACTTCAACGACGAGGAAGAGGACGAGCTCATGATGCCCAGTGACGACCTAGCCCAGGATGACAGCGAATTCGTGAGCAGCTGGAAAGACGAGGATATAGATCCAAAGTAATTGCAAAGACTATCTCTTCATAGCAGCATAATTGGGGAAGCTAGACTGAAGGGTGCACCTGGGTAGAAAGACAAGAACGTTCCCTTGTGTGTGTAATTCGGGGGAGAGGGTGGCTGTTGGGTCCCAGGGTTGCAGAACTTATTAGGGGAAGTGTGGAAGTCTCCGTTTCTTCACTTAGAAATTTAGGTAGCGGGACCAGCAGTTAGCGTAATGGCTATGTCGCTGGATTCCCATGGAGTCGACTGCGGTTCGCGTCCCAGACCCGGTGGCTTAAAACTTACGCCGGGTGCGTGTGCGTGCGTGCCCAAGATCCCGAGAGGAGAATGGAGGAGAAGGGATTGCAGTGTGACCATCCCCCCTGGGGGGTGATTTCTCGCTTTCTGTCTCTTTGTCTCTCTCTGTCTGTCTGGCCAGTGCACGCGCTCTATAGCAAAAACCTCTCCAAAAAAAAAAAAAGAAAAAGAAAGAAATTTAGGTAGGAGGAGACCAAGGTGTGTGGAAGGTTGGCAGAGCTCAGACCAGCTTCCTAGTGAAGATGAAACTGGGGTGCTTCCTGGGCATTCTCTCCATGTCATTAGGGAGCGCCAAACCATTGCTCTTGGAGCTGTGGCTAGTCCTATGAGGATCCTTCTTTTCCCTTCCCAGTTGCCAGAAAATTCAAGCAGGTGAACGGAATAAGATCCAAACAGAACAGCGGAATATGAATAGAAACTGCAGGCCAACCGACCTCGTGAGGGCCCAGGCAAAATGCCAGGCAGTCCTCCAGGCTTCCGCCTGGGCAGAGTGTGCCTCCCGCGTGGTCCTCCAG
>NW_006159974.1:2328817-2333884 GCF_000334495.1 Tupaia belangeri chinensis | reverse complement strand
TACAAAAAACCTCTGTGAGTTTGGAGGCTTGAACCATGCCCTCTGTGAAGCTCTGCAAGCCTTTGGGGATGCCTGTCAGAGCCAGGGGCTCACACCCCCACTCTGGAGAAACAGCAGCTTTTGCCGTAAGTGTCACCCGTGGTAACCCTCCAACCTCTCCCAACCCTGTTTTTGCCTATGTATCCCTTAAAGCTCCTTCATTCTCCTTTCTGGGTGCTCCTGACCTGCTTCTGACCTCGAGGACTGTTTGCAATAACCTTTTAACCGTGACGGTCCCTCACAGCTTCATCTACTCCTTTGTTCATACGATTTTTCCAAAGGAAACGTGATGACTTTCCTGCGTGGTTGTTGCCTGCAAGATTTAGTCTGAGCCTACTATGATTTATGAGACCCTGCAGGCCGTCCTGGCTCACCTGGCCCAGCCCCGCACCCCAGTCACCTGCACGTCAGTCTGTGCCAAGCGACCCAGTCCCTACACAGGCCTTTCATTGTCACACATCTCCTCTTATTTACACTGCTCCCTGTGCCTGGAAAGTTTTTTCTACTCCCTTCCTGGCAAGTGATCAGGTGTCCTTCTGTAGCTCTTTCCTTAAAAAAACAGAACAAAACAAAAAATTGTTAATAAAGCTTATTTATCCTTTGGAAACATTTTTTGGTATCATCACAAAGTTGTATAACCAGGCCAGCAGATGACGTGATGGTTCAGTCCCTGGACTCCCCCATGGCCGACCGTGGTTCGAGTCTTGGACCTGGCAACTTGCTTTCTTACTTGCCCTCTCTCTCTCTCTCTCTCTCTCTGTCTCTCTCTGGTAAGTGCGTGTGCCCTGAAGCAAATTAAAAAATAATAATGATAAATAAAATGAGATAAATGATTCTTTTTTAAAAAAAGTTGTGCAAACATTACCACTATCTAATTTTGGAACCTTTAAGATTTTTTTTTTTTTGGAGAGGTTTTTGCTATAGGGTGCATGCTCTTGCCAGAGAGACAGAGAGAGACAGAGAGATAGAAAGCGAGAAATCCCCCCCCCAGGGGGGATGGCCACGCCACAATCCCTTCTCCTCCATTCTCCTCTCGGGATCTTGGGCACGCATGCACACGCGCCCGGCATGAGTTTTAAGCCACTGGGTCTGGGACGTGAACCACGGTCGACTACGTGGGAGTCCAGCGACATAGCCATTACACTAACTACTGGTCCCTGTTTTTTTTTTAATTAATTTTTTTTGGAACCTTTAAGATTTTGAGGCAGGAATGTATTAAAGTATTTTTTAGTAGATAATACAAACTTTTATTTTTAAGAGTGATTTTTTGCTATAGGGCACATGCGTTCACTGAATAGACAGAGGCAGAAAGCAAGAAATCACCCCCCAGGAGGGATGGCTATGCTGCAATCTCTTATCATCTATTCTCCTCTCAGGATTTTGGGCATGTGTACACACACGCCCAGCATGAGTTTCAAGCTCCCGGATCCAGGACTTGAACTGCGATCAGCCATGTGGGAGTCCAGCACTTAACCACTATGCCAGCTACTGACCCCAATAATACAAACTTTTAAAGTATCAAAGAATACCCAGTGAAAAGTCTCCCTCCCATCTTGACCCCACATCTCAGTATTTTTCCAAAGACCTTTTATTTATGCATATACAAACAAATTCAAATTTGTATTTTGTATTTTCACCTGTTCCTTACAAATCATACCATACTTAGACCAGGAGGTGGCGTGGTGGTTAAGTTGCTGGACTCCCACGTGGCTAAAAGTGGTTAGAGTCCTGGAGCTGATGGCTTGCTTCCTCACTTTCTCTCTCTGTCTCTTTCTCACTTTCTCTCTCTCTCTCTCTCTAATAAATAGTGGCTTTTATTACATGGCGAATGCATGTGTTCTATAGCAAATTTTAAAATGGTAATAAAATTTATTTTATTAATAAAATAAATTAATAAAAACTTAAAAATCTTATTTTAAAAAGTACCATACTAGACACAAAATTTTACACTTTCTTTTTAAAGAATTACTTTATTTATTAATTTATTTTTTATTTGACTAGAGAGAGACAGAGTGAGAGAGAGAGAGAGGGAAAGCGAGAAAGCAAGCTGCCAGGTCCGGGATTCAAACCACGGTCAGCCATGTGGGAGCCCAGTGGCCCAACCACCATGCCACCTGCTGGCCCCTTGGTTCAGATATTTAATATGTGCACCACGTGTCTGTCTCCTGACCCTATCCCCTTCAGTGTAGAGCAATCCTGCAAACCCAGGACCTTTCCCATGAGGGCACAGTTGCATTACCACTGCACCAACACCTGGTCCCAAGTGTTTTTTCACACATCCACATAGTTGATTGGATCACTTGACCCTTTCTCTTCTTATCTCCTCCCAGTTCAAAATGCTTCCATCTCTTAATAGCCAGCGTTCTCTCAGATCTGCAGTTGGGCTCAACACATTCAAGCCTCAGCACAATCTTCTTTGTAGTTTTTGCCTTTTTCCGGAAAATAGGCTTAGTCTGTCCACCATAGCCACTCTGCTTCCTGTCATAACGCCGCTGTCCCCGAGCAGACAGAGAATCCTCTCCCTTTTTGTCCTGTGTCACTTTATGAGGTTGATGCTTGCCACACTTCTTACAGAAGTTCCCGTGGGTTTTAGGGACGTTCACCATGCTTGTGGGCCTGCTATCTGCACAAGAAGAGTCTACTTTTTTTTCATTGACAATTTAGCTTGGAAATCTTCCCATGTCAGATATGTAAAGAGTTTCCTCATTCCATTTTGTAGCTACACAATATTACTATAATTTTTTTAAAAATTGCTAGAGGGCACATGGTCTCACCAGAGAGAGATGAGAGAGAGAGAGAGAGAGAGAGAGAGAGAAAGTGCCCCTACCCCCCACCATGGGTCATGGTCACACCATAATTCCTTCTCCATCTCTCCTTCCCCTCAGGATTTTGGGCATGCATGCACATACACCCAGTATGTTACTCAAGCCAGCAGGTCTAGGACTCAAACTACACAGTTGACCATGAAGGATCCAGTTGCCTCCACAATCAGGCCATGGGCTGGCCCCATGCTATAATTTATTTAGTCTCCTTTTGATAGACTTTCTGGTTGTTTCCAACCCTTTGCTATTGCAAATGATGCTGCAGGGGAATGATCTCATGCATGTAGGATTTTCTATGTGTGTGACTCTATCTGTTAAGAGAAATTCCTAGAAGTGAATTATTGGGTCAAGAGCTGTATACATTTGAACTCTTGAGAAATGTTGCACAAAATTTTCTAGTTTTTTCTTTTCTTAAAAAAATTTTTTGGGGGCTGGCAACTGGCTTGGTGGCTAAGGGTGCTGGACTCCCACATGGCTGACCACGGTTCAAGTTCCAGCTTGCTTTCTCACTCCCACTATCCCTCCATCCCTCTCTGGTCAAATTAAAATAAATAATAAATAAAGTTAAATAAAATCTTAAAAAAAAATTTTTTTTTTCTTTTCGGGGCTAGCAGGTAGCATGGTGGTTAAGGTGCTGAACATTCCCACATGGTTGACCACAATTCAAGTCCTGAACCTGGTGGCTTGGTTTCTCACTTTCTTTTTCTCTCTGGCTGAGCAAACGGGAAAATAATAATAATAAATAAAGTTAAGTAAAATAATTGTTTTAATTATGCAAGTGAGAGTATGTGAGAGAGAAAGAGATGGCACCCTCCATAGCGTATGGTCATGATCCCCTTCCTCCTGTTCTCTAACTTGTCAGATCTTGCGCACTTGTGCAAATGCTCAGCATGGGCCAGCAATATCAGCCGTGATCTCCATGTTGTATCTGGCATCTCTTGAGTAGTGCATTACTGCTGTGTTGTGGAGCTGGCCTTCCAGTTTTTCTTTTCTTCTTCTTTCTCCTCCTCCTTTTTCTTTATCTATTTTTTCCCTACCATACAGAAAACTATTTATTTATTTATTTGTAATTTTGCTACAGTACATGTGTGCTCACCAGCAGGACAAAGAAGTGGGGGGTGAGAATACACCCTCCATGGGAAATGGTCATGACACATGCCTTCTTTTCCATTTTCCCCTCCTTTTAGGATTTTGGGCATGCATGTACACGTGTCCAGCAGGTTTTCCAAGCCACTGGGTCTACACACATTTGGTCATGTGGGATCCTGTTGCCTTAACCACCATACAATTAGCTGACCCAGAAAAAAAAAAAAAACAAAACCATTTTTATAGAGGCGAATATATTTTTTTAAATTTTACTTATTTATTCATTTATTTTAATTTGACCAGAGAGAGATAGAGAGAAAGGGGAAATGAGAAAGCAAGCCATCAAGTCTGGAACTCAAACCATGGTTGGCCATGTGGGAGTGTTCAGCCCCTCTACCACCAAGCCACCTCCTGGCCCTGGGGTCAAATATTTTAATCTTCGCTTTATGGCTTCTGTGTCATGTCATTCCCACAGAAGTTAAAGAATCTGCCAACTCTTTGCACTAGAATTTTTTTTTTTTTAGAGGTTTTTGCTATAGGGTGCATGTGCTTGCCAGAAAGACAGAGAGACAGGGTCCAGCAGTTGGCGTAATGGCTTTGTCTCTGGACTCCCAGAAAGTGAGAAATCAACCCCCAAAGGGAATGGTCATGCCACAATTCCTTCTCCTCCATTCTCCTCTCAGGATCCTGAGAACACATGCACACATGCCCAGTGTGAGTTTAAGCCACCGGGTCTGGGACTCAAACCGTGGTAGACTACATGAGAATCCAGCGACATATCCATTATGCCACCTGCTGGTCCCTTTTGAACTAGAAATTTTATGGGTTTTTTAATATTTAAATTTTTGACCCATTAGGTTTTGTCTTAGAATGTAATATGAGATGTGAATCAACTTTGTTTTTTATTTTAATCCAGAAAGCTAGCCAGTTGTTTCAGCATTAAATGACTAGTCCAGGACCAGCAGTTAGCGTAATGGCTATGTCTCTGGACTCCCACATAGTCGACCATGGTTTGCGTCCCGGACCTGGTGGCTTAAAACTCACACCGGGCGCGTGTGCGTGCGTGCCCAAGATCCCGAGAGGAGAATGGAGGAGAAGGGATTGCAGCGTGGCCATCCCC
>NW_006159974.1:2319678-2328694 GCF_000334495.1 Tupaia belangeri chinensis | reverse complement strand
GAGTGGGGGAGAAGGGATTGCAGTGGGGCCACCCCACCGAGAGGGGTGATTTCTTACTTTCTCTTTCTCCATTTCTTTTCTTTCTTTTTTTTTTTTAAAGAATTATTTTATTTAATTTTATTTACTTACTTAATTAAAAAAATGTTTCCTTAATTTTATTTATTACTTATTTTTAAATATGACTAGAGAGAGAGAGAGAGAGAGAGAGAGAGAATGCAAAAGCAAGCCACCAGGTCCGGGACTCGAACTGTGCTAGTCATGTGGGAGTCTGGCAGCTCTAACCACCATGCCATCTGCTGGCCCACTTACTTAATTTTTAATTTGATCAGAGAGGGACAGAGAGAGAGAAAGAAAGTGAGAAAGCAAGCCACCAGGTCTGGGACTCAAACCACAGTTGGCCATGTGGGAGTCCAGCACCCTTAACCACCATGCCACCTGCTGGTCCCTCTCTTTCTGTTTCTGTTCAGTGAGTGCATGTGCTCTATGTAGCAAAAACCAAACAACAACAACAACAATAAACAAACCCACAATTCTTTTGGTATAGTGCTTGAGGCTCATAGTAAATGTATAAATTAACAGAGGAAGAATTGACATCTCCACGTTGTTGGATCTTATCTATGAACATGGCATACGTTTTCATTGGTTCACAATTCCTCTTGTAAAGGTCTTTCTTAAACTCTCTCAACAGGGGCCAGCAGGTAGTGTGATGGTTAAGGGCACTGGACTCCCACATGGCTGACAGTGGTTCAAGTCCCGGACCTGGTGGCTTACTTTCTCACTTTCCCTCTTTGCTCAAATTAAAATAAAGTAAAATGATTCTTTAAAAATTTAATGAGTGCTCGCTTTGGCAGCACATATACTAAAAAATTTAATGAAATGAAACTTTCTCAACAGAGTTAATGTCTTCATGCTCCATGTCCCCACTATGCCTCATACACACCTGTCACACAGTTACTGACCATGTATGTCAACATCATGCTGCAATTGCTTGCTGAACTCTATCACCCACAGTGAGCTGGGATAGGCTATTTTTCCTTTAGGTTTTTTCCATTGGCCACGCGTGCTCACTGGAGCGAGACAGTGAGAGGTGAAGTGAGAAATCACTCCCCAGGAGTAAATGACCAAGTCACAATCCCTTCTCCTCCACTCTCCTCTCAGAATTTTGGGCATGCATGCACACATGCCCAGCATGATTTTCAAGCTGCCAAGCCCAGAACTTGAACTGCAGTCAGCAACATAGGAGTCCTGTGTCCTTTTTTTTTTTTTTTTGGCCAGAGGGTGCACGTGCTCACCAGAGAGAGCAAAAAGACACAGAAAGACAGAAAGAGAAAGGGAAAAAGCACCCCCTCAATGGGACATGGTCATATTACAATCCCTTCATGCTGGTCATGCTGCAATCCTTTCATGCTGGTCACGTTGTAATCCGTTTGAGCTTTGAGGCACTCATGCATATGTGCCTGGTTTTTTGAAGAAAGATTTTTGCTATAGGCCACGTGTGCTCACCAGAGAGGAGACAGAAAGTGAGAAATTCCCCCCTAGGGGGAAATGCCCAAGCCACAATCTCTTCTCCTTCACTCTCTTCTCAGGATTTTGGGCATGCATGCACACACGCTCAACATTTTCAATATGCCAAGCCTAGAACTTGAACTGTAGTCAGCAATGTAGGAGTCCAGTGCCTCCCCCCCACCCCCCCACACACATATGTGCACGTGCTCAACAGAGGGAGCAGAGTGACACAGAAAGACAGAAAGAGAAAGGGGAAGAGCACCCTCCCGCCAATAGGACACGGTGATGTTGTAATCCCTTCGTGCTGTTGGGATTTGGGGCACTCATGCATATATACCTGTTTGTTATTGTTGTTGTTTTTTAAAGAATTATTTTATTTAACTTTATTTATTATTAATATCATTATTATTTTTCAGTTTGATCAGAGAGAGACAGAGAGAGAGAGAGAGGAAGTGAGAAAGCAAGCCACCAGGTCCGAGACTTGAACCGTGGTCAGCCATGTGGGAGTCCAGCACCTTTAACCACCAAGCCACTTGCCGGCCCCTGTTGTTGTTTTTTTAAGAGAGATTTTTGCTGTGTGCTCACTGGAGAGACAGAGAAAGACAGAGAGACAGAAAGTGAGAAATCACCTCCGAGGGTAATGTTCATGCCATAATCCTTTCTTCTCCATTCTCCTCTCAGAATTTTGGGCACTCACACACACACGTCTGGCATGAGTTTGAAGCTGCTGGGTCCTGTATTTAAACTATGGTCGACTATGTGAGAGTCCAGCAACGTAACCATTACACCATCTTCTGGTGCCTTTACCTGGTATGTTTTTTAACCTGCTCAGGACAGGACTTGAACCGCATGGTCAGCCATGTGGGATCTGGCTCCCTTAACCACTAGGCCACAAGGCTGGCCCAGGAGAGGCATTCTTATTCTTTTCTCTCCTCAGTTCCTGTCACAGAATGTATTCTCAGTGAATGTTTGCCGATGAATAAGGGAAGGAAGAAAAAGCACCAACTCTGTTGGTCATTCAGCCCTAGCCTGGTTTCTACAGCCCCCTCCCCCTCTGCCTCTGCTTACCTTGCTCCTCCCTCCATCCCACAGCTTTGGAATGCCCTGTCCACAGCACCTACACCACCTGCCTTCCCTCCTGCTCACCTTCCTGCTGGGACCTGAATGGCCGGTGTGAGGGTGTCGAAGTCCCTTCCACCTGTGCAGAGGGCTGCATTTGTCAGCCTGGCTATGTGCTGAATGAAGACAAGTGTGTGCCCAGAAGTGAATGTGGCTGCAAGGACACCCAGGGTGGCTCCATGTCTGTGAGTGGGCACAGGAAGTGGGATTGTGGGACACACCTCGAGAGGATGGTGCCTTCTCTTCTCCTCAGTCTCTCTCAGCCTGGGTCACCCATGTCTCTATGACTGGTCCTGGGTGTGAAGACTGATGAAGGTTGCCAGGTTTGGGCTAAGGGTGCATGCTTTGGGTTTGGATCTAAGGAATCCAAACAACAGGGACATGGCAGGGTATAGTGGAAGGAGCAGGGCCTTTGTGCAGACTGAGCTGGGTTTGAGTCCTGATCATACCCCTGGTGCACAGCTGACCTCTGCTATCTTAGTTTTCTCATCAGTAAAATGGGCCCACTAGTACCTCCTGTACAACATATGGAAGATGGCTTTATGTGTTTGTGTGGGGGCCAGTGCCAGTTAAGCCATCGAGACACTGGGCTTGGGCTAAGGGGTGGGAGGTCCTCCCTCCTCATGCCCTTTCTGTTCTCGTGGCTTCCACAGACAGGCGAGACCTGGATCTCCAGTGGCTGTGCCAAGAGCTGTGCCTGCACAGGAGGGGCCATTGAGTGCCAGGCCTTCCACTGTCCCCCCAGGTCCCACTGCCAGAGAAGCTCTGACAACGGCAGTGACAACTGCGTTCCCGACAGTAAGGGGAGCCACTTGAGGGGGGGCTCAGAGCCCAGGTGGGGGAAGAGCCAGGACAAGAAGGGGCTGAGCCTGGGGAGCAATGATGAAGGGAGGGGCCTGAGCACAGCAGGCACGGAGTGGCCACGGGAGTCAGGAGGAACGGCTTCCCATCCTGGCGCTCACCTTCTCTGAGTGCGAGGTACTCATCTCCCTAGGGCCCCCCACCTTCAGGGCAAAAAGAGGACTGGATGAGGACCTCTGAGGTCTTCAGGACAGAAGAGTGGGAAAGCTGAAGATCAAGTATCCAGGGAGGGCCTCCGAGGGAGGTGACAAGGGAAATCATGGTGGGGATCCTGAGGACTGTTCTGTCCAAGCGGGGTCTCTTCTCAGTGTTTAATATTCTCGGCAGGTTTGGATCAGTGCTACGTATTCGGGGACCCCCATTACTACACGTTTGACCACTTCAGCTACCGCTTCCAGGGCCGCATGACCTACATTCTGATAAAGACAGTGGACATGCTCCCCAAAGGGGTGGAGCGCCTGGTCGTGGAAGGACGCAACAAGATGAATCCGGCTGGGAAAATGGCTTTATTGCATGAAGTGATTGCAACTGTCTATGGCTATAAAGTCCAGCTCCTAGCTAATCTGGATCTTGTGGTGAGAGCCAGGCTAGGGCCTGGGGGTGCTGGGAAGGCAGGCTGGGGCATGGGAGGCAAGAGGACAGGCTGGCTGTAGAAATCAGTCAGCATCAGGCTAACTTCATTGGGAGATGCAGCAGAGAGCAGTGATTAAGGAAAAGCTGGCAGGAAGAGCCAGATGGTGGTGTCGTGGGATGCTCAACCAGGAAGTCCCATACAGGAAGGTCCGGGGACCTCCCTGAATAAGGGGAGCATGTACTTGTCCATGATCCAGGGTTGGCTGAAGCTGGGGGTGAATCGTAGCATCAAGACCCTGTTGGAGGTACTGCCTGTCTCTCCTTGTTTCTCTTGCTCCTAGAAGAAATAAATAAACAAACTTTAAAAAAATTAAAGCTGGTGGGACCAGCAGTTAGCATAATGGCTATGTCGCTGGATTCTCACGTAGTTGACCGCGGTTCACGTCCCGGACTTGGTGGCTTAAACTCATGCGGGCGCATGTGCGTGTGTGCCCAAGATCCCGAGAGGAGAATGGAGGAGAAGGGATTGCGGCATGGCCATCCCCACTGGGGGGTGATTTCTCGCTTTCTGTCTCTCTGTCTCTCTCTCTCTGTCTGGCGAGCACACGCGCCCTATAGCAAAAACCTCTAAAAACACACGCCCCCTATAGCAAAAACCTCTAAAAAAAAAAAATTGGTGAAAAAGCAGGGAGAGAAAGGAAGAGAGAAGAGGATGAGGGTGAAGTTTGAGCTTGGACTGAAGAAGAATTGGGGACATCCTCAGGGCTGATTTATTTATTTATTTATTTAGTTTTGCGAGGAAAGGACTAGGGCTGTGAAGGGAGTAGACCTCGGGAAGGTCTCGGCCGTGCAGGGCAGTGAAACCTGCAGAGATCGCTCGTTCCACTGGACGGCTGCATGGAGACTGCAGAGATGTGTGGGCGGAGAGGTACAGCAAACGCGGAGCAGGTCAGATTGAGTCAGCACCCCCGCAGCTCCTGTCTCCCTCCTCCAGGTCAACAACCAGAAGATGGCCATCCCTTACCGGCCCAACGAGCACCTGCGGGTCACCCTACGGGGCAACCAGCTGTATCTGGTCACTGACTTTAAGTTGATGGTCAGCTTCAGTAGAAGGAACAGTGCAGGTGCCTGAGAGAGGGGAGTGGAGAATGGGAGGGACATTTCTGGGACCAAGGAGGGAAAACCACATCTTAGGACCCAGGCCTGGGAAGGGACATCCACTTCAGAGGGAGTCTGGAGGATGTGGAGTGAGAAGGGTGCAGGGCACAGGGCAGAGAGTCTCACTTCTGGGCAACCCATGTGCCCACAGTGATCTCCCTGCCCAGCACATACCAGGGGCTGGTACGTGGCCTATGCGGGAACTATGACAAGAATCGTGAGAATGAGTTGATACTGCCCAGTGGTATCCTGACCCAGAACCTCAACACCTTCACTGAGAGTTGGGAGGTGAAGATTGAGGACAGCCTCGTCCGCTTCCCAAGGTGAGAGGGTGGGGTGGTGAGTGACATTGTCCCCAGCCACTAACTCTCATGGGTTCGGCAGAAGAAATGCCAAGGAGAGTCCACACAGGCCCACCTTCGTCCTTCGTCTGTCGTTTCCTCTCATGCTGATTGATCATGGGGGTGACTGCTCAGTGGAAGTCCCAGGCCCTTCCTTTAGCCTCCTTCCCCAGGTGCAATTCTTCCTTCCTAAGTTCCCCTCTGGAGAGCCTCACCTGGCCCCTGGCTGTCTCTGCTCCAGGGCTCTGCAAGAGGAGAACGAGGGCGGCGAGACGGGCAGCCCAGAGCCAGAATGCAGCCCGGAACAGCTGGCGCTCATCAACAGCACCCAGGCCTGCAGGGTGCTGCTGGACCCCCAGGGCCCCTTTGCTGCCTGTCACCAGACTGTGTCCCCAGAACCCTTCCAGGAGTGAGTCAAGGACCTAGGCCTTGCTGGATGGCCCAGGCGCCCACCCCAGCCTTTGTCTGAGTCCTGCTGCCCGGAGCAGGCCACCTTTCTGGGTCCAGTTCTGTCTGGTGTCTTCTCTCTTCCTGTGGCTTCATTTCCTTAGACCTTCCCGTGAAGCCCCTGAAGTCTTTCCATTGAGGGTGCCAGGCCCTTTTCTACAGGGGATGGGTCTTTTTGCCTCCCCCTTTCTGACACTCGCCTTCACTATCCCACCCCACTCCCACTCCAGGCACTGTGTGTTTGGTCTGTGTGCTGCCCGGGACCCCAAAGAGCAAGAGGAGCTTCGCTGCTGGGTCCTCAGTGGCTATGCCATCATCTGTCAGGAAGCAGGTGCCACCCTGGTCAGCTGGCGGAACCACACCGGCTGCGGTGAGGCACTGCCCTTCTCCAGCAGTGGCCCAACCCCTTCCTCCATTTCTACCCTCTGCTCAACCCTGTTCCTACTGTTGCCCTCATCTCGGGCATCACGTCTTGGCTCCCCCATCCCTCAACTAACGGTGTGCCAGTCAGCGTGTCCCTCCGACCTGGCTCCTTCTCGGCCTCCACCTGGAAGCTTCCCTGCACCCCAGCCAGCCCCTTTACTTCTAGTCTATGCCCATCTTTGCCCATCCAGTTCCTTCCAGTGCTCCGACGTCCCAGATTAAAAGACACCAGACGAAGCCAACCTCCTCATTCTGGCTTCTCTGCTTGTAAGCAGCTCTCCATTCTGTTGGGCGACCATGGTCCCCTCTTCCAGTTGTGAGCCCATGTCCCCCATTTGACTGGCCTATTGACTGGCCCCAGCCTCAGCCAGCTTCTCACGGTGTCCTTTGTGTCCTGTGCTCTCAGCTTTGGCATGTCCAGCCAATACCGTGTATCAGAGCTGTATGACACCCTGCCCGGCGTCATGTGCCAACCTGGTAGCCCCTGAGGACTGTGAGGGCCCTTGCATAGAAGGCTGTGCTAACATCCCAGGCTATGTCGACAGCGGCACCCAGAGCATCCCTCTGACCAATTGCGGCTGCACCAGCAACGGCATCTATTACCAGGTTTGGGATGGGCGTGGGAGGCCCAGGGCGCAGAGCAGAGTCAACCAGGGCTGAAAACCAGAACTTCTCCCTCTTCCTTTTTCAGATGGGTGACAGCTTTGTGGCCGAGGACTGCTCTCAGCGCTGCACCTGTGCCCGCCCGGGGACCCTGCTGTGTGAGCCCTTTGGCTGCAGCACTGGGGAGACCTGTGCCTTAGGGAATCTCACCCGTGGCTGCTTCCAAGGTGGGCCTGAGCCGCCATAGCTCTAGGCTGCTCTGAATGTTTCTAGGCTGAGGATAAATCCTCCCTGTCCTCTCCCTGGCACCTTCCACAGTGATACCAGGAAGTTTGTCCCTCCCTTTTAGAGAGCAACAAAGGGAAAGGACCCATTGCTCCCTAAGCATCTATTGCCTGCCTGGCACTGGCCACACTCCTCCCTGCCATTAGGTAGCTTCCCGTCATCCTCTCTGGTCCTCACTTCAGGCCTTGTGGTTAACATAGTACCCAACTTTATAGGTAACAAAGACGGAGGACAGAGAGGTGAAATAATTTTCCCAATGCCCAGGGCTCCTGAGGGTAGGGTCAGGACTGGGAGCCAGGCCAGCTGAGCCCTGGCCAGTCTCTGGTGGCTGCTGCTTTCTTTCCTGAGGTCTCACCCCTAGCCAGGCTGCGTGTGTCCTCCCAGGACCCCTTCTCACAATCCCCTCCATCCTACAGAAAGCCCATGTCTACCCAACCCCTGTCAGAACGAGGGACGGTGTCGGGAGCAAGGAGCCAGCTTCACCTGTGAATGTGACCTAGGCTACGGCGGAGACCTCTGCTCAGAGCCTCAGGATGTCCCGCCCCCTGGGATGCCAGGTGAGAGCTGCATCCCAGGCCCCATAGCCCCGAAGCTCCTTCCTCACCAGCAACTGCCCCAGGGTAATTCTGTAATGTTAACATAAAGTATGATAACTATTATGCATCATCTACTACAATCTCTATGAAGAGATACAGATCATATATAACATAAATATCATATATAGGTGCTTCTCAGTTTATGATAGAGTTACATTCCAATAAACCCATCATAAAGACAAAAAATCATGAAGTCAAACAAGTCATGGTAAGTCGGGGACCACCTGTATATTATTTATATTATATTAGGAATCACATTATAATTGATTCCTAGCGATCAGCAGGACGGGAAAGTTCAAAGACTCAGTCCCTGGGTCCAGCTCCTATTCACCTACTCTGGAGCCTCCTCTCTGAACCCCAGCCCCCGTATCTGCACCGCGTATGCCTCACTCCTGCGTTGTCTCTCTCCTGTATTCCCTCTATGCCCCTTCAGTACCTTTTATTTTTCCCTAGCCAAACTGTAGTTCTCTGGAAACTCCGAGCCCATGGTGCTCTTGACTTTATCTTTGCCTAAAGCTTGGGTGACATTCCAGAACTTCCTTCTCTGGAGATCTGAATTCAGTAGTTGGAGGGGGCTCAGAATCTGCTTTTTCAGGACCAGCATATGGTGTAATGGTTATATCACTGGACTCCCACACGGCCAATTGTGGTTCTAGTCCTGGACCTGGTGGCTTGAAACTCATGCCAGGCGCGTGTGTGTGTGCCCAAAATCCCGAAAAGAGAGTGGAGAAGGGATTGCAGCATGGCCATCTCCCCTGGGGGGTAATATTTCTCACTTTCTGTCTCTCTGGTGAGCACATGGGAGTTATAGCAAAAATTTCTCAAAAAAAAAAAAAAAGGAAGAAAAAAGAAAAGAAAGAAAGAAATCTCTTTTCTGTAAGTACTCAGGTGACTGCAGGCAAAGAATTCCAGGGCTACCCTGAGAAACACTGGCCGAGATGGTACCCCAGACTCCAGGGGACCGGCACGATGAGCATCCCCCTAACAGGCTTATGAGAGTTGTCTGGAAACAGAAAGGGTTTCTGGAGTGCAGGTGGCACCAAGGCCTCAGAGTCCCTGTGACTGACAGCCTCCTGCAGGGAGGACCAGCCACCACTGGGTATT
>NW_006159974.1:2312004-2317079 GCF_000334495.1 Tupaia belangeri chinensis | reverse complement strand
ACCCCCCTGACCAATTGCGGCTGCACCAGCAACGGCATCTATTACCAGGTTTGGGATGGGCGTGGGAGGCCCAGGGCGCAGAGCAGAGTCAACCAGGGCTGAAAACCAGAACTTCTCCCTCTTCCTTTTTCAGATGGGTGACAGCTTTGTGGCCGAGGACTGCTCTCAGCGCTGCACCTGTGCCCGCCCGGGGACCCTGCTGTGTGAGCCCTTTGGCTGCAGCACTGGGGAGACCTGTGCCTTAGGGAATCTCACCCGTGGCTGCTTCCAAGGTGGGCCTGAGCCGCCATAGCTCTAGGCTGCTCTGCATGTTTCTAGGCTGAGGATAAATCCTCCCTGTCCTCTCCCTGGCACCTTCCACAGTGATACCAGGAAGTTTGTCCCTCCCTTTTAGAGAGCAACAAAGGGAAAGGACCCATTGCTCCCTAAGCATCTATTGCCTGCCTGGCACTGGCCACACTCCTCCCTGCCATTAGGTAGCTTCCCGTCATCCTCTCTGGTCCTCACTTCAGGCCTTGTGGTTAACATAGTACCCAACTTTATAGGTAACAAAGACGGAGGACAGAGAGGTGAAATAATTTTCCCAATGCCCAGGGCTCCTGAGGGTAGGGTCAGGACTGGGAGCCAGGCCAGCTGAGTCCTGGCCAGTCTCTGGTGGCTGCTGCTTTCTTTCCTGAGGTCTCACCCCTAGCCAGGCTGCGTGTGTCCTCCCAGGACCCCTTCTCACAATCCCCTCCATCCTACAGAAAGCCCATGTCTACCCAACCCCTGTCAGAACGAGGGACGGTGTCGGGAGCAAGGAGCCAGCTTCACCTGTGAATGTGACCTAGGCTACGGCGGAGACCTCTGCTCAGAGCCTCAGGATGTCCCGCCCCCTGGGATGCCAGGTGAGAGCTGCATCCCAGGCCCCATAGCCCCGAAGCTCCTTCCTCACCAGCAACTGCCCCAGGGTAATTCTGTAATGTTAACATAAAGTATGATAACTATTATGCATCATCTACTACAATCTCTATGAAGAGATACAGATCATATATAACATAAATATCATATATAGGTGCTTCTCAGTTTATGATAGAGTTACATTCCAATAAACCCATCATAAAGACAAAAAATCATGAAGTCAAACAAGTCATGGTAAGTCGGGGACCACCTGTATATTATTTATATTATATTAGGAATCACATTATAATTGATTCCTAGCGATCAGCAGGACGGGAAAGTTCAAAGACTCAGTCCCTGGGTCCAGCTCCTATTCACCTACTCTGGAGCCTCCTCTCTGAACCCCAGCCCCCGTATCTGCACCGCGTATGCCTCACTCCTGCGTTGTCTCTCTCCTGTATTCCCTCTATGCCCCTTCAGTACCTTTTATTTTTCCCTAGCCAAACTGTAGTTCTCTGGAAACTCCGAGCCCATGGTGCTCTTGACTTTATCTTGCCTAAAGCTTGGGTGACATTCCAGAACTTCCTTCTCTGGAGATCTGAATTCAGTAGTTGGAGGGGGCTCAGAATCTGCTTTTTCAGGACCAGCATATGGTGTAATGGTTATATCACTGGACTCCCACACGGCCAATTGTGGTTCTAGTCCTGGACCTGGTGGCTTGAAACTCATGCCAGGCGCGTGTGTGTGTGCCCAAAATCCCGAAAAGAGAGTGGAGAAGGGATTGCAGCATGGCCATCTCCCCTGGGGGGTAATATTTCTCACTTTCTGTCTCTCTGGTGAGCACATGGGAGCTATAGCAAAAATTTCTCAAAAAAAAAAAAAAAGGAAGAAAAAAGAAAAGAAAGAAAGAAATCTCTTTTCTGTAAGTACTCAGGTGACTGCAGGCAAAGAATTCCAGGGCTACCCTGAGAAACACTGGCCGAGATGGTACCCCAGACTCCAGGGGACCGGCACGATGAGCATCCCCCTAACAGGCTTATGAGAGTTGTCTGGAAACAGAAAGGGTTTCTGGAGTGCAGGTGGCACCAAGGCCTCAGAGTCCCTGTGACTGACAGCCTCCTGCAGGGAGGACCAGCCACACCTGGGTATTTGGGGAGATGAAGTCCCTCAGGGGTGGGGCGGCAGCCAAGGACAGGAAGGCAGTGCCTGCTCCTCCACCCCTCCTAACCCCATGCCCATTTCTCTTCCTTGCACAAAGAAGCATCCTTTTTTGTGCCCATGCTGCTGGGAATGCTGGTGCCCTCCGTGGTCCTAGTGCTGACCGTGACCAGAAAGTACATTTACAGAATGAGGAGGAGGAAGTGAGTCTTGGGAAGGGCTGAAGAGGGGTGCATAGGGGTGATTAAACAGGGGAGTGGGCCAGGGCTTTGGAAAATAGAATGCCATACACAGACCCAGGTCTCTTCCCCACCACCTCTAGAGGGAGAACGCAGAGGCAGAAGAGAGAGAGGCTGACAGGAACAGGTGAGAACCAACCCACCGTCCAGAACCTCAGGGACCTAAGCCGCCTTGAACACAGGCTTTCTCACTTTCTTCCAGATGTTGTTCCAGAGCGTGCCTTCAAAGTCACTCAGTTTTGAGTGGTCAAGCAAGGAGATAAAATAAAATTATTTATTTATTTATTTCAAGTGTTCTTTCTTTCTTCTGTGAGTCAGAGACAGACACCCCCAATAGAGTCCTCACTCCACAATCCCCCCATCTCGGCCAGCCCTGATTCATGTGATACGATATGTGAAGCTTCATGTGATCGTGGTGGATGAAGTTGGGCCTAAGAGGGAAGTCTTACAAGGAGACATAGGAGACAGGTGTGTTGAGATTTCTTTCTTTTTTTTAAGAATTATTTTAACTTTATTTACTTATTTTTAAAATTTGACCAGAAAAGGACAGAGTGAGAGAGAGAGGGGGAAAGTAAGAAAGCAAACCACCAGGTCCAGGACTTGAACTGTGGTTAACCATGTGAGAGTCCAGCATCCTTAACCACCACGCCACCTGCTGGCCCTGTGTTGCTATTTCTATGCAAAATGTTCAGAGACCAGAGGGGACTTAGGTCTGAAAAGGCCGGGGGACTTAGCTCTGAGGAGGTTGGGGGGGACCTAGGTCTGAGGTGAAGGGGAAACCTAGGACTCCGGTAGGGGTACCTAGGACTCAGGGGACTCAGGTATGGGGGAACCTAGATCTGAGGTACGGGAGTTGTCCCTTAGAGGAACCATACGGTGTGGCCCATTCAGTCCTGAGGAGGCCACCATCACCAGGTAAGGCAGAAGAGGCTGGGAGGGAAGAAGAATGGAGGCTGGCACACAGCTCCTGGCTTTTTTTTTCTTTTTTGGGGGGGTGGGGGTGGGGCACATGCACTTGCTAGAGAGAGACAGACAGAAAGTAAGAAAACAATCTCTTGTCCTCCATTCTCCTCTTGGGATTTTGGGTATGCATGTACATGCGCCCAGCATGTTTTAAGCTACTGGGTCCAAGACTCGAACCACCGTTGACTACGTGGGAGTCCAGCAACATAACCATTATGCTACCTGCTGGTCCCAACAACTCCTGGCTTCTGTTACCAGAGAAGACTGGACTTTTCCCATATTTGCCCAGGAATCCTAGTTCTTAGAGGACACAGCCTCTGAGCTCCACACCAAGAAAGGCATTCTGAGGTTCCTAACAGTGAGGTGATTCACTGGGTCAAGGATAAGGATAGGGAATGGGAATGTGGCTTTTACAAAGCGGCAAGACCCTACCCTCCACATTCATCCACTTCCCAAAAGGCCCTAGAGGTTACTATGGGAGCTGAGGGTAGGATCTAGGGGCAGACTTAGTGTGGAGTTTTGGCCTCCATTTAGTCAGAGGGACCCAGCCCGAGGGCGAGAGCACTCCTCTGGGCTGAGGCCTCCCTTGTTGGAGGTTTTTGCTTGAGCTCTAAGGGAAGGCAGCCAGCAGGGAAGAGTCAGGGTGCAGGGCCCGCAAAGAGACTTGGGTTTGGGGTGTCAGAGTAGGCTAGACACCAGGTCCAGAGTGGTGGTCTACTCTGCACTTATTCTGAGATGACCAGTCCTATGGCCCCTTCCTTTCTCGCTGGAGGAAGCGAGTCCAGCCTGGGTGATGATAAGGCTTCAGACAGGGATGGGTGTCCCCTTCTCTTTCCTTCCCTTCAAGGAGTGGGTCACAGTCAAGCTGGGCATGGCAGCGAGGCTCAGGGCAGCCTCTGGGTCCTGCTGCCCTCCTGTCCTCACCTGGTCTTTACCCTCTGCCTCTGTACTGTCCCTGCTCCCCTCACCGGATCTCCGCACTTGCTAAGGTCACCCCATCTAACACAGGGGGGTGGGCCTGGGCCATATCCTCTGGATAGATCCCCTGCTTCCTCCCAGCCCCTCTCAAAACATGGACAATACGTCAGTAAGGGAAAGGGGGCAAAAGACTCAAGTACTAGGGGCCCCAGAAGAGGGGCAGACAGGTAGAAAATTGTAGACTGGATCGCTGCCCAAGGCTCCCTGGGGGCGTCCCGCACTGATGCTAACACAACAACAGGGGGCGACTGAGACGCAGGAGTGGAAAGGCTGCTCAGCTAAACCAGGCTGGTCCCTGTCAAGGCCTGCCCCAAGCCCCCAAGCAGGTGTCCCAGAGGGAGGGTGAACACTGAGAGAAAAGGAGGAAACAGATGAGACAGAAAATGGGGCAATTGGGAGGGGGGCAGTGCCAATCCCCTCCTCATCTTCCTGTTTGGGGTGGAGAAACTGGGGGAGGCACTTGGTAGTTCCCCTTCCCCCTTTGCCAAGAGGCTGGGAGAACCTGCCTGGGCAGCGTCTTGAATGGCAGAATTGTCCTCTGTGGACATGTGGGGGGTCCTCTCTGCCCCTCCCAGACCTTCCCCTCCCCCATAGCCAATGCAGACAGTCTCTCCCACTGCCTAGAAACCAACCCCAGCTGTAAACATCTGGCCCACATCTGCTCCTTCATCTTACTGGACCCTCCCAACCCAGCCTGTGCCCCCACTCCCTCCTCTGAGTGTCATGAGGCCCGGCTATGAGCTCAAGACCCCTCTCCCTCACACAGCCCCTTGCCATGGCTATGGAGCCAGCGGAGGGGAGGGTGGGGGCAGCCCCACCCCGGAGGTGCCCCAGGCTCTTGGCAGAGCCAGCTGGAAC
>NW_006159974.1:2309190-2311958 GCF_000334495.1 Tupaia belangeri chinensis | reverse complement strand
CCCCACCCCCCTGCAACTGGCTGTCCCCACACCTCTGACCCTCTCAGCCATAAAGCCCTCCATACCCAGACCCCAGTCTCCTCAAAAATATAGTCAATCCCCAGTTCCCAATCAACCCAGAGCTAGGACACACCCCGTTTTCTTTTATTTATACAAAAAAGGTTTGTTTTGTTTTTTTTTTTTAAATATAATTTAAGAACCTCTCCAAGCACCGGTGTCTGTCTCTGGTTTCCACCACCACCTCACCCCCTCTTCACTACCTCAACTTGCCAACCCCTCTCGGACTCAGGGGGTCCTCGGGGGCAGGCAAACATCTGGGGCTGTGGCGTGACCAAGGCACTGTTCAGGAAACAAGACACAAGGACAGGACCCTGCTTCAGCTTGGGCAAAGGAGGTGGTAGTGAAACAGGTGCCCTCTGACACAAAAAAGGACAAGAACGGTAGAAAAAGAAAATAAAAAAACAAAGGCAGGAGGAAGGGGATTGGAAAAATAAGACCAAAAACAAAAAATAAAACTCAAAAACCTTCAATATGAAGGTGGCAGATGGGGGAGGGGCATTTACAAGGGAGAAATGATTGAGTTCCGTGGCAACAGCAGCAAGTTGGGACATCAAAGTCCAATGATTTTGGCACTGGGCCGTGACACCCCTTCCTGCCTCCTGGGACAGCACGCACTCCTGAGTGAGCTTGTCACCCTCTCTTTGGTCTGCAGGGACACGCCCATCAAGGTAGGGGGAAGCATCTGGGAAGCCCTCTGGGGAGGCTGGGGGATTAAGGGCGCTTCCTTCCCTCTGGTCACACCCAGTTCTGAGGGAAACGCCCCTCACCCTTGTCTGGAGTTCCCACCTAGGGATGGGGGTGAGGGTGTGAGTTCTACACTCCCATATGGCAGAAGCCCCAAATCCTATCTCTCCAAATTACCAGCTCCCACTCCCATATGTTCAAAGTGCAATCCAGTGGGGTGCAGGGATGGGGTCTCTGTGAGTCCCCACCAGCTCTGCCCCAGGAAGAAAGGGAGGCCGTGTCCCTGGGGTGGGAATTCTTGTAAGTCAGAACTGCGGGGCTGGCCCTCCTGTCCCACTTGAGGCTCCTGGCTTGGCCTGCGACTTCATGTGCTGGACACTGGCCAAGATTTTCTTCTGGTGTCCCGCCAGAGTGACTCCAATTCGGAGCAGGTCCCTGTGGAAGAACAGAGATCTCAGTGAGGCCATGGGACTCCCGCTTTCCTAGCTCAGCCTGACCCCTTCCTGGTTGTGGGGTTGTCAGCCAGTCAGGAAGGCTAGCCCGGAGAGGGGGGCCAGCGCCTTAGTTGTAGGGCAGTTTCTGCTGTCCTCCTGGGCAGCTGCAGCAGGGGGTGAAGCCATGAGAGGTAAAAGGAGGTAGATGGGGGGTGAGGGTTGCAGCTGGGATGCCCAGGACACTGGGACTTTCGTCCTTCATCTGAAAAGTGAAGAATCAGAGAAGAGAAGAGAGAAAAACCTGCAAAATGAGGTAGGCGGAGAGGAGCTGCACGGATTGCTTTAGAGAGGAGAGGAGAAGTGAGAAGCCAAAGGCCAGAGAGGAAGAGCTGGGTGGAGAGGAAGGGGCGGCTCCTGAGCCTGGAGACTGAGATAAGGGAAAAGAGCAGAGGCTTGGGACTAGTTACAGAGAGGGCCCAGACCCAGCGGGACAGACCAGCCAGGGCCCTCCGATTCCAGATTTCTGTTCCTTCTATTTGTTAGTCAAACCTGGGAACAGAGACCTTGGGAGAGGAATAGAGGCAAGGAGTGCCAGAGAGAGGTCAGCCCAGAACAGTACGTGGAGGTGATGGAATCCTAAAACCAGTAAACATTAAAGCTGGAAAGGATCTCTAAAACCTAGTCCAATCTTCTCCTTTTATGGGTGGGAAAACAGGACCAGAGTTGACACACTGTTAGTGCGAGAGCTGGGTCTGGAATGTAGATAGATGCAGGAAGATAGATACAGATGGAGGGGGACTGAGATAGCCCAGGGCTGAGAAGGCCTGTGGAGGACAGGCTGGGTTCTCAGTCTCCACAGCCATTACTGCTTTGGGGGGCTCTTCTGGGGATGGCGGAGAGCAACTTCCTCAGCACTGCTCCACTGAAAAATCAGCGCTGGTACCGGAACTTGACTTCCAAGGCCCCTGCTGAAACTGTAAGCCTGATTCTGGCCCCTACACTCCTGTTCCTGGGCACTCCCTCCAGCTACTGTTCTCACAGCTGTCCCCTCTGGCTCCTGCTCACACTTACTCTGCGGAGATCTGGCTGACCAGCTCGAAGGAGCCAAACCCAGCAGCTGCAAAACTTTCTTCGTATCTTCCCATCTTGATGGCGCGAAGCCACTCTCCCACAGAGCCAAAAGCTGAGTAGTGAGGCTGCCGCTGGTCCAGAAGTGGGTGTGAGGCTCTGGGGACAAGGATGGGAGAAATACTGAGTACCAGGCTGTCAGGGCAGAGGTGTCGAGCACAGCCTTGGAGAAGCGGACAGAAACCATCGCGCATACCCCTAAGGGGAGGGAGGGCTACTTCTGAGTGAGGAATGAGGGGCTCTCAGGTGGTGGCAGTGTAGGGAGAAGGGCCCGTCCTCTGGAGTCCTCACCCGCCATTCTCCCTGGCCACGATTTTGAGGCTGGCAGGGTTCCGGATCATCTTGTCAAGGGCGCTGACCACTTGAGGGAAGCGAGGCCTTGCATTCCGGTCTTTCTGCCAGCAGTCCAGCATGAGCTGGTGGAGGGAGGTGGGGCAGTCTGGGGGCGGGGGGAGCCGGGAG
>NW_006159974.1:2307305-2309159 GCF_000334495.1 Tupaia belangeri chinensis | reverse complement strand
GGCTGGGGGGGGGGGGGGGGGCAGTGTGGGGGCGGGGGTAGCCGGTAGTCCTGCTCAATGGCATTGATCACCTGGAAGAAGTGGTGGGTGAGGACATTCAGGGAGAACGAGGATGCCAAAGGGCCCCGAGGAAATGGCAACTTAAGACGATGCTGAGATGACAGCCACAGCCCCCCAGAATCACAGATCTAGGAGTCCTCTTGGCTAGGGCCAAGGCTCACTGTGGCTGAACGCACTAGCAGCTCTTAGGCTAAAATCTAGACATGTGACCTCCCCACCCTGCCCTCCATCTCTGCAACTTGCTGTGCCCCAGTGTGCTGTATCCAACTCTTCAGTGCAAAAACCACCTTTCCTTTGTGCCACTCCCATCACCCAAAGGCCAATGGTAACGACTCTCTGAGAAACCCCTTCCCTGCCAACCCCATACCCCAGATGAAAACATTCCAGGAAAACCTGGTATGACCATGGGACACTTACGTCCTGATTGCTCATGTCCCAGTATGGCCGTTCCCCGAATGACATCACCTCCCACATCACAATCCCATAGCTCCAGGCATCACTGGCAGATGTGAACTTCCGGAAGGCAATGGCCTCGGGGGCTGTCCATCGGATGGGAATCTTTCCTCCCTACGGAAGTGGAAGAGATGAGCAGAGGGACTTAGGACCCAGGCACAGCGCCCACACCCTGTACTTGTTTCCCCCTGGCTCAAGCTTCGTTTCATTCTGGGACCCAACTCCGCAACTCGCAACTCGGTTCTTTTCCTAGACTCCTGAAGTTCGGTTCCCTAATGTCACAGTCTCCTTGGGTAGCTTCTCCCTGAACCAGGCTCCCTTCCAGCCTCCCACTTTTCCAGCCTGCCCTCCCCACCTGCCCGAAGGACCTAGCTCATACCCCAGGGTCCCCAGGCTTACGAGAGAGCTCGTGTAGGTGGGATCAGAAGAGTTCTCTTCCAGGAACCGGGAAAGGCCAAAGTCTGAAACCTTGCAGACTAGGTTGCTGTTGACCAGGATGTTGCGGGCAGCCAGGTCTCGGTGGACATAGCTCATCTCAGCAAGGTAGCGCATACCTGAGGCGATGCCCCGCAACATGCCTACCAGCTGGATAACGGTGAACTGTCCGTCGTTCAGCTACAGCGTGGATAAGGCAGAGGGGCGTGGTCAGGATCATCTCTGTCCCTTCTCGACCCATCTTACCCAGACCTCACCTGTAGGGTAGGTCCAACTCCCCCAGATAAGACCTCCTCTTGAGGCCAGCAGGTGGTGTGGTGGTTGAGGGTGCTGGACTCCTACATGGCTGGCCACAGTTCGAGTCCTGGAACTGGTGGTTTGCTTTCTCACTTTCCTTTTCTCTCTCTCTCTCTCTCTCTCTGGTCAAGTTAAAATAAATAATAGTAATAACAAATGGAAATAAATAAATAAATAAATATTAAAAAAAAAAAAAAAAGACCTCCTCCCTACCCCAAGTTCTCTCAGCTCTTAAAATAGTACAAGGAGACTTCAAAAAATTAATGGGGGGAACCAGCAGTTAGCGTAATGGCTATGTCGCTGGACTCCCACGTAGTCGACCGTGGTTCGCGTACCGGACCCGGTGGCTTAAAACTCACGCCGGGCGCGTGTGCATGCGTGCCCAAGATCCCGAGAGGAGAATGGAGGAGAAGGGATTGCGGCGTGACCATCCCCCCTGGGGGGGGATTTCTCGCTTTCTGTCTCTCTGTCTCTCTCTGTCTGTCTGGCGAGCGCACGCGCCCTATAGTGAAAATCTCTCTCAAAAAAATAAATAAATAAAAATAATGGGAAAATGGAACCAAGCATGAGTTTATTTTGGTGCAAAAAAAAATTTTTTTGAGAGGCTTT
>NW_006159974.1:2305010-2306858 GCF_000334495.1 Tupaia belangeri chinensis | reverse complement strand
GGAAGTTCATGCAGATTTTTCATGATATGCATATTCTATGAACTTTTTAAAGACACCACCCCATATGGCATAATGCTTTTCATTATTCCCATTTCAAAGATATGCATTCGGTCTCTCTCAACTAGGTTCTAAGGGCATGATTTTTAAAAATTTGCCAGAGTGAATATGCTTACTTGAGAGAGACAGAGAGAGAAAGGGAAAGTGAGAAATCATCCATCAAAGGGGATGGCCGTGCCCTATTCCCTTCTCCATTCTCCTCTTGGGATGCTGAGCATGCACACATGCACATCCAGCATGTTTCTCAACTGCCAGGTCTGGGTCTTGAACCATGCAGTCAGCCACATGGGATCCAGCCACTTCAACCAAGCCACTACCAGCTGGCCCACTAGGGGGATAATTCTGAAGTTTTTTTCTTCCAATTAAACTACAGGTGATTTTTAAAAATATATTTATTTAAGTTAATTTTATTCATTCATTCATTTATTTTAATTTGACCAGAGAGAGACAGAGAGAGAGACAGACAGACAGACAGACAGAGAAAGTGAGAAAGCAAGCCACCAGGTCTGGGACTCAAACTGTGGTCAGCCATGTGGGAGTGTCTAGTGCCTCAACCACCACATCATCTGCTGATCCCAAAACAACAGTTTTTTAACACACGGAATACCCAACAAATGCTTTTTATGTAACATGCTCCTTATATTTGACAGCCACAGAGTTCTGTCACTTAGGAGTGTGCTCTGAGCTACCTGTCCACAGGTGAGGATGCATTTGTGTTGATCCAACCACAATCTCACTCAGCTCTATTGCACCAACTTAACTGTGTGTCGTTTTGAAACAGAACAGAGAATTAGGATATGACTAATGATCACACAACCAAAACCAAAGTCTAAAGGCCAACCTTGAGAGTTCGCTCTCGCCAGGTAAAATACCCATTCATAGACAGTTAACTAATCCCATCTTCTGCATTCAGCTAGGATGCAGAGGACTCTGCAGAGTTAGGGACGCAGAGACCAAATATCAAATTTTTTAAAATTTGCTATAATGTACACCTGCCAAAGACACAGAGACAGAAGGAGAGTGAAAAAGCACCTCCCATTGTGAATGGTCACGCCGCTATCCCTTCTCCATTCTCCTCTTGGGACTCTGGGCATGCATACATTTGTGCCCAGCGTGTTTTTCAGGTGACAGGGTCTGGAACTTGACCTACACTGTCAGCCGTGTAGGATCCAGACACCTTAACCATCATGCCACCAGCTGGCTCCAAATATCGAATTCTGAACCCGTCCACACTTGCACCTGCCGCAGGTCTCCCATCTCAGCTAGCGGAAATACTACCTGCCAGATGGTCAGGGTGTAGGCCTCTGAATCTCTGGTATGTCCTTGACCCCCATTATCTGCCACTTCTAACGCATCAGTGCGTTTCGGTGGCCCCGCTTCCAACACATGTCCCAAATCCAAACACTTCCCCCCACCCCACGGCCTGAATGACTGCAACAGCCTCCTCACTGGCTCTAAGCTTATGCTCCCACTCCCTGGCACGCAGCCAAAGGAATCTCCTTATATCATCTCACTCTCCTGCTTAAATCCTTCCAAATGCTTCCCCTTACACCAACCTTCTGAGCTAACACTGCTTCTGCTCACTTGGTTCAACTGCCTTTCCCTTTTAATAATTATTTCATTTAAGAAGCCGGCAGGTAGCATGGTGGTTAAGGGCGCTGGACTCCCACATTGCCGACTGCGGTTCAAGTCCCAGACCTGGTAGCTTGCTTTCTCACTTTCCTTCTCAATCTCTCTGTTTCTCTCTGGTCAATTTCAAAAAAATTTTTTTGATTAAAAAAAAAAAAAAAA
>NW_006159974.1:2289267-2304863 GCF_000334495.1 Tupaia belangeri chinensis | reverse complement strand
GGAGAAGGGATTGTGGTGTGGCCATCCCCCCGGGGGGGTGATTTCTCGCTTTCTGTCTCTCTGGCAAGTGCATGCACCCTATAACAAAAAGAAATCACCCCCCAATAGGGATGGCCATGCCACAATCCCTTCTCCTCCTCTCTTCTTGGGATTTTGGGCACACACGTCCATGTACTGGGCATGATGGGTGCAGGACTTGAACTGTGCTTGACTACATGGCAGTCTAGCAGTGTAACCATTACACCATCTTGTACTGGCCTCTTTCTTTCTTTAAAAAACAAACAAACAAACAAACAAAATTGGGGCCAGAAGGTGGTGCAGTAAAGATGTTGAACTCCCACATGGCCAATGATCATTCCATTCTAGAGGCTTTAAAAAGTTTTTCTAGGGGCCAGCAGGTGGCATGGTGGTTAAGGGCAATGGACTCCCACATGGCTGACTGTGGTTCAAGTCCTGGACCTGACAGCTTGCTTTCTCACTCTCTCTCTCTCTCTCTTCCTCTGGTCAAATTAAAAATAAATAAACAAATAAAGTTAAATAAATCCCTAAAATAAACAAAAAGAAAAGAAAAGAAATGCATATTATGGAAAAACTGGGTTAGCCAGTGGCATTGGTGGTTAAACCAAATGGATCCCACACGGCTGCCTGTATGTTGAGTCCTGGACCTGGTGGCTCGAAAACATACCAGACATGTGTGTCCAAAATCCCAAAAGGAGGGAGAGAGATGGAGGAGAAGGGATTGGATTGTGGCATTACCAGAGGTGCTTTTTCTGTTTTCACTTTCCCTCCCTGTCTCTCTGAGGTGAACATGTATCCTACGGCAAAATTTAATAAGAAAGAAAAAAACGTGCACAAATTTCAAATTTTGGGACATCTGAATAAATGTGTACTTCCATTTTTCCCTTGAACTTACTGATGTCCCTTTTGTATTTGTGAAAAAGAGGAATGACATGGCGCATGACAGGCAGCGGTACTGGGCAGCCGGCCCCACAGAGAAGCCAAAGGGAAGGCGAGGCTCAGGAACTCAACCTGTCCCAAAGGGGACACAAAGGACAGAGGACCAGTGCACAGCCCGAGGAGAGGGGCTGTGTCTGTCCTGGGTTCTGGGCCCACCTGGCCTCTGCTTCTTGGCTGCTCTGGTCAGCAGGCAGCGGGCATGGAGTAGGGCAAGAGACTTGGGGGCAGGAGTAGCTCACCCGCAGGAAGGAATCCAGAGCACCATTCTCCATGAACTCCGTGAGGATCATGACGGGCACGCTGTTGGTGACCACCCCCTCCAGGCGGATGATGTTGGGGTGCTCGAACTGGCCCATGATGGAGGCCTCACTCAGGAACTCACGCCGCTGCCGCTCAGTGTAGCCGCCCTTCAGGGTCTTGATGGCAACGCAGCTCTCTTTCTTCCCAGGAGCTTTGAGCCGCCCTCGGCACACCTCGCCAAACTCACCTTTGGCAAGGACACCAAGAGTCATCTTGCCTCCTGCCCAGCCGTGGGTTCCTGCCTTCCCTCCCTCCCCCGCCAGCATCCTTCTTCCTACCTGCACCAATCACCTCTTCAATCTTGACGTAGGAAACATCAATCTCTTTTGCAAATTCTCTCACAGCCTCATTAGGGTCTTCGTAAGTGAAGGGGTCAATGTAGACCTTAGTACCTGAGGAATCAGGCAGGACTCTGTGAGTCAAGAGGTACCTTTGCGGGATTCAGATGCCCCAGTTCTTGGCCCATAGATCTTGTTGGCAGTCCCTATTTCTGTCAAGAAAGGCCTACCCACCGTGCCCGATGAGATACTGTCCGTGTTTGTCTGAGTACTCTGCTTCTCTCACGTTGCTCTGCTTCCTGTAGCCAATGAGAAAGAAGCAAAAGGTAAACTGAGTCACACCACTCTAGGCCCCTATCGAGGAATTTAAGGAAGAAAGGAGTGAGGATCAGAGAAGACAGGCTAGTAGGGTGCCTAGAAAGGCCGACCCGGGAGCACACCAGCAGATGGCTGTCCACACCATGGTTTCCAGGGACCTCTAGGTACCCAGAACCCTTACCTGAGGCAGAGAACAGCAATGATGATGACCACCAGGACCAGTACCACACCCACGACTGCTGTGCCTGCGACCAGGGCCAGCTGCTCCCGCCAGCTCTCACTCTCTGCAAGAGGAAAGACTGCTGATCAGGAATGCTGGGCCCCTACAGGCCCCAACTGCAGCCTCAAGCCGTGAGCTGTCGTCGCCCCAGAACAGGCCCCAGCATGGTGTGAGGAGTGGTGTGGCCAGCAGGGAGAGGATACAGATGAGGTAGGACTGGGGAGGGCTGTGGGCACCTCTGAAATCCCTCAGGGCAAATGAGGAAGTTCCTCAGCCTCGTTACTGCCAGAGCAGCTCCAATTTTGTTCTATTGTAAATACTGGTGTCCATGAAAAAGGTCTCACTTGAATGAAAGGTTCCAAAGGCAAAAAATAAAAAGGTTTATAGCCCAAAGTGGACACAATCTCAACGTCCATCAGCAGATGAAGGAATAAACAGAATGTGCTATATTCAGCCACCAAAAGGAATGAAGTTCTAAAGTCCTAATACATACTACAACATGGACAAACTGTGAAAACATACGGTAAATGAAAGAAGCCAGTCACAAGGACCACATTATGCTGTCATTTTTCCTTAAGAGAGATTTTTGCACTTGTTGAAGTAACAGAGAAAGAAATCAACCCCCAGGGAGGATGGCCAAACTGTAATCCCTTCTCCTTCATTCTCTTCTCAGGATTTTGGGCACACATGCACATGTGCCTGGCATGAGTTTCAAGCTGCCAGGTTTGGGATTCAAACCTCAGTTGGCCACGTGGGAGTCCAGTGCCTTTACCACTATACCACCTACTGGCCCCAGTATGATGCCATATTTATAAAATATTCAGAATAGTAAATCTATAAGGATAGCGAGTAATTACTGCGCCAGAGGCTGGAAGGCAATGGGAGGATTAAGGGGAGTTAAAGGGGGGATCAGCAGTTAGCGTAATGGCTATGTCGCTGGACTCCCATATAGTTGCCCGTGGTTCAAGTCCCGGACCCGGTGACTTAATCTCATGCCGGGTGCGTATGTGTGCGTGCCCAAGATCCCGAGAGGAGAATGGAGAAGGGATTGCGGCATGGCAACCTCTTTTGGGGGTTCTAAAAAATGTGCTAAAATTAACTGTGGTATGGCTGCACAACTGTGTGAACATATGAAAAGCCATTGAATGGATGAATTTACAGAATTATACAAGGGGATTTTTAAAACATACAATAAAAATGAATAATAATAATAAAATAAAACAATAAAATATTTTTAAAAAACAAACAAACAACAACAAAAAAACATACACGGGGAGGGGGGGAAGACCGGCAGGGGGCATGATGGCTAAAGGTGCTGGATGACCAAATGTGGTTCAAGTACTGGACCTGGTGGCTTGCTTTCTCCTCTTTCTTTTCTCTCTCTCTGGTCAAATTAAAAAATAATAATAACAAATGGAATTAAATAAACAAATAATTGTGTTTAAAAAAAAAGGAAGAAATAAAATAAAGCATTCATGGGGGACAGCCTGTGGGTTGATGATTTTTTTTTAATAATTATTTATGTTGGTGGGACCAGCAGATGGCGTAATGGCTATGTCGCTGGACTTCCATGTAGCTGACTGTGGTTCAAGTCCCAGACCCCGAAGGCTTGACCTCACGCTGGGTGTGTGCATGTGTCCCCAAGATCCCGAGAGGAGAATGGAGGAGAAGGGATTGTGGAGTGGCCATACCCCTTGGGGGGTGATTTCTTGCATTCTGTCTGTCTCTCTCTGTCTTTCTAGAGAGCATATGTGCCCTATAGCAAAAACCTCTCCAAAAGAAAAAGAAAAGAATTATGTATGTTGGCGCTGGCAGGTGGCATGGTGATTAAGGGCTGTGGACTCGCACATGGTCGAGTGGGGTTTGAGTACCAGACTTGGCAGTTTCCTTTCTTACTTTTCCCCTCTCTCTCTCTCACTCTGTCCCTCTCTGATCAGATTAAAAATAAATAAATAAAGTTAAATAAATTCTTTAAAAAATAAGCAAATAAAGTTAAAAATTTTAAAAGAATTATTTATGTAAAAAATGAAATTTAAAAATTTATGTAATTTTATCAATACTATTATTATATTTAAATTTGTTATAAGACACATACACCCACCAGAGAGAGACAGACAGAGAGAGAAAGAGAGAGGGAAGGTGAGAACACAAGCCATAGGACCGGGACTCGAACCATAGTTGGACACGTGGTAGTCCAGTGCCTTAACCACCACACCACTTGCTGGCCCTGGCATGGTGATTAAGGCAGCTGGATCCTATATAGCCAACTTCGTGATTTGAGTCCTGGACCCAATGGCTTGAGAAACACGCAGGGTGTGTGTGTGCATACCAAAATCCCCAAAGGAGGAAGAAACAGAAGGGATTGTGGTATAACCAGACCCCATTACGGGGGAGGGGTTGGGGTGCTTTCCCTGTCTCTCTCTCCCTCCGACAAGTGTATATACCTTCTGGCAAAACAAAGTTTGTGGAAAATGCACATTATGAAAAAAAAAAAAAAATAGATTTCAAAAAAGAAAAAAAAAATTTAAGTCAGGCTTGGTTGCAGTTAGGAAATTGTTTAACATTTCTTAATTTTTGAAAAAGAAATTATTTATTTTATTTTATTTATTATTAGTGCACGTGCCCTATAGTCAATTGAATTTTTTTTTTTTTTAATTTGGCCACAGGGGCCAGCAAGTGGGGGGGGGGGTGGGGGGGCTGGGACTCCTACATGGCTGACCATGATTCAAGTCCTAGACCTGGTGGTTTGCTTTCTCACTTTCCTTGTTTCTCTCTCTCTCTTGCTCTGTCCCTCTCCGGTCAAATTAAAATAAGTAAATAAATAAAGTTAATTTAAAAAATTCTTGGAAACCAGCAGTTAGCATAATGGCTATGTCGCTGGACTCTCACGTAGTCGACCGCGGTTTTTGTCCTGTACCCGGTGGCTTGAAACTCACGCCAAGCACGTGTGCGTGCGTGCCCAAGATCCCGAGAGGAGAATGGAGGAGAAGGGATTACGGCGTGACCATCCCCCCTGGGGGGTGATTTCTCACTTTCTGTCTCTATGTCTCTATCTGTCTGACGAGTGCACGAGCCCTATAGCAAAAAAAAACTCTCCAAAAAAAAAAATCTTTAAACTTGGCCACAGGGGACTGGTAGGTGGCATGGTGGTTAAGGTGCTGGACTCCCACATAGCCGACCACAGTTTTCGGTCTGGATCTGGAGATTTGCTTTCTCACTTTCCATCTCTCTCTCTCTCTGATCAAACTAAAAAATAATTGAATAGACAGTTCTTTTAAAAGATAAAATAAAAAATAAATTTTGCTACAGGGTACATGTGTTTACCAGACAGAGACAGAGAGGAGAGAGAGAAGGCATCCCTAGTGGAGTGCAGTCATGTCATAATCCTTTCTCCATTTTTCCATCCTGCAGAAATTTTGGGAACACACGCACATGAACCTGGCATGTTTATCAAACTGCTAAGTCTGGAATTCTTTCTTCTTCTTATTATTATTTTTTATAAGAGAGATATTTTTGCTCTAGGGTACATGCGCTCACCAGAAAGACAGAAAGCAATAAATCACCCCCCAAGGGGGACAGCCATGTCCCAGTCCCTTCTCTTCCATTCTCCTCTAGGACTCCTTCTGGAGTCCATGCCAGGCTCAAGTTTTAAGCCAGTGGGTCCGATATTCAAACCGTGATCGACTACGTGGGAGAGTCCAGCAACGTAACCATTATGCCATCTGCTGGTTGCAAGCCTGGAATTCTAATGCACAATCAACTATGTGGGATCCAGTTCCCTTAACCACTATGCCAGCCCCCCAAATCTTTTGTACTGAAATAGACTCATACTTTAATTCCATTTTTCCATGAACTTTAGAAGTCCCCTTGAATGTGAGTGAAGCTGTTATAAAAATTACAGGGTTTAGAAAATCAGTAGTCCAGCATCCTGAGGCCAGCAAGTGGCATGGTGGTTAAGGTGCTAGACTCCCATATGGCTGGCCACGGTTCGAGTCCTGGACCTGGTAGCTTGCTTTCTCTCTCTCAATCTGGTCAAATAAAACAAATAATAATAATAATAAATAAAGTAAATAAATAACTAATTTTTAAGGGGCAAAACAAAGGAAATCAGTAGTCCAGCATCCTAAAACTAACCTTTGTTAACTCACTTAATCCTCAAAGCCCTGTAGGAGAGGTTTCCTAACAGTTCCACTTTATTAGATTAGGGAACTGGGCTCTTGGGTTAAGCCGTTGCCAGTTGCCGAAGGTCACACAGCTGGTAAAACACTAAGTCGGAATTCATACCCAGCTGTTGACTTTGGTTTCTGCTTCTCACACTCTCCTCACTGGGCCCTGCCTTGTGGGTGAAAGAAAGAGAACAAGGATTTGTGACTCTGGGGATCCCTTGCGGGGCAGAAGCAAAGTTTCTGCCTGTTCGGGGGTAGTAACTATGCCCACACACTATTCCCTGAGCTCACCGTCCAGTTGGGTCTGGCTGTGGTGTTCCTGGCCGAAGGGCCCATACCCGGCCTCAGAGCGCGCTCGCACCTGGACCAGGTAGCTGGCTCCTCGCTTCAGGCCCTGCAACTCTGCCCGGTTTTCCGAAGTCTTGAGGAACCGCACGCTGCTGGGGCCCTCTGCACCCTGTCCAAAGGGAGAAAGGGACTAGCCATAAGCCAGGACTCCCTGCTTCTGCCCATCATCCTGCCTCCTCCCCACACCCTGTGCCCCATCACTAGCATCCTGGCCCCGCAGCATAGCATAGTAGTAGGTAAGGTCTTTGAGCTTGCTCACATCTGCAAAGTGTTTTATATTAACTTTATCATTTAATCTTTACTGCAATTCTGTGTGGGCAGTACTGTCCTCGTAACTATCGTACGATGAGGATGCTGAGGCTCAGAGAAGCCAAGGGTCAGGTCCAAGGTCACACAGCTACCACATGGCAGAGCTGGAACTCGATGCTGGCCAATTATGTGACTCAGATAGCCATTCCGGCCTCTGGTGCATGACCCACTGCCCACCCCCACCACCAGGGCCAGACCCTGCTCTCACCTTCTCGTGGTACTTGACCTCGTAGTCCAGCACAGCTCCACTGGGGGCCCGGGGGACAGCCCATGCCAGGCTCAAGCTACTGGGTGATGACCGTGTCACCCGGATGTCGGACACTGCAGGGGGCACTGTGAGAGATGAAGACACATGGGGGCCCCCTGCAGGGCAGGTCTGTCCCTCATCTTTTCCAACTCTCCCTCTGCTGGCTACATATGCCTTGGTTCTCTGGCTGTCTCAAGCATTCCTTCTGGAGGCCAGCTGACACAGTGATGATGCAACTGGTAAGGGGCACTGCCACGTGGGAAGGTCCTGGGTTCCCATCCTGGGACGTCCCTATGTTTGCTGGGCACACACGTATCCATGACGTAGGCTGGCTGAGACCAGGGATGGATCGTGGTGTGGAGACTCTGTCAGGGGTGCCTGTCTCTGTCTCTTTCTCTCTCAAGTAGAAGGAAGGGGAGGGGAGGGGTGGGGGGCGGAGAGGAGAGGAGAGGAAGGATCCCCTTTGACTCTCTGTCCCCAGCCCTCTCAAGAATCTATGCTATCCTTAACTCTTCAACCTGCCTTTCACTCTTTCTCCCTCTTGCCCCTCAAAGACTAGACCCTCTATACTTCCTACAGATCCCATCCCCCAGCCTTGCCTCCTCCCTTCTGGGCCTCAGCCTAGCCATACCCCTTGCTGACCTCTCTCCTAGCCAATCACAGGCTGCCCCAACCCCGTCTTACCTTCTCGGTCAGTGGTGACATTAACAAGCTCAAACGGGACAGGCCCCGTGGCTAAGGAAGACACCCCATTCAAGGCAGTGACCTCGAAGGTATAGGTGAAGTCAGGACGCAGCCCTCGAATTGCTACCCAGGGCTCCACCAGGTCCCGGGGGCCAGGGTCGAAGGTCAGGTCTCCCCCACAGGGTGTACAGGAGCTCCCAGGGCGGCACTCTCGGCAGCGGAGGGCGTAGGTGAGGTCATCTCGGCCACCCGACTCAAGTGGGGCGCTCCATTCCAGGTGTAGGGAGGAGCCATTCAGGCGGTGAACCACGCTTCGTGGAGCAGAAGGAGGGGCTGCAGGAGGTCAGGCAGAGGCTGAGCCATCTGCTGGGTGGGGAGGACCAGGCAGCCACACCAGCCTCTTGCTCTGGAGACGGTAAAGGCTGGGGACTAGCATGCTAGGGTCAAGAGGAAGAACCCCAGGGAACACAGGAGCAGAGGTGGGGGTCAACCCCAGGGATCTGCACCTGGTTGCTGGTCACTTACCTGTGCAGGGTGCACCCCGGGGGTCTGAGCGGGCCCGGAAGTACCCGATGCGGCACTGGCAGACAGGTGATCCAATGGTGTTAGAGTGGCTGTTGGCCGGGCAGGGCTGGCAGGACCCCTCCCCTGACAGGGGTTTAAAGGTGCCCTGGGCACAGGCTGAGTGAGAGTGAAAAAGAGAGAAAAAGAGAGTGTTTATCAAAAACATGCACCAGAGTTAACAGGTGCTGTGCTGGTTAAGCTACTGTGGCTGCCTGTGGTTCAAGTTCCAGACCTGGTGGCTTGCTTTCTCACTTTCCCTCTCTGTCTCTGATAAGTGCATGTGCCCTCTGGCAAATAAATAATAATACATTTTTAAATTTTTTATAAAGCTATTACAGAACTTATTAAAAAAACAAAAACGGGGCGGGGGGAGAGGGACTAGCAATTGGTGTAATGGCTATGTCGCTGGACTCCCATGTAGTCGACTGCGGTTCGAGTCCTGGACTCAGTGGCTTAAACTCACGCTGGGCACGTGTGCATGCATGCCCAAGATCCCGAGAGGAGAATGGAGGAGAAGGGATTGCGGCGTGGCCATCTCCCCCGGAGGGTGATTTCTCCCTTTCTGTCTCTCAGTCTCTCTCTTTCTGGAGAATGCATGTGCCCTACAGCAAAAACCTCTCAAAAACAAACAAACAAACAAAAAACAATAAAAAACAAAAAAACATGGGCCAGCAGGTGGCATGGTGGTTAAGGGCACTGGACTCCTACCTGGCCAACAGTGGTTCAAGTCCTGGCTTTCTCACTCCACTCCCCTCTCTCTCTCTCTTTTTCTTACTCTGTCCCTCTCTGGTCAAATAAAAATAAATAAATAAATAAATAGAGTTAAATAAAATAATGCATTAAAACAAAACTGCACCAAAAACACCCAGCCGCTTTTAAGGCTGCGCAACGTGCTCAGGAAGGAGAACGGAAGAGGGCTCTCAGAAACCTCACCTCTAAGATGAGAAAGGACACGCTCCTTCCTCCAGAGCAGGGGTCCGACTTTTTTTTTAACCCTAACCTTGGCAATGTCTGGTGAAGCCCACACACCCCTGCTCACAATAATGATTTTAAATGCACACCACTAATTATGCAGGACTCTGAAGAAAACCCAGTAAGCTAAAGTGGAATGATCAAAATAAGAAAAGTTTGTGATGCAGCAACATTCACGTTTCTTTATGAACAAGACACAGCACAGGCCTCCACACCTGTAATCCTGGAGGTCTGATGAACTCAAACTGTACCTTGCGTGGTTTGCATGGTGCCCAAGTCTCAGGGCCACTACGGCCACTGGGCTATTGCCGACATGCCATATGGAATGAGTGAAGATTTATGAAAAGTCATCTTCTTCTTCCACTAAAGCTCACAGATCTATCTATCTATCTACAAAACCCAGGTTAAGGAGCCAACTCTAGAGGAAAAACTAGGCAAGGATCTGATATTGTAAATGAGGAGAAATTCACAATGAACAAGAATGGAGACCATGTCACCTTTGTCCTGACCCCGACAAGCACTACCACTCCCATCTCCACAAACAGTTCTGCACAAACAGGCCAGCCTTTAAGGTACAATCAAAAGGCACCAAACTCCAGTGCTGGAAGCCATATGGCTCATCATGGGGTCATCCTCAGCCTGGTCAACCTGAACCACACCACATGCACATGCGTGGGTGTCCCTGAGAAGCTGGAGGGGAGGGTATCATAGCATGACCAGGGTATTACAGCATGACCAGACCTGGTAAAAGATGTTTCTGTCTCTCTCTCTGGCTCTCACATGCTCATAAATAAAATTTTTAAAAAAGTGTAGCTCCGTGGCCTTGTGGTTAAGGGAGCCAGATAAAAGACCACAGCTCAAAGCCCAGCCCCAGCAGTTTGAGAAAAATGCGGGGCATGTGTGCATGCATGCCCCAAATCCTCACAGGATGGAGAGATAGGAGAAAAGGGAATGTGGCATGACCACACCACATTGGAGGGGTGTTTCCTCTCTCTCCTTTCATCTCTCTGGCTAGCACATGTCTCACTGGTCAAAAAAGAAAAAAAGGGGGGTAATGTGAAAAAGCCAGATCCCATGTGGTAACTGCCCTTCAGGGCCTGGGTGCCAATGCCCAGGATCCGATGGGCTGGAGGACTGGATGAGGGGGATTGTGGAAGAACCAGACCCATGGAAGGTGCTTCTCTCTCTTTTTCTCTCTGTTTGCACATGTTCAATACATGATCTATCATTAAAAAAAAAAAAAAAAAAAGAAAGAAGAAAAGTTGGAAAGGGTTGGGGAAGGCTCTGGAAGAGAAGAAGAGTTCGGAATGCTTCTGGGAGCTCTGAAAACAGGCCCTCCAGTGACTAAGTACCCAGGACAATGAAGAATGTTCCAAATGGAAGCCTAAGTGGGTCCAAGCACAGGTATAGGATCACAAACTTCCTGAGAGGCTCCAGCCCTCACCTCGGCATTTGGTGTTCCCCTCTGCAGCCTCGAACCCTGGAGCACAGCTGCAGCCCGTGACCGGCTGCTGGGCCCACTGGCCATCTTCCCGGCAGTAGAGGCTGGGGGTGAGGCCAGGGGCCGGGATGGCATCAGCCACACAGCTCCCTGCCACGGGCACCACGAGCTCACGAGGCACAGTCTCTGGGAAGTGCGTCAGGTTCCTAGTCAGCTGGGAGCACTTTTTGTAGAAGAGGCGCAGGGACAGCAGGGCCATGCAGGCGCCCTGGTCCTGGAAGGCCAGGTAGAAGCCCGCCTTGCTCAGTGGACCCAGCCGCAGTGTCTTGACATTCACCTTCCCAGTTGCCTCGGCCCCAGGGCGCTTCCGGGTCAGATGCTCAGCAGCCACCGTGTCCACCTGCCGGGGTGGTAAAGACTCACTGGTGCTGTGCCCACTCCTGAGGACCCTGGGGACTGTCCTCTTCCTAGCTCACCCTCTCCCTGACCTCGGTTCCTGTTCTAGAGCCTTCTCTCCATCTTCCCTAAAGCACCTTCCTAAAGGCTCTTACACTGTCCATTAATCTTTGCTGAGCTCCTCTAACATGTCCAACCTCCATCCTGCACCCCTCCCCATCCATTCGCGCATCCTACAAACATTTATCAACATCTATGCCACGCCAGGCCCCAACCTCAGAGCCAAGGAGGCTGAAGTGAATGAATCACAGAGCTGTGACAGGCACATGAACAGAGCAGCAGAGGCCAGGCGGGGAGAGGGCCAAGGCACACAGCAACACATTAGAGCCGGCACTTGGAAGACAAGTAGGGGTTGGGTGGAAGAGGCCCCACCAACGTCAAGGCACAAGGCTATAAAAGGGCCAGGCACTATCAGAGAATGGGACAAGTACAGCATGACCAGAGCACAGTATAGAGTGGCCAAGTTGACACCTTGCAGCCTGGCCCTCCCTGGGTGCAGGGCCAGGCAGCCTACTTGTGCTTTGTAGCTCCACCCAAAAGACCACCTTCTCTATTCTTGGATGTAAGCCTTCTGTCCCCAGGCCCTAGCACCTCTGCCAAAGGCCTTGGAAACTCATATACTGTCCTCTAAATACTAGGCCTGGTCACTGGGTCCCAACCATGGCTGGGGCCAGGGTCTGAGGTGCCCAGGTACCTTAATATAGGGGTTCTCCATCCAGGCTGGTGTGAGGGCCGTGGCAGTGTCCGCATCGCTCTCATAGTAGAAGACAGTGAAGGTCTCCTTGCAGGAGCGCCCAGCCTGTGGCAGGGACAGGCACTCGAGCATGGTGAAGCGCAGCGTGGCATACACGTGGACTGCACCACGCCGCGGAACCCAGCCTGTACGTAGCCAGTGTGCCAGGCCCGGGGCCCGCTGCATGTCACACACCTCGTATGTGCGCACGCTGTGCTGCTCCTCGTCTAGGCCGCTCAGCTCCTCCCACTGTGCAGAGAAGGGGGTCAGCTCGGTGGCCCACTAGGGAGAGGGCGGGGGGAGGGGACTATGAGAGCAAGGGCTTAGAGGGCACCTGCTCAGGGGGCTGGGATCTACGGGTAGAGGTGGCAGTTAGCACAAGCATCCTCCTCCTCCCCCAGTTTCCCTCTGGAGCCCCAGCTCTTGGGTCCAGCTCTTACCTGCCCTTCCACCTGAGGGAAGGTCACCCATTTCAGATCGGCAGTTTCCAATTTTGTGTTCAGTAGGGTCTCTAAGACAGACGAGACAAACTTAGTGCTTAGGGGTGAGGGGACCATCAAGAGCCCTGGGAACTGATGCAGGTAGACCCTCTTAGTTCCAAGTTAGAGGAGGAGTCAGGGGGCATGAGGGTGGGGGCAAGCCCAGGCCTCAGCATCCACTGCGTTTTCTGAGTGTCAGCCCTACCCTCAATGACTGGCAGGCACTAGGCTGCCCTTCAGGACGCTCAGAGCTAGGCCTCCCTGAATGGCCATGTCTTGGAAGAGGAAAGGGGTCAGAATGCAGAAGGGAAGAGTCAACGGCCCAGAAAGGGTTAAAATGGGAAACCTATCCAGGAAGGGCTGCTGATAGGGGAACACCCCACCCTCTAGGCCTGTCTCAGTCTAGCCTTGCATTCCCTTCCCCAAAGTCCCAAAGTCAGCTGGACCCCGAATTCTAATCTCTTCCCAGTCCCACCTCCCTTTCAGACCCAACACTGCTATCTGGCCCTCCTTTCAGGAGGTGCTCTGTGCCCAAGGCACAACTCTGACCCCCTCCGGTAACTCCTTCCCTTCAGAGGAGGAAGTGCTGGAGGCCAGGACGCTTGGGTTCCCGCCCTGGCCCCTGCAGAGGCCTCACATCTGGATTTGGTTACGGGAAGGAAAAGGGGAGGAGATTTTAGGGGTGTGTATGTGTGTATGGGGGAGGGGGTGAACACACCTGGTTCAGCTTGGGCTCTGCCATCATAGGGGGAGGAGAGGGGAGGGCCCAATGGAAGGGAGTGTTAGGAGAAACTACACAGCCCCTGGCAGGGGAGGATGCAGAGTGGGTAGGGGAATCCCCTAGGAGGCCAGAGCAATGAGGGGGGCGCAGGCCAGGTCCTGAGAATTGTGCAGAAGAGGCCTCCAGAGGGGGCCAGCTACACACCTGGGACCAGGAACCACTCTCCCTTCCCTGCGGGAGCTACAGGAGAGAGGGGAAGGCAGCGTGGGTGAGGTAGCCTTCTCCCTGGGAGCAAGTGATGTCCCCGGGGCAGGGGTCAGGTGGGAACCTGGCCAGCCCAAGGTGAGGCCCAGGGCCCCCATGGGTGGCAGGAGACAGCACAGCACGCTGGGGACAGGATGCCCGGGTTCTGGGAAGGGGGTGGTTAGAGGCTGCCGTCTCCACCCTCCATTGTTCCAGCCTGGATAGTGTTTTCCTGTCTCCAATTTACACACTGTCTCTGCTTCAGGCTGTCCTCAGCGCTCAGGGAAGGCAGGCTCACTTTCTCTCATCCCGTCCCTGACCACCTGCCTCCAGCTCACTTTGACCGTCAGTCCACCTCCATTTCTGTCTGTCACTCGCTTTCCATTGTGTCTCCCACCTTCCACCTCCCTTGGGGCACATAACCTTGGATAAATAAGGTTTCTAAGCCTCAGTCTCCTCATCTGTAAGATGGGAGCAGTAATCCCTCCCGCCCAAGAACTGTTGGACTGGCGAGGTAACATTTATTTGTAAAGCGCAGGCCCAAAGCTTAGGAAGGCTGGGGCAATAAGCATTAGAAAAGGCACTTCCTCCTGTTCTTTCCCTCTCACCACATTCTGCCTGGTGCTGCTTCTACCCCTTGGGCCTTCCTCTTCCCTCACCACAGTTCTTTCCCCCTTCTCTTTTTTTTTCTGAGTAGGGCAAACCTCTCCACACCCAGCCTTTGATCCTCAGCCCACAGCGATACCGGTACTGCCCATCCTGGGGGAGAGGGGTTTTCCAACTGCCTTTCATTCCTCCTCTTCTCCAGCCCCCCATGGCCCACTCCCCAGAGACGCCTTTGATTCCAGGCAGTGAAAAATGGGCAGGATGAGAGGCAGCGCATTGAAAGGAGATTAGGGATGTAGGAGGAGGGTTTACAGGGCTCTTGGCTACCCCGCTAGGGGACAAGGAAGGGAGAGATGCAGAAACCTTTAGAGGGGCATGCAGAGGAAACGGCAATCTGGGAAGACTAGGAGGTGGCAGGTAGGCCGAGTCCCGGCTACCTGATGGCTGTGGAGGTCAGTTTCTGCAGGCTCCTAAGAACTGGAGAAAAGCAGGGACCTCAGGCAGGGTTGGGGTCTAGTAGGCACTTAAAGGAATAGGGTGTTGCCTGGGGGAATGGGAAGGGGTCTGCAGCAAGGGCAGGGGCTGGGAAAGTGATCTGGGGTTTTGGAGTGTGAATGCAGGTGGCCATCCTGACAGAGGAGTGAGGAGTTGTAGGCGGAGGTGTGGAAGCAAGGAAGGGGCGGCGGGGGTCGTGTTCACGGCCTAGCACCAAGTTCTGCCTTGTCTGCAGTTGTTCCTGCAGAGACGTTTCTTCATGTTCGGTCAGAGGTGGGAAGTGCGACAGAAACTTCGGGGAAAGTTTCCAAGATGGGGATAGGGACGACAGGAAAGGCTGCCAAAGGTGTCTGGAATCAGGAGTAAGAGTTTGGGGGGCTGGGATAGAAGAATGTCCCGGGTCGGAGCCCGACTCCATCTCCTTCCCGAACAAAAGAAAACTCCACTCCCCGCCGGGCCGTCTCCTCCCCGCCCCCCTCCCGTTCTAGCACTACTGGTCGGGAGCGTTTGGGGCTGGGGTGCCAGGATAGGGGTTGAGAGAGGCCAGCACCCTCCACTCTGCCCTCACGTAAACTCACCTTCTAAAGCGGCGGCAAGCGAAGCCCAGCAAAGCAGCGCCCGGAGCTCCATGGCGCCGCCTCACTCTGGTAGGATCCGATCCGAGTTTGGGGGGCCCTAGCCCCCCCAGGTCTGACTCCCCCCTGGGCGGTTGGAGGCCGACTGCCCGCGCAGGACTCTCGGTCGGGGCACTCAGCTCGGACCCATGCGGGTACGCCAGACACTGGGCGGCGGCGCCCAGGTGTGGCCCCAAGTCTCCGCCGAGCGCGCGTGCGGCCAGTCGGGGGGCGTCCTGGCAGTAGCCGCGCCGGGCGGGCTCAGAGCGAGACGTGGCTGGAGTCTGGGTCTCTCCGGGGCCTCGGGGTCCCTCTCCGGCTTGCGGAGGGTGGGCTGGCCGCTCGCGGTCTCCGCACCTCCCTGGAGTGGAGCTGCTCGCGCCTTGGGGCCGAGGGCGCTCCGCGAGGGCTAGAAGGGTGGGAGCTTGCGCGGGGACCGAGCGGG